>NC_052153.1:79281723-79581723 GCF_902713615.1 Scyliorhinus canicula | reverse complement strand
TACTACTAATAATAATCTTTATTGTCACAAGTAGGCTTACATTAACACTGCAATGTAGTTACTGTGAAAAGCCCCTAGTCGCCACATTCTGGCGCCTGTTCAGGTACACAGAGAGAGAGAATTCAGAATGTCTAAATTACCTAACATCGCGGACGGGATTCTCTCAGCCTGGGGCCTGGCCGGAGAATCCACGCGACTGGTGTGAATTGCGCCAAATTGCCCTGACGCCGGCACGCGATTCTCCGCAGAGCGGAGGATTGACGATGGCGTGGTTGGTGCAGCGCCGGTTGGGGGCCACTCTACGCGGCCGGCCGGCCGATTCTCGGCCCGAGATGGGCCCAGCGGCCGTCGTAAAAACGCCGAGTCCCGTCGGTGCTGTCCACACCTGCTCTCAGCCGGTGGGAACTCGGCGTGGAAGGATCGGGGGCGCCCGACCCCGGGGGGGGGCTCCGATGTGGCCTGGCCCACGATCGGGGCCCACCAATCGGCGGGCCGGCCTCTCTGGATGGAGGCCTCCTTTCTTCCACACCGGCCCCTGTAGTCCGGCGTGTTGAAGGAAGCCACTGCGCATGTGCGCGTTGGCGCCAGTGCCACTGCGCATGTGCACGTTGGTGCCGGTGCCACTGTGCATGCGCGGATCCCGCGGTGCCCATTTGCCACCGGGATCTGCAGCGGCGTGAACCACTCCAGTGCCGTGCTGGTCCCCTGTAGGGGCCAGAATTGTTGATCCTGAGGCCATGTTTACGCCGCCGAGAAACACGACGGTGTTTCCGACGGCGTCAACACTTATCCTCAGGATCACAGAATCCCGCCCCACGTCTTTTGGGATTATTGTAAAAGACTTGGGGAGGGATGAGAGAGCAATCAATGTAGCTGGCCAAGGGGAACTTCAAGAGGGTGGGAGTGATTTTGTGTAAGTCAATGGCTGGGAGTAGAGGAAGTTAGAATGTGGTGAATGGTAATCCATGGAAGGGCAACATCACTTTGGAAAATACTCAGGATTAGGGAATTCAGGATGGGGGCTCAAGCCAATTTCACAAATCTTTGGGAGCTTCAGCACCTCTTATTTATAGATTTTCCTTGGTTGTCAGATCCTCATCAGTAGCTTCTCGTTAATTGATTTCAAGCAACTTTCCTATCTTCTGAATAATACATTCTTTACCATTTTATTAATTTATGAATATAAAATTTGGTCCTGTCAGGACATGAAATTCTGAAGTATATCATGTCCAGAAATTCACATGTTCACACTTTTTTCATTTAAACTTCAGCTCGGGAGTCATCTTTCCAGTTGCTGGCCCATCTTGGCAGCTTTTTTCTTCTATTGCAGATTTGTACGTAGACGGTTTGATCTATTAAACAGGGCTCTACAGCTAATATTTGTGTCCTAAGCTTGTTGTAGTCGCCTTGGATAAATATCTGTTCCTGTCATTTATTTCTTGAACTGAAAATTAGCATTCATATTAAACTATGCAGAGAATTACTTTCGAACAATGTTTGAATTTGATTGTTGCCAATTTTAAAACTAATCCCTATGCGTATTGGGTGAGAGAGGAGCTTTGACTTTGGCTCTTGCTGGATTTGCCAGAGGCATTTGTGCCTTTGAGTCAGAACTCTCATTGTCTTGAGCACATAACAGAGGATGGCATTCTCGTGCAACAATGGAGAAGTGCTACACGCTCAGAAGTGCCCTCTTTTGGATGAAACATTAAACCGAGTTGTCTGTCCTCTCAGGCTAATGTTAAAGATGCCGTGGCGCTATTTCAAAAAGCAGAGCCAGTAGCCTGGCCAATATTTATCCCTCAAACAATTCCATTATAACAGATTATAGGGCAGCAAGTGGGTTAGCCCTGTAGCTTCACGACGCCGAGGTCCCAGGTTCAATCCCGACTCTGGGTCACTGTCCGTATGGAGTTTGCACATTCTACTCGTATTTGCGTGAGTTTCGCCCCCACAACCCAAAGATGTGCAAGCTAGGTGGGTTGAGCACGCTAAATTGCCCCTTAATTGGAAAAACTTAATTGGGTGTACTCAATAAATAAATAAATAACAGATTATCTGGTAATTATCTCCTTACTTTTGTGGGATCTTGCTGTGTGTAAATGTGCTGCCAAAATTTTATAGAAAATTGGTGACTACATTTCAAAATACTCGCATTGGCTTACAAGTGTTTTGTGACAGTGAGGTTGTGAAAGATGTTATCAAAATCAAGCCTTTATTTTCTAGATAAAATAATGTACAATCTGTATGTTGTGTGACCAAAGCCTGCCTTATTTTGTAATGTTAAAGTCCAAAGTTGGGAATTGTTAGCATTGGAAAAGTGTTTTGTTTTATGGTTTGAAAGCATTCATACATTTTTATCCGCATCCCATCTTCCTATTCAACTGCCTCAAAAACGACAATTCCACAGCAGAAGTAAGGGAGATGCTGTTCATCATATTTTATTAGTTTTTTTGTTTACTCAGAGCACTGATTTGGGCAATCTGCTGTGTCTGACAGAAAATCCATTTTGAAAGAGAATGAAGGAAGGGGAACTTGATAAATAAGAAAGTACAAGTAAGAAAGAACCAAAATGTTATGCTTATTGTGCTCAACTCTATTTGAGTTTAAAAGTTAGAATAACATTACCCATTATGCCACTGTACACACTAACTGTTAAGAAAATCTGTGAAAGTGTTTTGCCTAATGTGCAAAGACAATGGGTGCAATTAAATGCAAATGAAAGAGTCCCGTGTCGAGCATGTTTTATCTGGGTGTTTCTCGCTAATGCCACACTTAATCGCATTTCCTGCGCTGGCGCCCCAAACTCTAGGCCACCCACTGCAGCCTCTGGACCCCCCCCCCCCCCCCCCCCCCCCCCCCCCCCCCCCCCCCCCCCCCCCCAACTCGCCTATAAGGAAAACATTGAGCCCCCTACACCCCACCTCATAAGGGCAGGGAACCCACAGACCCAATCAGTGGTGTGGGTAAAATAATACCAGGGCACCTTGGCATTGCCAGGCTACCAGGGTGGCACCAACGTGCACTTTCATGATGCCCAGGCTGGCAGTGCCTGGGTGGCATCGGGTTGCCAGGGTACCAGCCTGCCCAGAGCCCGATCACCCAGGGCTCCCAATTGCCTGGGAAACCCCCCCTCCCAAGTGCTGGTACGCCTGGCCCACATTGGTGGAGACCAGTGCTAAACGGCGCTCGCTCGGGGTCTCCGAGACGCAGAGGTTAGATCCCGCACCTTGGGTAATTCCGGTGAGAGCATATTCAAGTGAGCCTGACTGCACACTTGAATATGCAAATTTAGGTGGGTGTGATTCAGATTGCGACACCTCGTGGGATTGTGTGATGAGGCTGGAAAATTTCACGAGAGGCCTCTCGTGTGATTTACTGGCCTCGTCGCATCCTGAGTCGGGCATGACACAGCTGGTAGATTGCGGCCTGTATGTTATAAATGGAATGACTTTGAAAGTGTTAATGAGCAGGGTTATCTTGGTGTCAAGATATACAAATCCTTAAAGGTGGACACATTGATTAGATGGTTAAAATAGCATTCAAGTTACCTGGGCTTGTAAATGCAGCAGGGGAATATAAAGCGACCATGCCAGAACTTCAGAATCACTGATTTGGTTTCAGCCGAAATGTTGTGGACAATTTGGAACACCACACTTCAAGCAAAATACAAATTGTATGAGGAGCTTTACTGGAGTGACGAACGTCAGGTATGAATAGAGATTGGAAAACTTAGGATGTGCTGTTTTGGAATTGAGATGGTTAAGAGGCGACCTATACACGTTTTCAGGACAATGAGAGGTTTGATAGAGCAGACCGAGAAACACTGTTCCCTCCAGGATGGATCAATCGCTAGAGATCAGAGATTCAAAATCATTGGCAAAGGAGTTAGAGGCAGTGGTGTCGCCACTGGACTAGTAATCCAGAGACTCAGGGTGATGCTCTGAGGACCATGACAGATGGTGGAATTCGAATTCAGTAAAAATCTGCAATTATAAGTCTCATGCTGCCCATGAAACCATTGTCGATTGTTGTCATACCCATCTGGTTCCCTAATGTTCTTTAGAGGTGAAGGAAATCTGCTGACCTTACCTGGTCAGGCCTACATGTGACTCCAAACCGACTACAATCTGGTTGACTCTTAAATGCCCTCTGAAATGGCTCGAAAGCCACTCAGTTCAAGGGCAATTAGGGATGGGCATCAAATGCTGGCTTTTCCAGTCCACAGTTCATTGGGGGAGGCGGTGGCGTCGTGGTATTTTCACTGGACTAGTAACCCAGGGTAATGTTCTGTGGTCCCAGGTTTGAATCCCACCATGGCAGATGGTGAAATTTGAATTCAATAAAAAGAAAATCTGACCATGAAACCATTGCCGATTATCGTAAAAACGCACCTGGTTCACTAATGTCCTTCAGGGAACTAAATCTGCTGTCCTTACCCGGGCTGGCCATGTGACCCCCGACCCACACAGCAATGTGGTTGACTCTTAACTGCCCCTCTGAAATGGCTGAGCAAGCCACTCAGTTCAAAGGCATTTAGGGATGGACTCCAAATACTGACCCAGCTAGCGACGCCCACATCCCAAGAACAAATTTAAAAAGTAAACAGATTTTTTAAAAAAGGAGAAATTAGACAGTTTTAAATTCAGAGAGTTGTCGGGTGCTGGAATGTTGGAAGCAGATTCCATTAATAACTTTAAAAGGAAGTTTGACAACTACTTTAGGATAAGGAAAGTATCCTTACAGACTGAGCATAGCAGATCTTTCAAAGAGCACATTGGACTAAATGTCCTTCTGTGCTGTAAGTTTCCATGATTCTATGTTGGTGCAGTTACATAATCAGATGTATGAAGTGACTTAATACACTGTTTACTTTTGGCAAATATGAATCTATTTGGAACAAAAAAGGCACTAAACAATCACCTCTGTTACTGAAACATAACCTATGTTTTCAGAATTATTTAAAAATAAGTTTTAGGATCTGCTGAGAATGTGGTGTAGATATTTCGGTAAATGGTTAGGTAGTTTTCATATTCGTTCTGCATTACAAATAAAAGTGGCTTTTCAGTTATCCCAAGTAGCCTGCTATACGGTTGATATCTGATGCAGGTGAAATGTGAGTGACGGAGTTATTTTAAATTTAGAAAATTGGTACATACTATTGTGTATGTGAAGGATATTCCACTGTAAATGTCTTTCATAAAACTGACAGGAGATTACAATATTTGAGATTGATCGCTGACCCTTTAACGCACGATCAAATTTTCTATTCAACTCATTTCTAGTGTGTCAGCCGGCCACTGACTTGTTTAGGTGTAGAAATTCTTGTTGTAATTTGTACAATGCCTAATGTATCCATCCATGTCCACAACTTCTGACCCACTTTAAATCAGTACTTGAAGAAAGCATTTTCAACAAGGAATAGATCAAAAAACATGAGATTATTAATGCAGTATTAAGTGATTTTTCAATTAATGGCACTTGTGTAATGGATTATTTAGAAAATTATACATTGTAGATCGCAGCAGATCGATCAACCGTTGTAGCTTCAAAAATCCTCACAAAAATGAGCATCGGATTATACATGTATAAGTGTATTAAGTCAAGCAGCAAATGAGAAAGTAAATACTCAGGCTCGCCTCCATTGGGAGGGACTAAAAACCTGCATACCACTTACGGGGGAAGGTGGCAATGCCAAACTCCACTGTTTTTGGTGAGGAGGAATATTTAATTTGATAAATCCAGTTTGTTCTGGTGCCTTGCAATAGACATTTGTGCTGAAATAAATCACTTTTTGCCTGTCTAGCTGCACCCAGCAAAAGAAAAGAGATGCACTGAACATATTTTAAATTCAGGGCAAAATTCAAGCTTTTCCCTCCGCCTCTATTGTAATCTACAAATATAAAAGCATCAGGGACTGTCGATCTGTATTTGACTAATTGATGCACATATAGTTCTAAAAAAAAACTCCTGTTCCTGCTTTCAAATCAATTGAAATAGTGAACGTTCATTTATTAACAATCCAACTCTTTTCCAACTCCATTTGCCTTTGAGGTGCTGTTACTGTCCATCGATGAACCTGCCTCAAGTTACAGTGAATAACAAGATGCCCATAAAACTGCAGAAGGTTATGGCAACACCCAGAGCCAATATGATAAAATGTGCACACACCACCCATGGAGCTTTGTCCATGTAAGAAAAATGTCAATAACCAGGATGAAAAATTTAACAGATTTTGTTGTAAACACTCAACATGGCTTCAATAAATGATTTCTTTTAAAATTGTAAATCATCGAACTATAGAATTCCATGATGGTTCCTCATGGTATGATTCAATTCATATTTCATACTCCATTTCAACATTTTAAAAAATTGATGCTTTCAAAACTGGTATAACCCAGATAGATTGAGGAATTTTATTAGCAGGAAACGGTGAGGCGACCTATGAACCAAGTCTAGGTTTAAACACGCATTTGGTGCTGAAAAAATTGGGTTGTCTTATATGCCAGGTTGATTGTGCTAGTTTCAAGTAACATTTCAAGTGAGGTTTTGTGTATTTTCTCTGCTATTTTCAAACAGATCATTTCGGTAAAACAAATTATAGGTCCAGAAAATGTGAAAGCTTCTGAAAATGGGTACAGGGCTTGTGATGTAGTATTAACCCATACCCACTGCGTCCGAAGCAGGCAGCATGCAAATTCATGCAGCCTGATAATTTAAATGGTTGTGGCATGCAGCCAATGCTTGGCAAGCCTGAGAAAGTGGGGCACAATTGTGAAGGATGAACACAAAATCTCGTACTTCCGGCTTCAGGGTCGTCTTTTTCCCTCATTAACATCTTAAACATTCTGTTTCTAGTGTGATTAACATTGTCATGTTTATATTTTGGTGCTAGCTTTACAACAGCTGGTTGCAATTTAAAGTAATCAGTTCGTGCACAACTGCAGTTATTTTAGAGCCATCGTATGTAATTACCTTTGTGGCACGCATTGACACAGACAGCAGGAAAGTTTGGCTTCTTGAGCTGCTGTTGATTGTAAAATATTGCCTCTGATCAAAACCCCTCTTGTGTTTGCCACCAGATGTGGTGGTGATGCTAGAGGCCATAGCTGAAGCTCTCTCTTTTAATGTATGCATC
This sequence comes from Scyliorhinus canicula, assembly GCF_902713615.1. Taxonomy (NCBI): domain Eukaryota; kingdom Metazoa; phylum Chordata; class Chondrichthyes; order Carcharhiniformes; family Scyliorhinidae; genus Scyliorhinus; species Scyliorhinus canicula. Next base: position 79,574,585 of record NC_052153.1, on the reverse strand, counting down.
ACATGCAGTGCCAGTTTATTTAGACTGATGACTTGTTGCCAATGGGGAAATTGCTATTTGCTATCAGAAATAAATTGACAATGTAAATGCAGTATGAAATTCTGAAATCCATAATGTTGATACTGTACCAACGATTAGAGAATAAACTGGAATGCATGGTTCAGTTGGTAACAAAAATCTAGGCTAACACTTCACTGCACTACTGGAGAAGCGTTGCACTGTTGGAGGTATTATCTTTCTGATGAAAACTGCCCAGGTTGATGTAAAGGATAGGGTTGTCCACCTTCCAGGATTGGCTCGGAATCTATGGGAATCTGCATCTATTTCCAGTCATTATTGAAAGTAATCCAGGAGAGGTTAATAGGATAGGCAAAATGTTAATAGATATAGAGGGGATGGAGTTGACAGACAGCTGGAACTTTTGATTTCCAGGGTGTGCTGATGACAGTTGGACGTTTGCGGAGCTCTGGTTCTCCTACTGGTAAAGGTGATGGTCTCCAGAGCCGGGTTGAGGCCACTGTTCTCTCTGGAACCTGGGAGTTGATTTAGGTCTCCTTGCTAGCAGCAACACTTCTGCAACAAAGGGAATGTAGGTAGGGGACATTGTGGGGTTAGTTCTAGCTGAAAGGTTACCCATTCCTGGGTGGGGTGTGAAGCAGACCTGGAGCTCAGCTTGAAATATAGAGAGTGCCTGGGCCTTGGGCAGTGGGACAGCCTGGGCTCCATTGCTCTCAACCTGGCTGACATCATTTCGATTCAGAGTTGAGATAATGCTGCCTACTGCTCAGAGCTTTTGGCCAAGGTTTAGGGTGACAAGATCTTGAAAAGTCAAAGCCAACCTATCCTCTTCACATTGAAGTAGCTTGGGAAGAAAAGCTCTTGTGATGATTGGCATGCTGGGTAATCAATAGCAAGAGTCTTGAGAAGAGGTTATATTTATAGGAGGTCATGTGATTTGCATCTGAAGTGCTATAACCTGCCAGGTTGCAGATCAGATTTGGTAGAGTGGTATTGAAATTAGTGACTCCTTTTATTTCCTCTTTTTTTTTTGACCAGCACAAAATGAGCTGAATGGCCTCTTTCTGCATCATAACTTTGCTATAGAACATTACAGCGCAGTACAGGCCCTTCGGCCCTCGATGTTGCGCTGACCTGTGAAACCCCTCTAAAGCCCATCTACACTATTCCCTTATCGTCCATATGCCTATCCAATGACCATTTGAATGCGTTTAGTGTTGGCGAGTCCACTACTGTTGCAGGCAGGGCATTCCACGCAGTTACTACTCTCTGAATAAAGAATCTGCCTCTGACATCTGTCCTATATCTATCTCCCCTCAATTTAAAGCTATGTCCCCTCGTTCTAGACATCACCATCAGAGGAAAAAGGCTCTCACTGTCCACCCTATCTAATCCTCTGATCATCTTGTATGCCTCAGTTAAGTCACCTCTTAACCTTCTTCTCTCTAACCAAAACAGCCTCAAGTCCCTCAGCCTTTCCTCATAAGATCTTCCCTCCATACCAGGCAACATCCTGATAAATCTCCTCTGCACCCTTTCCAATGCTTCCACATCCTTCCTATAATGCGGCGACCAGAACTGCACACAATAACCCAAATACGGCCGCACCAGAGTTATGTACAACTGCAACATGACCTCATGGCTCCGAAGCTCAATTCCTCTACCAATAAAAGCTAACACACCGTAAGCCTTCTTAACCACCCTTTCAACCTGGGTGGCAACTTTCAGGGATCTATGTATATGGACACCGAGATCTCTCTGCTCATCCACACGACCAAGAATCTTACCATTAGTCCAGTACTCCGTCTTCCTGTTATTCCTTCCAAAATGAATCACCTCACACTTTTCTGCATTAAACTCCATTTGCCACCTGTCAGCCCAGCTCTGCAGCTTATCTATGTCCCTCTGTAACTTGTAACATCCTTCTAAACTGTCCACAACTCCACCGACTTTAGTGTCATCTGCAAATTTATTCACCCATCCTTCTACGCCCTCCTCCAGGTCATTTATAAAAATAACAAAAAGCAATGGCCCCAAAACAGATCCTTGTGGTACACCACTAGTAACTGGACACCAGTCTGAACATTTCCCATCAACCACCACTCTTTGTCTTCCAGCTAGCCAATTTCTTATCCAAACTGCTAAATCACCCTGAATCCCATGCCTCCGTATTTTCTGCAATAGCCTACCGTGGGGAATCTTATCAAACGCTTTACTGAAATCCATATACACTATATCAACTGCTTTACACTCCACCTGTTTGGTCACCTTCTTAAAGAACTCAATAAGGTTTGTGAGGCACGACCTACCCTTCACAAAACCATGTTGACTATCTCTAAGCAAATTATTCCTTTCCAGATGATTATACATCCTATCTCTTCTAAACGTTTCCAAGACTTTGCCCACAACAGAAGTAAGGCTCACTGGTATATAGTTACCGGCATTGTCTCTATTCCCCTTCTTGAACAAGGGGACAACATTTGCTATCCTCCAGTCTTCTGGCACTATTCCTGAAGACAAGGATGACTTAAAGATCAAAGCCAAAGGCTTAGCAATCTCCTGCCTAGCTTCCCTGAGAATCTTAGGATAAATCCCATCTGGCCCAGGGGACTTATCTATTTTAATACTTTCCAGAATTGCTAACACCTCCTCCTTATGTACCTCAAGCCCTTCTAGTCTGGTAGCCTGTATCTCAGTATTCTCCTCGACAACATTGTCTTTTCCCTGTGTGAATACGGACGAAAAATACTCATTTAGCACCTCTCCTATCTCCTCGGAGGCCATGCACAACTTCCCACTACTGTCCTTGACTGGCCCTACTCTTACCCTAGTCATTCTTTTATTCCTGACATATCTATAGAAAGCTTTAGGGTTATCCTTGATCCTACCTGCCAAAGACTTCTCATGTCCCCTCCTGGATCTTCTTAGCTCTCTCTTTAGATCCTTCCTAGCTAACTTGTAACTCTCAAGCGCCCTAACTGAACCATCACATCGCATCATTACATAAGCCTCCTTCTTCCTCTTGACAAGTATTTCAACTGCTCCAGGGTCCCAGGTTCGATTCCCGGCTGGGTCACTGTCTGTGCGGAGTCTGCACGTCCTCCCCTTGTGTGCGTGGGTTTCCTCCGGGTGCTCCGGTTTCCTCCCACAGTCCAAAGATGTGCGGGTTAGGTGGATTGGCCATGCTAAATTGCCCGTAGTGTCCTAAAAAGTAAGGTTGGGGGGGGGGGGGGGGTTGTTGGGTTACGGGTATAGGGTGGATACGTGGGTTTGAGTAGGGTGATCATTGCTCGGCACAATATCGAGGGCCGAAGGGCCTGTTCTGTGCTGTACTGTTCTATGTTCTATGTTTAGTAAACCATGGTTCGCTCGCTCAACCACTTCTTCCCTGCCTGACAGGTACATACTTCTCAAGGACACGCAGTAGCTGTTCCTTGAACATGCTCCACATTTCCATTGTGCCCATCCCCTGCAGTTTTCCTCCCCAGCCGATGCATCTTAAGTCTTGCCTCAGCGCATCATAATTGCCTTTCCCCCAGATATGACTCTTGCATTGCACTATATACCTATCCCTTTCCATCACTAAAGTAAACGTAATCGATTTGTGGTCACTATCACCAAAGTGTTCACCTACCTCCAAATCTAACACCTGTCTTGGTTCATTACCCAGTACCAAATCCAATATGGCCTCGCCTTCGTTGGCCTATCTAGATACTGCATCAGGAAACCCTCCTGCACACATTGGACAAAAATGGACCCATCTAAAGTACTCGATCTATAGCTTTTCCAGTCAATATTTGGAAAGTTAAAGTCCCCCATAACAACTACCCTGTTACTTTCGCTCCTATCCAGAATCATCTTTGCAATCCTATCCTCTACATCTCTGGAACTTTTCGGAGGCCTATAGAAAGCCCCTTACAGGGTGACCTCTCCTTTCCTGTTTCTAAACTCAGCCCATACTACCTCAGTAGTCGAGTCCTCATCAAACGTCCTTTCAGCCACCGTAATACTGTCCTTGACTAACAATGCCACCCGTCCCCCTCTCCTACCACCTTCCCTGAGCTTACTGAAATATCTATACCCCGCCACCTGCAACAACCATTCCTCTCCCTGCTCTATCCATGTCTCCGAAATGGCCACAACGTCGAAGTCCCAGGTACCAACCCATGCCGCAAGCTCAACCACCTTATTCCGGATGCTCCTGACATTGAAGTAGACGCACTTTAAACCACCTTCCTTCCTGCCGGTACACTCCTGCAGCTTTGAAACCTTACTCATGACCTCACTACTCTCAACCTCTTGTGTACTGGAGCTACAATTCAGGTTCCCAATCCCCTGCTGAACTAGTTTAAACCCTCCCGAAGAGCATTAGCAAACTTATCCCCCCCGGATATTAGCACTCCTCTGGTCCAGGTGTAGACCATCCCATTTGTAAAGGTCCCACCTACCCCAGAATGAGCCCCAATTATCCAGGAATCTGAAACCCTCCCTCCTGCACCATCCCTGCAGCCACGTATTCAACTGCTCTCTCTCCCTATTCCTCGACTCGCTAGCACGTGGCACGGGTAGCAACCCAGAGATAATAACTCTGTTTGTCCTGGATCTAAGTTTCCACCCTTGCTCCCTGAATTCCTACCTTACATCCCTATCCCTTATTCTACCTATGTCGTTGGTACCTATGTGGACCACGACTTGGGGCTGCTCCCCCTCTCCCTTAAGGATCCTGAAAACACGATCCGAGATATCGCGGACCCTGGCACCTGGGAGGCAACACACCAACCGCGAGTCTCTCTTGTTCCCACAGAATCTCCTATCTATCCCCCTAACTATGGAGTCTCCAATGACTAATGTTCTTTTCCTCTCCCACCTTCCCTTCTGAGCAACAGGGACAGACTCTGTGCCAGAGACCTGTACCCCATGGCTGAACCCTGGTAAGTCGTTCCTCCTCCCCCCCCCCCCCCCCCAACAGTATCCAAAGCGGTATACCTGTTACTAAGGGGAACGACCACAGGGGATCCCTGCACTGACTGCTTCCCCCCCCCAGCCCCTCTCACCGTCACCCATCTATCTTTATTCTTTGGCGTAACTACCTCCCTGAAGCTTCTATCTATGACCACCTCTGCCTCCCGAATGATCCGAAGTTCATCCAGCTCCAGTTCCCTAACACGGTTTTTGAGGAGCTGGAGTTAGATGCACTTCCCACAGATGAAATCAGCAGGGACACTGACGGCGTCCCTCACCTCAAACATTCTGCAGGGGTTCTATGGTTTTATGACACCTCTCGGTATATGCCCAGCCAGAGTTGGCAACTCTAGTAAAGGATGCTATGGCACTGTTCAAACTAGAGTTTGATGACCTGCCCAATATTTAGTCTTCAGCTAAAGAACTAAAACAGACAGATTATCTTGTTACATATCTCATTGCTGTTTATGGGCACTTACTGTGCGTACATTGGGTTGCTCTGTTTTGCTTCAACAGTGACTACATCTGAAAAAGCACTTCATTGGCTGTAAAAGGAGCTCCTTTCTCCCAATCCCTTTGTTAACACATATGGACTGTGGATGTGTTCTTGAGTTTTTATCTGCATCTATTAATCTCAAAGAACAAAGAAAAGTACAGCACAGGAACAGGCCCTTCGGCCCTCCAAACCTGTGGCAATCATGATGCCCTGACTTTAAAAAAAACTTTCTGCCCTTCCTTGGTCCGTATCCCTCTATTTCCTCCCTATTCATGTCTCCATCCAGATGCGTCTGAAATGTTGCTAATGTGCCTGCTTCCACCACATCCTCTGGCAGCACATTCCAGGCACCCACCACCTTTCATTGTTGACACTGCTAAATTGTTCTCCCTTGTCATAAACATGTTGGACAGCTGGTTTATAATTTTGCAGCCATAATAAAGTTAGAAATGGTAGAAAATAATATATGGCAACTTCTCAGAAATGTGCTCCAGCAGCAACTATTGTTTTGATGTTTTTTAATTTCAGAAGATGCAGTGTCATGATGGAAGAAATGTTAAAATGATCACAGTCTAAAATCTCCTTTATATGTGTTGTATCTCAAATTTATAGAATCTTGGCATGGTCTGCAATATTGGGCATTAGAACATTAAGGATGGATGGGCACAGTTTTCATCCCTTGCTCTAGTTCCAGAGTCTGGTGGGAGGGAAAAGTGAATCCTTTATAGCCACTCCATGGCGTAGAATGGTGGGAAGAGATCACACCCTTGGCCCTGGCACCACAAATGAAACAGTGAGCCTTCCCCACTGATCACTAAGACATGCCTGACCAGGCAATGTTAAAGGAAACTTTACTCTTCGAGGGTGTCTTTGCATTGAGGCGCCCACTTCTCCTTCATGCTGTCTCAGCACTGGACACCTGTAACAGTGATAGGGCCAGCAACTTTGGGAAGCAGGCTGCTTACCTCAATTGGGTGGCCATCCTGGCACTGGCCTCTTAATTCTCTGTCACCTGTAAGATGTCACCTCTGGGCTGTGCCACCCATTGGAATGGCTTCTGCTCCCACTTTTGAGCCTGGCAGTAGTACTTCTTTCCTACATGGGCAATTCAGCCCCTGAGTTTCAACTGCTCCCGTAGCAGCTAGCAGTTTAACTATTTTTTCTTTGCTCCTAGTTTGTAGGCTAATCAGTTTCCACAGGTTATTCTGCAACCAAATGGCCAGAATTCCTGCTTGTGATTAGTTTCTAGATTCAATTGTCTAATTAAATTGCACTGGAGCAAAGCAGTTTTGAGTGCCCCATTATAAAAATGACATTAAATCCATAGAGAGTTTGTAATGTAAATCCACCAGTCTGTTATCAGAGACGATAAACTTGAGATATGAGACTATTTCCACAGGAGTGAAGAAGGCTATGACGAAAAATAATCTAGATTGTCTTCAAATTATTTAAAATTTAGCTAAATAATTGAATTGAATCATTGAATACACCAGAGCTTGATCTTGCATGTTTTCCTAGCAACTCGCCATACAAGCACCAGCTGAAACACTGACCATTCCTTTAGTTTGCATGTTTGGTATCCCATCCACTTTCTCCACCTTGGTTGACCATTGTTGCAATGTACAGGATACAATGCAGTATTACTTCAAGAGTTCTTTGACAGCACATCCAAACCCATGACCTCCATGTAGAGGCATGTTCCCTTTCCTCACCCAACTTCCTGACTTGGTCTTATATTGCTATTGCTTCATAGACATTGAGTTAGAATCTTGGAGCTCCATATCTAACAATATTGTTGGTGTATCATCACCATGCAGTAAAGAAGGCCAACCTTTCTAACAATGTCTATATCTGAATAGTGAATGAATAAATAAATGTATTTTCTTGGTGTAGTATGTTTGTAAATTCATTTAATTATTTAAACATCAGATAAGGGATAGAATTGTCACAGGAGTTTCCTAATCTGCCATGGCGACAAAGTAAAAAGTGCAGAAAATATTTTAGAAGCAGCCATTTACAAACATATTTGTAAGCATTTTACATATTTCATCAAATTAATGTGTAAATCATTTTTGTTGAAAAAAATATAAAAGACTTGATTTTGTTCCAAACATGATAAATATATAGAGTGAAGTTGACCATTGAGCAAGTTCACAGCTTGAAATTCCTTTCCTTTTAGAAATCAGTTGAAAAAAATGGTAAGATCCATAAATCTGTTCAGTTGAATCATGATGATGCTTTCTTATGTGTTTTAAAGAAAGCTTATGACCCAGAAGCATGCACAACTAAGACTGTCTGTTGAGTAAAGGGTTCTAGTTTGCTAAAGCAACAATCTTATGAATAGCAGATGAAAGGAAATATTGTAGCTTTGTGAGTGACATTTTGCCAGCAAAATGTTGAATTGCATTGTGGGATATCATTTCAATGACTTCTGCAATTTGAAAAGGTCAGATTACTTTTTCAGTTTCTGCTTATATTGTATTGAAGTGCTGCCAGCTTCAGCCTCCGTATCAAGATTCGATTATTTAATAACTTTATTAACATGTAATACATACAATTTCAACTATTGCACGTAATTCAGAATGATCTATTCATATGAAAAGGATTTGATTGTTTTGAAAAGAGTCCCATTTTGTGCATGAGAAAGAACGGATAAAGTTGTAATTTGGAATGACATTGTATATATTCCCACCATTGATCTGATTTTAAACCGTGAGGATAAAAGGAAATGTCATCAGGGAGGAAGTATGCATCATTTAGGCAGAGATCCCAGTGTGATAGTGGAGTAATAATAGAAATTGCCCTGTAGTCAGTCAGTTCCTACTGCACCAGTTTAAACATATTTCTGTTCAGAGATGGCTTTCAATGCCTTCATTGAAGCGTGGGTTCAAGCAAACTGGATGTTCGGCATACCAGCTGTACTACCGTAGTTCAGTGATTTGTCTCTTGATTTTAGGTGCAGTACTGATGGTGCAGTTAGAGATGCTCAAATGCATATCTATCATGTTTTCTGGCAGAAAAAGGTCAGTAGCCAACTCCTTAAGTAACATTTGTCGGTGTAAACAGTCGATCTGGTTTGCTGTGATAAATCTGATGTTAGAATTGATGAATAGTCTTACACTGTTCTTGTTTCAGGATATTAAAGTCATGATTGCTCAAGCCTGTCCTTGTAGCAGCTGCAGTGAAGCTTCAAATGTGTGAGAACTGAAGGAGAGTTTTATGCATCACAGTGCTATGCACAGCCCCAGGACTGGAGTGTAATTTAACTCATCAGTTCTTCCATTATGCAGTTGATGTTTTAGATATAGCTTCATTGTATCATAATCAGAGGTAATCTTATTTGAATGTTCTTTGAAGTTTGGAGCAGGCTGTGTTTTTTTTCTCCTGGCAATCATTTCATTAGTAAAAGCTATTAATCTGAATTTTCAATGGTGAGTAAGAACAAAGCACTGTAAAGATCATTCTATTTATTACCATTCTTTGAACAGAATAAATATTTGAAATTTTTGGATATGAAACTTTGTTGTCTTGATGTCAAATTTGTACGTTGTATAAAACAGGGCGTGACTGAATTACGTTGCATTTATCAAGGAGGTAATGGAGCTTTCCTCTAAATGCATTGTCGAGTAGCTGCTCGTTAATGCTGTCCCTTTATTTTCTTTAATGTTTTGAATCGTAACAATTTTGAAGCATTGCTGGTATTGAAATTACCAGCAATTTCATTTTAGGAATCATTAATCCATGGAATGCAAACATATATTTAAGTAAAAATTAAATATTTGTTGATGCAAACTATGCAAACATTTTATCGAGACATTGCAATTTATTTAAAGGGAACTTTAAGAAGTATCTTAATGCCTGCTGTTTTTGGGAATCTAGAGAAAGATATGTTATCAGAACAGTGTTTGTTTTATTAGGCTCTCTATTTACTGAAGCTGTCATAAACACAAACATCATTTTTTGTTTAAATGTATTAGTTGGGCAGTTGACATGTATATTGATTAAAAATGTAATCTGACTAAAGGATGTATTGTGAGTGCACAGGGAGTTGATTAGCACTTTACTGGCACCATAGTTATGATGGTTTAATGCATCTGAATATTGATTCATTTTCAGTGGAATGTATGCTTGCTAAATAATCAGTTTGGATAGACTTGCTTGTATATTTTTGAGTGAGATTATTTTAAATCTAAATCCAGACTTCCTTGATAACTTTGATATTCAGTTTGCGTAAGATCCTGGTAGTTTTCCATACTTGTCTTAATCTCTACTCAATCTTGGACCACCATCATCCATAGGGGAAAAAATAGAACAAGAAACAACATTGCCTCAAAAATGTTCTTTTCAATGCGATGCTATTTTATTCGTGTGGTCATGTACCTTTGCTATATATGAAACTTCACTCTAAACTGGGCCGCTTTTCTTATTGTTCTCAGCAATCATTCTATATTAATGGATAAAGTCTGGGTTTAATGTTTTTGCTATATTTTACAATTGTCATGTGGTTATAGTTCTTATAGTCTTCAAACGTTTTTCAAAAGTTCAAAACATTTTTGAAATGTTGACTAAGTTTTAGAAAGTTACCTGTGCCATCATCATAACCATTGTGATTTGTTCGATTTTCACCTTTGACTCCAAGAGGCACATATTTAATATGTATAATCTCTTTGATCAACTCCACCTTCTATTTTTTTTTATATGTCTGCCGTGGCTTCATCCTGCAGGCCAAAATCCCAATGTCTATCTTCCAATGATGCAGGCCATTTAAAATCATGATAATCTTTCTATGATGAACTTCTGAGATTAATTTAATCATTGAATTTGCTGAAAGACTATCTTACAAGTAAGAATGTTTAAGTTCAATTTTTCTAATGCAAAGGGTACTACTCAGTGTTCGGTTTGGTTCGTAAGGCATGCCTCCAACTCTGGCTGGCAAGGAATTGCAGTTTGGAGGAAAGCATGTCTGATGAGAAATAGTGCTTTGATAGGCAAATTAGGGATGAATGAACCCTGAACTACAAGCCAATCTTCTTCATCTTAGACTGACACCACCCAAGGTAGACCCGATGACGTACAGAAAATGTAAGAGTGAGAGCAAATTACTTAAAATTTAATTTGTATTTTTTGAGTCCGACACCAATTAAAACAGAAACGGAACTGGAAAGGGAAACAGAACAGGTAAATATCAAAATGTATTTGGCCCAGTTTCAAAGGGAACAAAACCAAACATAAAATGTTGGAAAAACCCAGCGGTTCAGCAAGAGAAACAGAGTTAATGTTTTGAATCTAATATTCTTCAGAACTGAGCTTTGGAAACCAAACCTTCTGAGCAAACTGACCCTGGTTTAAAGATATATAAGGACACAGATCAGTCCAATCTGGTCAGTAGCAGTTGTTGAGTCCAGTGTTGCAGAACTGACAAGTTGGAGGAAGGCAGAATCCAAATCCAGAAACTGAGAATAAGTTGTTGCAGCTATTTCTGTTAATGTAAGATAACATTGATGAGTGTATTAGTTCCAGACAGAGTTGAGCAGATTGTACAGGTGGTGAAGACCGTGCCTGTGGAAGGAAACTAACGTTTTGAGTCTGGATGACTTTGACAAAGAGTCATCCAGACTCAAAACGTTGGCTTCCTTCTCTCTTCACAGATGCTGTCAGACCTCCTGTGATTGTCCAGTAATTTTTTGTTTTTAAATTAAACTAGTGTTTCTGCTCATTTACATTGGCTGAGGAAAACATAGAACTCTCATTTTCTAGCCTTAACCAATCTTGGTTCAATTGTGGTACAAGTTAAACACAAAATAAAATTTGCATACCCTGACTAATGCAGCACATGTCCAGAACTGAGCCTGAGTGGTGTGACAAAATGGTTTGTTATTTAAATGGAATGTATAGCTAGAAACGAAGCTGTGAAAAGCAACTTTCTGCCAGGAATTGTTGGTGCTCTATAATTATTAGTCTTCAAACATGTGTCACTTATATAATAAACGTCTTGGGAATCTTAATGTATACAAACAGCTGGTATATTTTGATTTCATACAAATAGCTTTTGTCGATGGATGTTTAAGGAATATAGTTTTTCATAGTCTATAAGAAAGACCTTGATTTATTTATTTAATAAGCAGTAGTTGCTCCCTAGGGTTTCCCTAATTTTTGCAGGTGTGTAATTCATCTATAACTGTCATTTTATCCATATGCATCAAGGTAATTGAAGAGAAATCGCTACTGAAAGAAGAAAATGGTTCTTTTGTCATTTTCCAAATACGTGAGAACATTAATAATATTATCTTCATTTGTGTCACAAGTAGGCTGACATTAACACTGCAATGAAATTACTGTGAAAATCCCCCAGTCACCACACTACAACGCCTGTTTGGGTACATTGAGGGAGAATTCAGAATGTCCAATTCACCTAACAAGCACGTCTTTCGGGACTTATGGGAGGAAACCGGAGCACCAGAAAGAAACCCATGCAGAGGCGGGGAGAACATACAGACTCCGCACAGCCAGTGACCCAAGTCGAAAATTGAAACCGGGTTCCTTGCGCTGTGAAGCAACAGTGCTAACCACTGTGCTACCATGCCGCCCATAAGTAGGTCATGTTGAATAAAATAACATTTCTAAATATTCTAAAGAAAAATATTAGTAAATGGAGAGAAAGTAGCATCAGAGTTAAATAAATCCAACAGAGGAATCATAATTTGTCTACTGGCTGTATTAATCCCTAGAGGGATAAATACATTTCTGAACTAGTTCTAGAATGCCACAGAACTAGCTAAAAGGATAACATACGTATGTCTTGAAAATGTTAAATTTGTGGCTGCAAAGGGTACATCAATTCCCCAAGTAAGAACCTTTAAGATTTCTCAAAAGGGCCACATTTAGGTAACATATTGTCTCCTGAAAAGGACGCTACGCTTCGTGTAGCCAAAGACCAAATTTGGGATATTACAGTGGTCAAGTATAATAATAATCTTTATTAATGTCACAAGTAAGCTTACATTAACACTGCAATGAAGTTACTGTGAAAAACCCGTAGTTGCCATACTCTGGCAACTGCTCGGGTACACAGAGGGAGAATTCAGAATGTCCAATTCACCTAACAGCACATCTTTCGGGACTTGTGGGAGGAAACCAGAGCACTCGGAGGAAACCTACGCAGACAAGGGGAGAACGTGCAGACTCCGCACAGATAGTGACCCAGGCCAGGAATCGAACCTGGGACCCTGGCGCTCTGAAGTAACGGTGCTAACCACTGTGCTACCGTGCTGCCTGCCTGGAGTGGTAAGATGAATTGGCTGAAAAAGCATGATAGTGCTTTCCATGGTAAAGGCAGTTTGATGAAGAATAACTGGACCAGTTATTGTAGTAGGTACATTTGAGTTTTGGCCCTTTACTTAAAGAAACAAAAAGGGATATTGTGAGGGAATTAACGGTAGAAGTAAGGGCAAATCACCAATGGCAAGAGGTGGTCAGGGATCGCCTCTTTTGTGATCAAGACTGACGCAATATTGAGGTCATGATAGATGGCATGGCCAAGGAATGGCTTTGGTTGTTACTGGGAATGTTTATTTGAGGGATGATATTGAATGGGGATGTTCAGTAGTATGTTTCTAATAGAATTAGAAATCACAATTTTCTTGTTTAGGGCTGAAATAGCTACACCTCTCATATTAGTACTTTAGTGGTTACCAGTATAGTCTATACATTTTGTCAGTAGGAGTAGGCCATTTGGCCTGCCAAACCTGCTTCTGCCAATTCAAAAGCATCCAGAGCTGCAAACTAGAATTATGTTTTGCAGGCACTTTTATATTATAATGATGAATCTTCCAAACACAAAAGTCTTGACATTGTAAATTTTATGAGAGGTGGCAACCATTTTGCAGTTCGGTTCTGAGGTGAAACAATTAGGTAGTTTCATAAACTGTGCGATCAGACCAATTTCAGTGGGTAATCCACATGAAGGAGAAATAGTGAATTGACTTGGGAGTATAGCGAGTAAGAAAGTGGATGGGTATGTGGGAACATAAGACTAGGAGCGGGAATAGGCTATTATCCCTTCAAGCCTGCTCTGCCATTCAATAAGACCATGGCTGATCTGTTTGTCGTCTCAAATCCACTCTGCTATCTGCACCCCCACCAATAACCCATGACTCCCTTGTTTATCGAAAATCTGTCAAACGTGACCTTGAATAAATTCAGTGACCCAGCCTCCACTGCTTTCTGGGAGTGAAAACATACTCCAAAAAGCAACGACCCGTTGAAATTCTTCGAATCTCCATTTTAAATGGTAAACTTCTTATTCTTAAACTTTGTTCCTTCGCTCTGATCTCTCCGACAAATGTAAAATTTCTCATGGTATCTAGCCTATCAAATCCTCGCAGGATCTTGTATATTTCAATAAAATCATCTCTCATCCATCCAAACTGCAAGCATATAGGCCCAACTGCTCAATCTTTCTGAAAAGATAAGCCCTTCTTCCCAGAAATGAGTCAAGTGAATGTCCTTGTGCTACATCTAATACAGTTATCCCTTTTTTCAGATGAGGAGGCTAAATGGTTACAGTATTCCAAATGCAGTGTCACCAAGACACTGTATAGCTGCAGTAAAACCGCCCTACTTTTATATTCCATTCCCCTTGTAATAAATGGCAACATTCAATTTGCCTTCATAATCACTTGTACCTGTGGACTAACGGTTTTGTGATTTATGCATTAGGACACCCAGATCCTTCTGTACCACTTGAGTTCTGCAATCTCTCCCCATTTAAATATGCTGCTTTTCTGTTTTTTTCTACCAAAGTGGACAAGTTCACATTTTCCCACATTATATTCATCTGCCATTTTTTTGCCATCTCACTTAACCTGTCTATTTCATTTGTAGACTCTCTACTCCCTCTTGATAACTTGCTTTTCTATCTATTTTGGTGTCAGCAGCAAATTGAGCTACCATGTTGTTGCCAATTTGCACCGGAGACACTAATAATGTTGCTCTTTTTAACTGGACACTGATATGACAGTTATTAATGATGATATTGCTTTCAGAGTCGCCAGGTATCAGATGATACCACCATAAGGTTTAACCGGATATTGATCAAAGACCCAAGAACCAGTTAGTTAGTTCAAGTTCAATGATAATTTATGTACACACAAGAATTACTTCGACATGCAACACAAAACACTACAAGCTAAATTACACCTAACACTACAACAACCTGTACTTAACTTCAGGCACCTGACTTTATGCAGAGGAGCAAGGTCTTTGTTCGGATCTTGCGTGGCTGGGTCTGGAGAAGTGACTTTGTTTCTGCTGGGCTCATCTGTCTGGTAGCGATCGTTGGTCTTGAACTTGCTTCTGGTCGTGGTTCTGCAATTAGGCGTAGTCCGGGCCAAGAGAGTGCCGGTGCCGGGACCAAAAGAGACTGAACACATGGCAGTGTCTCTTTTTATCCTTTGGGGGTTCCGTGTTCTTTTGGGCGGTCCTTAGCTTTTTCCCCAATAGCCAATTAGTAGTGAGGGTGCAAGCTCACAACAGCAGATGGACTCATGAAGCTGGAGGGCCTGTCGGTAGCTCTCCAGCTTCGAGGAAGCAGCAGCAGGCTGCCTCTTCAAGTGAGAGAGAAGCACTTCAAGATGGAGAAATGATCCCCCTCCAAATCTTTAAACTTTTAAACAAAAAAGTACTCAGCAGCTGCTGCTCCAGGATTGTGGAAGATAGGGTGGCCTGTGGCTGCAGTTGAAATCAGATAAGTTGGAAGAGGAACAAAAAGCCTGCCGGAAATACCAGGCTCCGAGTTCTCCTGACCGCTGTCCTTGTTCCCAATACCCTGGGGAGGCTAACTGGAAAATTCTAGTCGGCTTTTGTCAATAGGCCTTAATGGACCTTTAAACACCTTAATTGGTTACCCACCACTTACAAGCAGGTAGACCTGCCACCCCATTTCGTATCTTTGAGAAAATGGCCCTGGCCTGAATTTCTGCACATGCCCGCCTCCACGCTTGCTCCCAGTGGGCATTAAAAATCCAGCCCATGATCTCCAGGTTAGTTTATTAGTGGAAAATCCTTTCCTGTTTACTGCAGGTACAGTTTCTACAACCCAGCTGTCCAAAAATTTGAGTTGTCAGAAAACCAGACTCTTTCTTAATATTCCATACATCAATTTAAATGAGTAAAATTTCTAAAAGAAAACTCACCTCAATAATTCGACTAGGCACTACATTGGTGCTGAGTGGCTCCACACTGGCTTTGTGCACTGTTCTATCCTGTGCTCCAAGTGACTCTGGACCCCCACCCCATGTTAAATGTGAGAGTATCCCAAAACCCAGAAGGGTAACTTGGAACACCGTTTCTAAGTGATGTATATTTTCAATTTTGTATAATTTGAGAAAAATATGTGAGCCTGATAGGAATAGTCCAGTCATTGTATGAACAATTAATAAAGAAACTTTATTAACTTAAAAGAGAAAACACACACAAGAAGGACTATAATACCCTACAACACTTAATTACACTGGTGACTACAAACACACGTATTGATTTAAAAAAAAAATCTTTATTAGTGTCACAAGTAGGCTTACATTAGCACTGCAATGAAGTTACTGTGAAAAGCCCCGAGTCGCCACACTCCGGCGCCTATTCGGGTACACAGGGAGAATTCAGAATGTCCAATTCACCTAACAAAGCACGTCTTTTGGGACTTGTGGGAGGAAACCAGAGCATCCAGAGGAAACCCACACAGAGACACGGGGAGAACGTGCAGATTCCGCACAGACAGTGACCCAAGCAGGAAGATTCATTTATCCCTTTGTTCCCAAGTACCTGTGTTCCCTGAACTCTGTGATGACCCTTTGTTCCCAAACAGCATCCAATATATAACTCTTATGAGCCAAATCCATAATATAGTATAAACAACATCCAACATAGATCATGTGGCCACATTTTGGAGACTGTCTTCAGTTTAAGAAAAGGCAACATTGCTACTTTTTGAGACTGTTTCTGCAGTTGGGTGTGACTGTGATTCTAACTGAGCCCTTTTCTCAGTCATTGTGGTACGAATATATCATTTATTCTCCTCTATAGTGGTCTCCTCTATATCGGAGAGACCAAACGCAGACTGGGTGATCGCTTTGCTGAGCATCTTCGGTCTGTGCGCATTCAGGATCCTGACCTTCCTGTTGCTTGCCATTTTAACAAAAGACCCTGCTCCCATGCCCATATGTCTGTTCTTGGCCTGCTGCAATGTTCCAGTGAAGTGCAACGCAAACTGGAGGAGCAACACCTCATCTTCCGGTTAGGCACACTACAGCCTTCCTGCCTGAGCATCGAATTCAACAACTTCAGATGATCAGCCCCACCTCGACCCATTTGTTTTCATTTCATTTTAACTGTCTTTTACCATTTCTTTCTTTCCTGCACTTTTCCTGCACCTTTCTCCTCTTTGCTTCCCCCTTCCCCTCCCCCCACACCTACAGTTCATCCTCTGATGTTAGTTTCCCTGCTGTTTGACCTTTCACATCTTTTGTCCTCTCTGGGGACTGCCATTAGCACTCTTTCCCCTTGGTATCTGTGACCATTAGCACCCGGTTTCCCTGGGTTTCTGTGGCTATGACTCATCTTTCATTCTCACTCTCTCTATTTGTTAACTTTGACAAAGAGTCATCGGACTCTAAACGTTAGCTCTTTTCTCTCCCTACGGATGCTGCCAGACTTGCTGAGATTTTCCAGCATTTTCCCTTTCGTTTCGAATACAGTAGTCCCCCGTTATACCGCGCCCCGCAATACCGCGGTTCGCGAAATACGGCGGGGGTGCTTATGGACCCCAACTTTTTTCACTCTTTTTGAAACAACACCTTTTTAAGCCGGTGAACTTGTTTGTCATTCCGATTAGCCGCGATGATTAGCCGCGATAAATAGCCGCGATGATTTGTAATTAAAGCGTATAAATACAAAATGCCTAAGCACAAGTCTTACACAGTAAAGACCGTATTTGATAGACCGTATTAGAAACGGCGAAACAAAGGCAAAATTATCCAGAGAGACTGGTGTGCCAGAGTCAACCCTCCGTGGGTGGGAGAAAGATGAGGAGAGTTTGAGAACTTATGTTGAGACAGTTTCTGAGAGTGAAGGGCTTGCCAGGAAAAAGGCAAGGACCGCTAGTGACATTAACTTGGAGAAGGCTGTGTTCGCCTGGTTTGTCCAGGAACAGTCTGGTGGCACCCCCCTATCTGGACCTATCATCAGGACTCAGGCTGAGAAGTTCCATCACCAGCTCCACCCAGAGGACACCAATTTCATAGCCAGCAAGGGTTGGCTCCATCGGTTCCAGAAAAGACATGTGATAGGTGCAGTTACCATCTGCCACTCGGATGCCATCAGCCACCTGGAGTGGCTCATAGAATACACAGAGCAACAGGACTTCGACCCCATATACATACTACATCTGAAGAACCTCCAGAGGCAAGCACAAGTCAAGATGAGGAAGGGGATGTGCCAGAAGAAACTCACAGACTTTTTCATGTGATTTAAATGATTTTTAAAATATGCTTGTAAGTGCTATTTTATGTATTATTGTATATATTTTTGAGTGGTATTTTTTAATAAATTTAAAACTTGAAAGAACTTTGATGCTTTTTATTTAAAACGCCCTTCCATTCTTACATTGTAAGGCTATTACATCCACAATACCTGAAACTACCCTGATAGGTTCACTTGTAATTATTCTTTCCCGCAGCAGAACATTATCTGGCCATGTGTTGCTCTTTCAAAATTTTCGTAGGCTATCCGCGGCTCGGATGCAATGCGGGTGGCTGTCTTGGACCCCAACACCCGCGGTATAACGGGGGACTACTGTATATCATTTGTTCCCTTTGATGTTATCCACTCTGCGGATTCGGCTTTTAGCATATATGTGTCAATTGCCCTATCTCTCCACTTTGAAGTTACCTCTTCTGTACCCCATTGTTTCCCTCCAGTCACACAGATAAGCACTTCCTTTTTTGACTTGATTTAATATTGTCACATGTATTAGTATACAGTGCAAAGTATTGTTTCTTGCATGCTGTGCAGACAGCGCATACCGTACATAGGGAAGGAAGGAGAGACTAAAGAATGTAATGTTACAGTCATAGTTACATGTAGAGAAAAGATCAATCTAATACGAGGTTGGTCCATTCAAAAGTCTGATGGCAGCAGGGAAGAAGCTGTTCTTGAGTCGGTTGGTATGTGACCTCAAATTTTTGTATCTTTTTCCTAACGGAAGAAGGTGGAAGAGAGTCCGTCCGTGGTGTGTGGGGTCCTTATTATGCTGGCTGCCTTTCTGAGGGAGCGCTGGAATTTTGGCCAGAGTCAATGGATGGGAGGCTGGTTTGCTTGATGGACTGGGCTACATTCACGACCTTTTATAGTTTCCTGCGGTCTTGGGCAGAGCAGGAACCATACCAAGCTGGATACAACCAGAAAGAATGCTTTTTATGGTGCATCTGTAAAAATTGATGAGGGCCGTAGCTGACATGCCAAATTTCCTTAGTCTTCTGAGAAAGTAGAGTCGTTGGTGGGCTTTCTTAACTATAGTGTTGGCATTGGGGGACCAGGACAGGTTGTTGGTGATCTGTACACCTAAAAACTTAAATCTCTCAACCCTTTCTACTTCATTCCCATTGATGTAGACAGGGGCATGTTTTCCTCTATGCTTCCTGAAGTCAATGACAATCTCCTTTGTTTTGTTGACATTGAGGGAGAGATTATTATTGTTGCACCAGTTCACCAGATTCTCTATCTCATTCCTGTACTCTGTCTTGTCATTGTTTGACATCCGACCCACTACTGTGGTGTCATCAGCAAATTTGAAAATCGAGTTGGAGGTGAATTTAACCGCACAGTCATAGGTTTTTAAGGAATATAGTAGGGGGCTGAGGACACAGCCTTGTGGGGCACTGGTGTTGAGGATCATCGTGGAGGAGGTGTTGTTGCATATCCTTCCTGATTGTGGCCTGTGGGTTAGGAAGTTCAGGATCCAGTCACAGAGGGAGGAGGCAAGGCCCAGGCCACGGAGTTTGGAGATGAGTTTCGAAGGAACTCAAGGCTGCCAGATTTGAAGTACTGTACCTATACTTGCACTGATAGAGTTTTCAATGTGGAAATAGCTAAATTCATGAATGTATTTAATTTTCATTCATTCACCAGCTGTTTTTTACTTTTTTAAATCAAATGAGGTTGCTATTTTCCCAGTTGGTAATATTAAAGAAAAATTGGAGATTAGTAAACAGTTTACCTGTTTTTTACTTGCAGCCACAATTTTTTTCTAACTTATCTTAATTCCTGGAAGAAAATATACCAGTTAATGACAGCTGTGAATTTCTTCAACTGATTCAAAGTCAGTGAATTTGAATTCTGGTGATAGAACCATGTTGCCTTGTATGGTGCTTTGAACAACGTTATTTGTTTCTCAAAAATAGTATCTGAATTTCACTTACCTTGAAAAATGGCAATGTTAGCATTTAAACTGCCACCTATCAAAGAAAAATATAGTTTTGTTGTAAAACGAAGTGCTGGATTAGCTCAGCAGGCTTGGTGGCAACTGTGGAGAGAGAAACAAAGTTAACATTTTGACACCGCATGACTTCATTAAATCTGAAGAGTGGTAGAAATGTGATGGATTATATAGTTGGAGACGGGTGTGGAGGGGGTGGAGCACAATAGAAGGTCAGGGATAGGTCAGCTCTAAAGAAGAGTCAAACGGACTTGAAATGTTAACTCTGTTTCTCCCTCCACAAATGCTGCCAGACCTGCTGAGTTTATCTCGCCTTTTGTGTTTTTATTTCAGGTTTCCATAATCTGCAGTATTTTGCCTTTATTATAGTTTTGTTGCATTCACAATTTTAATTATGTGTTTAGAACATAAATCTACGCTTTGTATTGGAACAAACCCCATTCCCCCAGTTAATTTGCTGAACATATTAGTAAATCCACTTAATACAATTTATTTCCTTGTATTACATTTGAGTTGGACCCATTGGACAAAATGACAAGAGTCTCCAAGCTCACCTCAATATTTTGATCTTCTGAGCCTTCGCTTCCAAAAAAAAATATAATTCTGTTTCAATGGCAGATGCTTTGTTGGATGGCAGCTTTACAGAGGATAAAGTGACATGGTAACCAAAAAAGGAAGAGATGGGTCGGGCTCGGGGCGGGGGGGGGGGGGGGGGGGGGGGGGATGCAGGAAGAGTTGGGGATAGAGTTGGTTCAAACATAAGCTTTTAAGCATTCTTGTTTTCCTTGTTATAGCTTTTGTGTTAATATGGAACAAGGATGATTGGAAGGAAAAATGGTGTCCCAGGGTTGAATCAGGTTTACCGTTGATATCTGTAACTGCATTGGCAAATATTTGTTGTAGAAGCCAGTTGTTGATTTCAGAAATGTACTAAATATTTTGCACTGCTCAGCCAGGGAATAAAATTGATATTTTAATTGTGAGCTAATTTCTGAGAAGTTTCTGAGGTATGAAAGGGGAGGCTTAATTTAAACATTTATTGCTGCAATTATTCATAAATATTTTATGTTACTTGGAATTGGAGTAAATTTATATTTACTTTTGGAATCTATACATGTTTCTTACACTTGGCTTAGGAAATAGCTTCTGATGAGAAGTTAGTGAAATTCATGTGAAATTAAAATTTATGTATGTATTTACCAACTACTTTGCCGAGGGAGAAAGTTATAATTATTTGGAATTTTTGTTTGCTCAGTGCAAGTGCAAATTCTGACACCTCTTCTACTCTTCTTTTCTACTTGTTAGTTTGTTATGGGTTGGTAATGTTGCCTCCATGTAAACAATAAATGAATAACAGTGTAATATTTCAGATAATTCTGTCTATTAGATGGGATCATTTTCAGTGGCATAATGCATATTTTTTCAAAAAATGAGATTGTATTTTTTTACTCTTCCTCTTAACATTTTCCTACTGGTATTGAGATAAGGGAATTCGTCACAAGTTGGTGCAGGTCATGTGAACATTCAGTGCTTCTGTTGTAACACATATAGGTTTTGGAAATTGAATGCTCGTACTCTTTAAAACCTCATTGCAAGATGAGTGCAAGTATGCACAATCAACCTTGACCACAACCTTCACAACACACACACAAACAACTTTACAAAGATTTATTAATGATCTAATTTATTTTGTGTCTGGACTGTGTACGAGAAAAACCTATTAAGCAACCCGTGTGGAAGAGTACCATGAGGGGCTGGTTTAGCACAGGGCTAAAGAGCTGGCTTTTAAAGCAGACCAAGGCAGGCCAGCAGCGCATTTCAATTCCCTCCCCGAACAGGCGCCTAATGTGGCAACTAGAGGCTTTTCACAGTAACTTCATTTGAAGCCTTCTTGTGACAATAAGCGATTTTCATTTCATTTTCATTTCATGTACAGTGAAATGTGAAGTGATGGAAAAATGTCTGGAAAGTAGATTCTTTAGAATTTGGAATGTTGAGTCTGCAAATTTTATTGCTATGCACCATAATAAAAGACGAGCAATAAAAAGCGAGTCCAGTTACAACTTGCGGAGTATCCTTTCCCCATTAGGATTGAAACGATAGTGTGGGATTTACTGGTGAGTTGCTGGTGTGCAGGAGGACGGGTTAAGTTTAGAGTGGTGGTTCCTCTTTGAAGTACCTTAAAAGGATAACTGTGTCAGTCATGTTAAATAATACCTCTGGCAACAGCACTAGCATAAGTGATGCTGAATCCCCATATATAGGTACACAAAAAAAGTACTGCTTCATAGTTGGCCTGTTCCTGGGTACATTATGTTGAGTGTAGCGTGCAAAGCTAGCACTTTGTAGCTGTACCAAGGGCACCTGTTCCTGTCTTTAGATTATGGTATAAACAAATGTGCCTTGAATTGGGATGAAGGCAATGTAACAGGGTGTTGTTGAAAAATAATTTTGCTGTATATGCAAGGAATCTTGCAACGAAAAGTTAGATTTTCGCAATGAAACTATTATTTCTGAGGACATATTTGCATCGAAATTCAATGTATATATTGGACACAGAAATGGAAATGCTCATCAGAAACAAATTTAAAGTTTACTTATAGTAAATTTGAAATGTGAAATTTGTAAAATATAAATGGCTGAACGGTATGTTTGTTTTATATTACTTAGAAATTACAATGCACATCATATTTATACATCATATGTGAACAGACATTGCCCTTTTCTTTAGAAATAGCTGTTCTCTCATTGTACTTTACTAATTTCAGCTCCTGCCAGACCAGTTGGTTTTGCTCCTGGAATTGCTGTTTGCAGTGAAGTCCTTGTCTTCCCGAACACTACAGTGGTTACAGAAGCATTATTGCCTCAGGGAGCAGGATGCAGAGGTAATTCATTTGCTGGTCCACTGAACTGTTTTGTCAACACTTGATAAACTATGCCAGAGGGAAAATATGCAGTTAGAATGCTTAAAACAGCAGCTATATATTCATTTAAGCCAGAACAATCAAAATGCACTGCAAGTAATCAACTCTCCTGTTTTTTTAACCTAATGGAGAAGAAAGTTTGAAGTCCACAATTTTGTTGGCGGGGGAAATAAATTTCTATCTGACTTGTGCAAAAGCTTTATTTGATATAGTTTGAAAACTTATGTTTCTAGTGGTGCTTCATGAGTTATGGTCCACTTAAAACCATTTACAAATGTTCATGCAGCAACCTTGTTTTCAGTGTGCAGGTAGTTCACTGTGTTATCTTTCATTTGGGGAATAAAACCCATTTTTTTTCAAAAGCAGATCAGATCAGTTATTGATTACTAAATTATAATGCCCAGTAAAGGCGTACATATTTGTTACTTTAAACATGGATGGTGTTCAGTATATAATTTTCTGAAACTGCCTTTTCTTTGTATAAATGGACATTAAAGGTTGATAAGATGATTGCTGAGGGTCAAGTTACTTTTGCAATTTCTGCATTGACTCAGAAATATCTCAAGTTTCCGGAAATTTTAGATTAAAATGACCATGGGTAAAATGCCTCCTTTCAATGCACATACCAAGATTAAATGAAATGAAATGAAAATTGCTTATTGTCACATGTAGGCTTCAAATTAAGTTACTGTGAAAAGCCCCTAGTCGCCACATACCGGCGCATGTTCGGGGAGACTGGTACGGGAATTGAACCTGTGCTGTTGGCCTGCCTTGGTCTGCTTTAAAAGCCAGCTATTTAGCCCCGTGCTAAACCAGCCCCGAATATGAAATCGTTTGTGGAATTCACACCTCCTATTGTTTGTGGACTTTTTTTTTATAAATGTTTTTATTCAGTTTTCGTATTTTATATTGAACAAATTACAAATTGTTAGGAGAGAGAAAAAAAAACAAACAAAAACAAACACGCAAAAATTAACATACATATTTACAGGTAAGCATCTTCGTAGTAGTAACTGCGCCCCCCCCCCCCCCTCCCCCCCTCAACATGTTTATTTAGCTTGGTTTTGGGCCTTAGCTAGCCATCGAACCCCCGTAACGAACCTGTAGCCCCCCCCCCCCCCTCCCGCTACCTTCCCCCGACTATTCTTCCTCTTGTACATTGGCCACAAATAGGTCCCGGAACAGTTGCATGAATGGCTCCCACGTTCTGTGGAAGCCGTCGTCCGACCCTCGGATGGCAAATTTGATTTTCTCCATTTGGAGAGATTCCGAGAGGTCGGACAGCCAGTCCGCAGCTCTGGGCGGTGCTGCTGACCGCCAGCCAAACAGGATTCTACGGCGGGCGATCAGGGAGGCAAAGGCAAGGGCATCCGCCCTCCTCCCCAGGAATAGATCTGGCTGTTCTGAAACCCCGAAGACCGCCACTATCGGGCATGGCTCCACCCTCACTCCCACCACTTTGGACATTACCTCGAAGAAGGCTGTCCAGTACTCCACGAGTCTGGGGCAGGACCAGAACATGTGGGCGTGGTTGGCCGGGCCTCTTTGGCACCGTTCACATCTGTCTTCCACCTCCGGGAAGAACCTACTCATACGGGTTCTTGTTAAGTGGGCTCTATGTACCACTTTTAGTTGCGTCAGGCTGAGCCTTGCGCACGTGGAGGTGGAGTTGACCCTATGCAGTGCTTCGCTCCAGAGTCCCCACCCGATCTCCATCCCCAGGTCGTCCTCCCATTTCCTCCTTGTTGCGTCCAGTACGGTGTCGTCCCTATCTACCAGTCGGTCATACATGTCACTACAGTTCCCTTTCTCTAGGATACTTGCGTCCAGTAGGTCTTCCAGTAGTGTCTGTCGTGGCGGTTGTGGGTACGTCCTTGTCTCCTTTCGTAGGAAGTTTTTGAGCTGCAGGTACCGTAGCTCGTTCCCCCCAGCTAGCTGAAATTTCTCTGTCAGTTCGTCCAGTGTTGCGATCCTGTCGTCCGTGTATAGGTCCCTGACTGTCAGTGTCCCCCCGTCCTGCCTCCACCTTTTGAAGGTGGCGTCGGTCAGTGCTGGTTTGAACCTATGGTTGTTGCAGATGGGAGCCCTGTTCGACATTTTGGTCAGGCCAAGTTGCTGCCGCAGTTGGTTCCAGGATTGGAGGGTGGCTGTCACCACTGGGCTGCTGGAGTGTTTTTTGGGTGGGGATGGGAGTGCTGCCGTGGCGAGGGCCCGGAGGGAGGTTCCCATGCAGGAGGCCTCCTCCGCACGCACCCACTCAGCTTCTGGCTCCTGGATCCATCCCCTTACTCGCTCGGCTGTTGCTGCCCAGTGGTAGAATTGTAGATTCGGGAGGGCTAACCCTCCCCTGGTTTTTGTTTTTTGTAAGACCTTCTTTGGGATCCTAGCATTTTTACCCCCCCATACGAACGCCATGATGAGTTTGTCCAGCGCTTTGAAAAAGGCCTTGGGGATGTAGATCGGAATGGATCTAAACAGGAAGAGGAACCTGGGCAGTACGTTCATTTTGATCGTCTGAACTCTCCCCGCGAGGGAGAGCGGGAGTGTGTTCCATCTTTGCAGGTCCTTTTTAACTTCCTCCGTCAGGCTGGTGAGGTTCCATTTGTGGATCCCTTTCCAGTCATGGGCTATTTGGATCCCCAGGTAGCGGAATTTATGTCGGGCTTGTTTGAACGGCAGCCCCTTTAGTGCTGCCCCCCCCCCCCCTTGCGGGTGTAATGGGAAGATCTCACTTTTGCTCATGTTGAGTTTGTAGCCCGAGAAGGCTCCAAACTCTTTCAGGAGCGCGATGATTCCGTCCATGCTGCTTTGTGGGTCCGAGATATAGAGGAGCAGATCATCCGCATAGAGTGAGACTCTGTGCTCTCTACCTCCCCTTCGGATCCCCCTCCAATTTTTTGCTGCCCTGAGCGCGATTGCTAGCGGTTCGATTGCTAGTGCGAACAGCAGCGGGGACAGTGGGCATCCTTGTCTGGTGCCCCTGTGCAGCTGGAAGTATTGGGAGTTGGTATTGTTGGTCTGTACACTCGCCATGGGAGCGTTGTACAGGAGCTTTACCCAAGCTGTGAACCCTGTTCCAAGCCCGAACCGCTCCAGTACCTCTATGAGGTATATCCATTCGACTCTGTCGAAGGCCTTTTCTGCGTCCAGGGAGACGATCACCTCTTGTGTTCTCTCCCCGGAGGGGGTCATTATCACGTTCAGCAGGCGCCTGATGTTCGCGGTCAGCTGTCTACCTTTGACAAAGCCCGTCTGGTCCTCTGTGACCACCTCAGGTACACAGTCTTCTAGCCTTTTGGCTAGGATTTTGGCCAGTATTTTGGCGTCTGCATTCAGCAGAGATATGGGTCTGTATGACCCACATTCCGTTGGGTCTTTGTCTTTCTTAGGTATCAGCGAGATTGAGGCCTGTGCTAACGTGGGTGGCAACGTGCCCCTAGCTAGCGAGTCTGTGAACATCTCCCGCATGTGCGGGGCCAGCGCTGTCGCAAATTTTTTGTAGAAGTCCGCCGGGAATCCGTCCGGTCCCGGCGCCTTCCCCGCCTGCATGGAGCTAATGCTCTCCATGATCTCTCCCAGTGCTAGTGGTGCTTCCAGATCCCGTTTTCTGCCCTCTCCCACAACTGGTATGTTCAGTCCGTCAAGAAACCGGTTCATCCCAGCCTTCCCCGTTGGGGGCTCTGAGGTGTACAGCTCTTGGTAGAAGGCCTTGAAGGTTTTGTTAATCTTCTCTGGTTCTGTTTCCAACGTGCCTCTGGTATCTCTGATTTGCGCAATTTCTCTGCTGGCTGCCTGCTTTCTCAGCTGGTGGGCCAACAGGCGGCTGGCTTTGTCTCCGTGTTCGTATAGGGCCCCGCGTGCCTGGCGGAGTTGGTGTACTGCTTTCCTGGTGGAGAGCAGGTCAAAGTTCCTTTGTAATTCTTTTCTCTCCGCCAGGAGTTCTACAGTCGGGGCCTCGGAGTATTTATGGTCTACCTCCAGTATGGAGTCGACCAGCTTCTGCCTAGCCACCCTTTCCTCCCTATCTCTTTGCGCTTTGTAGGCTATGATTTCCCCTCTTAGTACGGCCTTAAGCGCTTCCCAGAACGTGGAGGGTGAGACCTCCCCGTTTTGGTTGATCTCAGTGTACTCCGCTATGGCCTGCGCTATCCTTTCGCTGAAGGCCTTGTCAGCTAGTAAGGCACCGTCCAACCTCCATTTGGGGCGCTGGGCCCTTCCCGTCTCTAGCCGCACATCCATGTAGTGTGGAGCGTGGTCTGATATCACAATTGCGGAGTATTCCACCTTGTCTATCTCTGGAAGCACCGTTTTCCCCACCACAAAGAAGTCAATTCTGGTGTACACGTTGTGTACTGGGGAGAAGAAAGAGAATTCTTTCTCCCCCGGGTGGGCGAATCTCCAGGGGTCTACTGCTCCCATCTGCTCCATATAGTGGCTGAGTTCCCTTGCCATGTTTGAGGTTTTCCCCGTTCTGGGGTTTGATCTGTCCGTCGTTGGGTCCTGTACACAGTTGAAGTCCCCCCCCATGATTAGTCGGTGCGTCGCTATGTCCGGGATTTCTGCCATGGTCTTTTGGATGAAGCTCGTGTCGTCCCAGTTGGGCGCGTACACGTTAACTAGAACTACCGGCGCCCCATCCAGGGCCCCGCTGACCATGACATACCGTCCCCCTGGGTCCGTAACCGTCTTTGTCGCCCTAAACATTGTCCTCTTGCGAATCAGGATCGCCACCCCCCTGGCCCTTGCCCCATAACAGGAATGATAGGTTTGTCCCACCCAGCCCTTTCTTACCCGCAGTTGGTCCTGCTCCCTCAAGTGCGTCTCTTGGAGGAAGACTATGTCGGCCCTCATGTTTCTAAGGTGGGTGAGGACTCTAGATCTCTTCACTGGGCCGTTAAGTCCC
This sequence comes from Scyliorhinus canicula, assembly GCF_902713615.1. NCBI lineage: Eukaryota > Metazoa > Chordata > Chondrichthyes > Carcharhiniformes > Scyliorhinidae > Scyliorhinus > Scyliorhinus canicula. The sequence continues at coordinate 79,546,794 of NC_052153.1, read as the reverse complement.
CTTACGTTCCAGGTGACTATTCTGGTGGGGGGCTTCTGCCCCCTTGCTCCTGTGGGGTTAACCATATTTGTCCGGTTGTCGCGCCCCTGCCCTCTGGGGTTTCCCTATGTTAGGGGGCCGTCCAGGATGTCCACTATCACTGCTCTCCCCATGCGGTCGGGTCCCTGCGCTCCGGGGTTCCCCCTTGTCCCGGGGACACCCGCCATGGCCGTCCACTTTGTGTCCGCCACGCGGGTAGTCCCCTGCACTCCGGGGGGCCCCTTCACCCACAGACCGTACTGGGTGGGTGCTTGCAGCAGTTCCCTGTTTCGAGCCCTTGTCTGTGGCACTTTGTGGCCCTATTCCCTTACTGGCCTCTTTTGTCCCTTCGTCCCTGCGTTTCCCCTCCCTGGTCTCTCGCCCCCCGGGTGCCCCCCCCCCCCGCTCTATCCCTTTCGGGGATACCCCTGTGTACCCCTCCATTGCCCCTCTCTCCCCCATGTTTGTGGACTTAACTAAAATTCATAATTCAGAAGATAGAGACAAAAGCTTCTTATTCAACAACCAATGTTCATCCTCTGTTACCATGTTAATTCCAAAAATTATAAGTTAAGGAAGAATGAGTTTGAAGCTAGCCTGTACCTTTAAAACAGGCTGGTTTCCAAGACAGCAAAGTAAACTCACTGACTATACCAGTTCATCTGGTATAGGGTGCCTATCTTAATTGGACTTCTCAACTCACTGTCTCTGAACTTGACACTTAACGGAGAGACCTGTGGAGCAATCCATTAAATCATAAGTAGGCATGAATGGCTGCCATCCATCTCATATTTTGTAGCAGTGGCTTTGAACTGTAAACCATTATGGGTAGACAATAAAAGTATTGATCATTTGGTCACCTGTTAAAAAACAGTCATCAGACAATTAGTTTTACTTACTCCAAGTGCAACAAAAGGTAGACTGCAGACAACACAGCAAAAAAACAGAAGCAGCAGCAATGACAGCAACATCTATGCCTTAAGTCTGAAGACTGCAACATTTTAAGATCTCCAAGCCTGTTCTTTTTCAAGTACTGAAAACTGACCCCCTAGTAATGAGACTGTGAGCAACTAACTTGATGACCTGATGCAAAATCCACCTGTGAGGGATTCCTGCAATGACTTTGATACGCAACTTTGGTTATTGAATTCACCTAGATTTACTTCAAATGGAAGAAACTCCTTCTTCACCAGATCTGCACCGAGACAAGTCAATCACGTGATTTACGAATAATTCCTTTGTAACTTTTAGAAGTACACTATCCTCCTCAACTATGATGTGGAGATGCCAGCGTTGGACTGGGGTGAGCACAGTAAGAAGTCTTACAACACCACCAGGTTAAAGTCCAACCGGTTTGTTTCAAACACTAGCTTTCAGAGCACTGCTCCTTCCTCAGGTGAATCCTGACTATATTTGGATATATTATATTTGGATATAACAACTATATTTAGCAACGAGTGTGTGTTAATATTGAAGTAGTGCTGCAATAGAATACATACTTTATGTTGGTAATTAATAAGTACAGCTGTCCCCAGTTGGAAAAGGATTGGGGAATTATCGCAAGAGTATATAAACCAGTTCATCCTGGGTGCCTGGGATGAACTGGTATAGTCTGTGAGTTTACTTTGCTGTCTTGGAAACCAGCCTGTTTTAAGGTACAGGCTAGCTTCAAACTCATTCTTCCTTAACTTATAATTTTTGGAATTAACATGGTAACAGAGGATGAACATTGGTTGTTGAATAAGAAGCTTTTGTCTCTATCTTCTGAAATGACGAATACTCACGCTGTCGGAAGCAGGATGCAAGATCTCAGGCTTTGACTATCCACCGATATTTGTCTTTGGAGGCGGAACCGTATCAGCAAAGGAAAATTAAGTTGAGATGTATAAGCGAGTTATTTTGTTGCCCCAAAAGAAACTAGGCTTGGTTTAGGCTTTGTAATTACCAACAAAAAGTAAGATTAGGAGTAAAGAATTTTCAGAACTGGATGTAGATGACTTGGATACCGAAAATGGATTAATCCTTCTATTACAGTTTTTGCATAAGTTTTACAAGGATGATTTCTTGAAAGCATATGAAGCATGGTCAACCTTTGATAAGATTTAAGGAAACAGTCCATGGAGGAATGTAAAATTAACTTGGGTAAATGATATAAGAGGCTGAAAAAGTTTAACCGTGAGATCCTGGAGTCTCTGTTGCCCTTTAAGTTACTCCATTGTGCATGCATTATTCATATTGACAAGATTTCAATTCCATGGGAAAGACACTCTCCTGGACCAAATGGTTGCTTCCCTAAAAAACGGTTTTGTGAACACAGTCCTTTTCAGCTTCTTTCCTATCAATACAGGTGACTCTCGAGATCAAACAAAGGTGGAGGTTTCCATGGTGGCCGAATTAAGAGATAATCCAAAATATTAAACTCCAATTACAGTACAATGACGGAATTGCTGATAGGTAGTCTGAAGATGGTCACACTTTTAGCCAATTTGAGAGCCAAGACAAAAAGCAGGTCTGGGATGGCGACTGTGCACTTGAATCCGAGAAACACACAGGGAATGGTTAATTGATGTTGTTGGTGTGATTCTGAGTATTGTTACACAATGAATTATCTTTTATTAAAAATAATTCTTATTGGAATTTTTTGAAAAATATATATCAACAGAACAATAATAATAAACACCCCCCGGCACCCGTAACAACGCATATACCAACCCAACCCCCCCCCCCCCAAACCCAATAAACAACAAAATAAATTAACAATAAGCAAATTAACTTAAACACTATCCCCCCCGGGTTGCTGCTGCTGACCTAGTACCTTATTGTTGAGCCAGAAAGTCGAGGAAAGGCTGCCACCTCCTAAAGAACCCTTGTACCGACCCCCTCAGGGCGAATTTGACCCTCTCCAGCTGAATGAATCCCGCCATGTCATTAATCCAGGTCTCCACGCTCTGAGGTCTTGCATCTTTCCACTGCAGCAAGATCCCCCGCCTGGCTACTAGGGACGCAAAGGCCAAGACATCGGCCTCTTTCGCCTCCTGCATTCCCGGCTCCACCCCAACCCCAAATATCGCGAGTCCCCGGCGGGGGGCGGGGACCCGGGGGGGGGGGGGGTGGGGGCAGAGTGACCTGGTACATGATCGGGACCCACCGATCGGCGGGCCGGTCTCTCTGTCGGCAGGCCTCCTTTCTTCCACCGGCGAGCCTGGATCCATCCGCCATGTTTGTGCGGGGCGGCCCGGGTAGGGCGGCCACCGCGCATGCGCTGGTTGGCACCGGCCCAACTGCGCATGTGCGGGACCCGAGTCTTTTACGCGGCGCCGGGTCTCTGACGCCGGTCACGCACTCCTTGATGGCGCCCCCTAGCACATGGCGCCCCGGGCGACTGCCCGAGTTGCCGGTACCTTGAGCCGGCCCTGGGCATGGTTCGCTGAACTCCCTGAACACCTGACGCACCTGTCTTCGCCCCCAAAGAACCTGCTCATCCTAGATCCGGACATGTGGGCCCGGTGCAGCACCTTGAACTGGATGAGACTAAGCCTCGCACATGAAGAGGAGGAGTTCACCCTCTCCAGGGCCCATGTCCCCTCCTCAATCTGCTCCCCCAGCTCCACCTCCCACTTAGCCTTCAGCTCCTCTACCGACGCCTCCCCCACCTCCTGCATTACCTGGTAGATGTCAGACACCTTCCCATCCCCGACCCACACCCCCGAAAGCACCCTATCCCTTACCCCCCACGGGGGCAGCAAAGGGAACCCCTCCACCTGTCGCCTAGCAAACGCCTTTACCTGGAGGTACCTGAACATATTCCCCGGGGGGAGCTCAAACTTCTCCTCCAGTTTACCGAGGCTCGCGAACCTTCCGTCAATAAACAGGTCTCCCAACTTCCTAATGCCCGCCCTGTGCCACCCCAGGAACCCGCCATCCATGTTCCCTGGGACAAACCGGTGGTTCCCCCCAGCGGGGCCTCCACCAAGCCCCCCACTGCCCCCCTGTGTCGCCTCCACTGCCCCCATATTTTGAGGGTAGCCGCCACCACCGGGCTCGTAGTGTACCTCGTTGGAGGGAGCGGCAGCGGCGCCATTACCAGTGCCTTCAGGCTCGTGCCTCCACAGGACGCCATCTCCATCCGTTTCCATGGTGCGCCCTCCCCATCCATTACCCACTTACGTACCATCGAGACGTTAGCCGCCCAATAGTACCCAGAGAGGTTGGGCAGAGCCAGCCCCCCTCTATCCCTGCCCTGCTCCAAAAAGACCCTCCTTACCCTCGGAGTCCCGTGCGCCCAAACAAATCCCAGAATGCTGCTGTTCACCCTCCTAAAAAAGGCCCTCGGAACGAAAATGGGGAGGCACTGAAACAAAAACAAAAACCTCGGGAGCACCGTCATTTTAACGGACTGTACTCTACCCGCCAACGACAACGGCAGCATGTCCTACCTTTTAAATTCCTCCTCCATCTGCTCCACCAACCTAGTAAAATTGAGCTTGTGCAGAGTCCCCCAGCCCCTAGCCACCTGAACCCCCAGGTACCTAAAACTCCTCACTGCCCTCTTTAGCGGGAGCCTACCAATCCCCTCCTCCTGATATCCCGGGTGTACGACAAACAGCTCACTCTTGCCCAGGTTCAATTTATATCCCGAAAAACTCCCGAACGCAGCAAGAATCTCCATCACCACCAGGTCTGCTACATACAGCAGCAAGTCGTCTGCATACAGCGACACTCGGTGCTCCTCCCCACCTCGCACCAAACCCCTCCACCTCCTCGACTCTCTGAGAGCCATGGCAAGAGGCTCAATTGCCAACGCAAAAAGCAAGGGGGACAGGGGGCACCCCTGCCTCGTCCCACGGTGGAGCCTGAAGTACTCGGACCTCCTCCCATTTGTCACTACACTCGCCATCGGGGCCTCATACAGCAACCTCACCCATTTAATAAACCCCACCCCAAACCCGAACCTCTCCAACACCTCCCACAAGTACCCCCACTCAACCCTGTCAAAGGCCTTCTCCGCATCCAATGCCACCACAATCTCTGCCTCCTGCTGCCGGCATCATTATCACATTTAGCAGCCTTCGCACATTAGTGTTCAGCTGCCTCCCCTTCACAAAACCCGTCTGATCTTCATGTACCACCCCCGGCACCCAGTCCTCTATTCTAGTGGCCAAGATCTTCGCCAGCAACTTGGTGTCTACATTCAGCAGTGAAATTGGCCTGTATGATCCGCACTGCAAGGGGTCCTTATCACGCTTCAGGATCAGGGAAATTAGCGCCCAAGACATCGTCGGGGGCAAAACACCCCCCTCCCATGCCTCGTTGAAGGTCCTAACCAACAGGGAGCCCAGCAGGTCCGCGTATTATAAAATTCAACCGGGAACCCATCCGGTCCTGGCGCCTTCCCCTACTGCATGTGGCCAATCCCACTGACCAGCTCCTCCAACTCGATCGGCGCCCCCAGTCCCTCCACCTGCTCCTCCTGCACCCTTGGAAATCGGAGCCTGTCCAAAAAACTCTCCATTCCCCCTCCCACCGCCGGCGGCTCCGACCGGTACAGTTCCCTAGCAAAGTCCCTAAAGACCTCATTGACCTCTGCCCACTGCCGCACCACATTCCCACCCCTATCCTTCACTACACCAATCTCCCTAGCCGCGTCCCGCTTACGAATGCGCCAGCATCCTGCTCGCCTTCTCTCCATACTCATAGACTGCTCCCTGCGCCTTCCTCCACTGTGTCTCCGCCTTTCTGGTGGTCAATAAATCAAACTTGGCCTGCAAGCTACGCCGCTCCCCCGGCAATCCCTCCTCCGGGGCCTCCGCGTACCTCCTATCCACACTCAACAGCTCCCCTACCAGTCTCTCCCTCTCCCCCCTCTCCCTATGGGCTCAGATGGAGATCAGCTCTCCCCTAATCACTGCCTTCAGAGCCTCCCACACCATCCCCACCTGGACCTCCCCGGTATCATTGACCTCGAGGTAGCTCTCGATACATCTCCGAACCCTCCTACACACCTCCTCATCAGCCAACAACCCCACGTCCAGACGCCAAAGCGGGCGCTGGTCCCGCACCTCCCCCATCTCCAGATCCACCCAATGCGGAGCATGGTCCGAAATTGTAATAGCCGAATACTCGGCCTCCTCCACCCTCGGGACCAGTCCCCTACTCAAAACAAAGAAATCAGTGCGGGAATAAACCCTGTGCACATGGGAGAAAAAAGAGTCCCCTCGAGCCCTCGGACTCCCAAACCTCCAGGGATCCACTCCTCCCATCTGGTCCATAAACCCTCTCAACACCTTGGCCGCCGCCGGCCTCGTGCCTGTCCTTGAACTAGAACGATCCAGTAGGGGATACAGCACCGTATTGAAGTCCCCCCCCCATGATCAAGCCCTCCACCTCCAGGCCAGGAATGCGGCCCAACATACCCCTCATGAAACCAGCATCATCCCAATTTGGGGCGTACACATTTACCAACACTACCACACAATGAATTATCACAATGAAAGTATTGTGTTTTTGAAATAACACATGAAAACCGATAATTGCGATGCCGGGAATGATGCAGGTGAAGAAATTGTGTTGACCGATCCATGTTCTGAAAAGCTGTGGATCTACATGTTACTCAGTCAGGTCATTACTGCCTGCCATTAAGGAAGGCAGGTATTTTTCGTCAAAGAGTTCAAGCAGTCTTGTTAACTTGTGGAGATCAAAGTTTGGTGGACAAGAAGATTATTTGGAAGTTGCATGGACAAATTACCCATCAGTGTCACAAATTTTGAAAGCTCTATTATGGGATTGACATGGTTAATAAAGGACATAAGTCTTATTGCGAAATCACCTACTGTAGTAATAATAATAATTGCTATTGTCGCAAGTTATGCTCAAGTTATGAAAATGATTTAGCTCACTGGGCTAAATCGCTGGCTTTTAAAGAAGACCAAGCAGGACAGCAGCACGGTTCGATTCCCGTATCAGCCTCCCCGGACAGGTGCCGGAATGTGGCGACTAGGGGCTTTTCACAGTAACTTCATTGAAGCCTACTCGTGACAATAAGCGATTTTCGTTTCATTTCACTTTCAAGTAGGCTTCAATGAAGTTACTGCGAAAAGCCCCTAGTCACCACATTCCGCCGCCTGTTCGGTGGGGGGCAGCTACGGGAACAGGTGAGTCTGCCACTGGTTAGGGAATTTAATGATGTAGTGGGAATGGACTTAAAGGTATGGGACAAAGATCAGGGTTTTTTTTTGCTACACTTGGTAGATATGGCGATTGGATAGAGCATATCTCGGGTAATAAATGTAACGACAAATAGACCGTTATTGATAAGGTCACGGAGAAATGGCTGGGTACCAGATTAGGCACACCAATGAAATTCCTGACTGATAATGAAGGGAAATAGTCTGTACCAGTTAGTATATGGAAGCCTTCAGTACTGTTGGAACTTTCGCCTTGTGATGAATGTAGGAATTTGAGATATATATATTGCATTATATGTAGCTGGTGCAGTAATGGTTATAAGCCTGGGATAGGGTATGTATGTGACTGCTGCAATAATGTTTTTGAAAATCCTGGTTTAAAAGACAAACAGATACTGGAGCTACTGAAGAGATAATCAAGGCATTGTAAAAAAAAAAGATCATAATTCATTCCAACCATGTGTATTGTTTACATGAATAGGGTTATGTAATTTTGTTTATAGATAGTGGGTTCCCTGGGGAGTAGATAACTAGAAACATTGTGTTTAGCATTAGTAAGATGGTCATAACCTAGTTAGTGGGATCGATATGATGTAGTTAATGGGAGGAGCCAGGGACTGAAGCAGTCAGATGTTGAGTTTTTCAGTTGAGAACTTGTGAACAGAATAGGAATTATTTTCTCAACACTGGGAAGTTAAATAGTAGTTTGACACAGGCAAGAATCTGCAGACTGTTTCCTGAATGATCTGTCTGTCTCGGAGCAGCTTTTTCAAGACATCTCTATACAGCAAATATCCCTGGGTTTGCTAACTGTATTTAAAAGTTGGGTTTAATCTGAGATGGGTTTTTCTTGATTGTAGATAAAAAGAAAGCAGTCAGGAGTTAAAGTGTTTCAGCATTGTGTAACTGGTAATCGAAAGCTATTTCTTATATGATAAAGTTAGTTTACTCCTTTGTTACTAATAAAGTTTGTTTTAATATACCATATCCCTATTTGTGCATGGAGTCGCTCCTGGAGCGAAGTATCCTGTCCTCACAGTCTTAAAATAAAATATATGGGTTTCTGTCCGGGATCCTAGCAACTGCTAGGGTCTGGTCTGGTATGGTAATAATCTGCTCTTGAAGGAACTACCATTAGCCTTGTTTTTTGCTCACTTGAATGCCTTGCATGCAGGCAGGAAATCTTTTATCAAAGTGGAGGTTTCAGAAAGAATTAGGAGAGCATTGCGATACCTCATAAAACCGTCTCCGGTAGAATTTAGTTCAGGTTTGTTACAAGAAAGAGGGGTACAGGGAATAGAAAGTCCGAGGGAAAGTTATAGAGTATGAAGGGAAAATTGTGATTATTCAACGTATGAACCAAACAATAAAACTCTTATTCTTCACATGTTATTGGAATGAATTATAAATTTGTGAATATTGACAATGTGAAAGAAGATGGTGAAGGACCATGTGAATCACATTCTCATATTTTTTGTGGCAAAGCCAGAGAGGCAAGATATAATGGATCTGGAGTCAGATGCCAGTAGAAAATATGACTGCGATATACAGGAGGGGGCTGTTTTGCCAACAGGTGAGCTGCCCAAAGTGGGTTCCAGAAGGATCAGATTACTGGAGTGATGCAACAATCCTGGGATCGCCTGGAAAATCTACTGGAAAATCTAAGAATTGGCTGAATGTCCAGGATGATGGGCAAGCAATGAAGGCCATGGACTAGGAAAGTGGAGTACGAGATTAGAAAATAAGGAAGCATAACCCTAGTTACAGCAATGAGTCAAGTGCTGAATCCCGGGTGAGGAAATGTTTGCTCATGCATGGTGGATAGGGCCTCTGACGGGGAAAGTAAAGGATCTGACAGTAGGAGCCAAGATAGACTGAAGCAGGAAAGTAGGGGTTGCAGTGTGACTAGACGACATAGGGATTTGAAGAATGTGTAGCTGATAAACAAATCAGTGTGGACTCACCCACAGCTGGAAGGTAATTTGGAAATTTTTCTTGGCCCTTTTGGCAACATTTTCATGGGAATGTAAGTTGATCGATATAAAAGCTGCATTTCTGCAGAGGCATCACCTCCAGAAGAAAGTGTTTCTCCAACCTTATTAGGAGGCGCAAGAGATGGGGAGAAAACTTTGGAAGTTGAATAGTGTGTATGGTTTAAACTGTGCTTCTAGAGTGTGGTACTTTTCAGTTTGGTCAGTGTTGTTAAAGTTGGGTTGTCTCAGGTTCTGCCATACCTTACTGGTACCATAGCAAGAAATTGGCAGGCATCTTGATGCACATTGACAACATCCTATGGGGTGGAACTAGTGAGTTTCAAAACAGAGTTACAGATGGGATTTGGACTGACTTTAAGATTTGGAGTCAGGCTAATGAGACCGCTAAATATATTGGATTAGAAATTAAACAGTTTCGATCTGAGGTAACTTTGCACCAGCAATCGCATTGAGAAACTGTTATCACTATTGCAGTCAGTCGGGCTTGGTCTTTGCAAAAAGATGCTTCCAAGGATGAGACGGAGCAGCTGGAAAGTCTGGTTGGGCAATTAAACTTGCTGAGCACTCAAACCGGGGTGGGCGGGAATGCAAGGTTTGATGATCTTGAACTGATTACTATAATGATGCATCCCAAGGTTCAGGGTATCATATGGCAGAACGAGACATTAAAAAAAAATTAAAGGTGATGAAACATGTACTCAAGTTTCCAACTTCGGATGCTGCAAAGAATATAAAATTGATTGTGTTCAGTGACGCATCTCACGCAAACCTTGTTGATGGGTTTTCAAGTGCAGTGGGTTTTATAATATTTCTTGTGGCCAGCAATGCTTCCTTTTGGCATCAACCCCACCTCCGCCTCAAAGCCACAACTGGGGACACAGCTGCAGCCACAGTGTCCTATGGAGGAGTTTCCCCTCCGCAAAGGTGGTCTGGCAGCTGTGGCCACTTTCATTTTTAAACTTCCTAAAGTCCTTAGAGGTTGTCTCCATCTTCTGACGCTTTCTTGTTCTCCCATTTACATCGGCAGCGCCCACCTCTTCTGGTGGGTGCTGGAGCACTTGGCTGCACAATTGACTCCTGGCTGTGGAGCCTGACCACGTTTCTTAATTGGATTGTACTCCCAGAGGCAATTTCTTTAATGGTCGCCTCCTCAAAAATCTCCCTTGGGATCCTACCACTTGCATTTCCAGGTTCCTTTGCCGGATTTCAATCCGATGGCTAGATGAGGGCCCACGTATGAAATTCCAGGCCACTCTTAACAGATATTGTCAGCAAATTTGGAAATAAGCTAGTTCTGAAAGACATTGGGCTGGACTCTTCGGCCATGCCCACCGCAAGATCGCCACTGGCGGAACGGGGATCATGTAAAGGTCCATGGGGTGGGAATGTCCGGTCGCCGACAGAGAATTCCACCCATTCTCTTTTTCATTCTTGGGATGTAAGGATGACATTTATAACCCTTTTGATACGATTGAGTGGGTTGCTACTCCATCAACACTAAGGGCAATTTTGGACACTAAGGGCAATTTAGCATGGCCAATCCACCTAACCTGCACATCTTTGGACTGTGGGAGGAAACCGGAGCACCCGGAAGAAACCCACGCACACACGGGGAGAACATGCAGACTCCGCACAGACAGTGACCCAAGCCGGGAATCGAACCTGGGACCCTGGAGCTGTGAAGCAATTGTGCTAACCACAATGCTACCGTGCTGCCCGAATTTGTATTCAAAGCCACTGGATTACTGCCCAGCAACAACAACTACAGTATCGTACCTTTTGGGAATGGAAATAGAGGAAATGATAGGAACTGCAATATTCAAATGTAGTTCAGGTCTTGTATTTATCCTTCTGCAGGAGTTTCCCTCCTTCCACATACTCTTAGAATATATTTAATTTCATGGGTAATCCAGAATAAGAGGGTGCCATCTTCAAATAAGGGCTCGGTAACCCAGGAATGAAATCATGAGCAGCTTTTCACACATTGGGTAGTAGGAATCTAGAAATCTCCCAAAGCATTGTGGATACTTGGTCAATTGGAATTCTCAAGAGTCAACAGATTTTTATTAGGTAAGGGTATCAACGTATATTGATCAAAGATTTGCAGATGGAGCTGAGGTACAGATCAGCTCTGATCTAATCGAATAGTCGAACAGGCTCACAGAGCTGAACCACATACTCCTGCTTCCATGCCAAAATTGTAATTGGTATTCCTTCTGCTTATCAAATTTTCTGTCAGGGTTACACCCAAGAGTAATGGAGTGAGGACATGGAGGGGAATTGTTTTTGCACTTAAACCAGTTGAGCAATCTGGATCATTTGGAACTGACAGGTTGCAGAAGTCTTTGGGGACTTGAGCAACATCTTTTATTATTTTGACAGAGGAAGGGTATTTTTTTCAGTTGAGGCAGTTAATTGATACTTAGTTGAGAATATCAGGCCCTAGTACATTTTGGCAAATCGTGGTAACGTTTCCATGATATTCTATCCGTTGATCTCATCTGCAATTTCCAGTTCTAATGTTCGAAGAGCATCCAAAATATTTTAAAGAGTCAAGTTTTTACAAGAACTTTTAGTTTAATTATCTAACGTTGTATTCTATACACGGGCCACATTTGTGCACATTACAGAAGGTGGACCAAATTTGTCCTATCTTCACAAAAATGCCATCCTAGGAAAGTTTACAAATCCCACCTACAGTAATTTTACTGAATTTAATTTGATCTATGCTATGCTTACAAACTTTCTTTAAAATACTGGATCAAAGACCATTAATCTTCAGATTATAATTAAATTAGATATTCAGGACATTTAGATACATCAATTCACTGAGGAAAATCAAATATCTCAGAACGAAAAGATTTGAACCTAATGAATTTGTATACTTGCATTTCATAACAAATTAAGATTTTTCTGCATTTACATCAGCACCTACCTCTATATGTACCTTTACATTCTTTTGGGTTTGTTGATTGTTGCTGTTCATGTTTAGCATCAAGTCTAGTCAGAATCTTAGGTCTGCTTCAGCTTCACCTTTATCTATTTCAACACTATTCATATAATATGCATGTTTATCAATATTAATTCCCGTCTTGCTTCACGTTCTGACTTGCAGCCTTTTCAACAACTTCCCCACCAGTGGCCCCCCCAATTCCCCTTGCCTCAAAATTCTAAAATAATCCTTTTGATCAACCATTCAGTTCACTCAGTCTGATGAGTTTTTCACAAACACCCTGCTGCAAGCTGAGTGCCAGCAGCCTGCACGTGGATATATTGAAAAAGTTTTTTTTATTCATGCATGTGAAACTGGCAATGCCAGCATTTATTGCCCATCCCTAATTGTACTTGAGAAAGTGGCGGTGAAAAGCTCAAAGTAAATGTTGAGCTCTTCAGCTTTCGACTGCCTCCCGAGATGTGACATTTTCTGTTGCTCTCAGTACAGATTTTGGGAAGAGAATAAAAATTAATACAAAAAAGGAAGGGGAAAATACATATTCAAAGACCATTTTTCTGCCGATCAACTTATTGTGTGTAATTGTAGTTTCATTGTTTTGATTTCCATCATTGGCTGAGTTTTCTGTTATTTATCTATGAAATATTGTTGCCTGTTGGTTAATAAGGTGGTACATGATGATTTAATGTCAATAAACTTCAAATGTGCTATACAGAAGGTTAGAGATATGAGAAGGCTGGTCTGTTCTCCCCTTTATATATCAGTTCTCCCTCCATACCATCTAATTGTGTTTTAAATAAGCACAACATTTTTGGATCTGTTGCCTTTCTTGATGGACTTTATCAAACATATATTAGTTTGTCCTGAAGTTTCAAGTTTCTTTTTACATATCTACATATTTGTAGATGCCTCCTAGGCCTATTTTCTGGGTGCACTTGAAGTAATGGCCTACATTTACATCACTGATACAATTTTACATTCTTGATAGAGGTCTCCCCTTAAAGTTCAGCCTGTAATCTTTTATCAGAGCTAATTCATTATACACTTTGGAATTAGTCCCATTGCTCTTTTCTGTGTTAAGTTGTTTTATAAATATAATTTGTTGGGAAAATAAAGAGAAATTAGATAATGTTGTTTATGCTTTGGTGACCAAAACTAACTGCAGTATTTTATGTGTGATCAAAGTCCTGCCTTTTGTACCTTATAATCTAGTATTAATCTAGTATTATCAATCTGTTAGCTTAAAATTGATATGGATATTTCCATATCTTAATGGATATTTTCTGACCCTAATGTAGCTCTAAAGAAGACGTATGGACTCAAAAAGTTGTAACTTTTTAAAAATTCATTCTTGGAATGCGGGCATCGCTGGCTGGGCCAGCATTTGTTGGCCATCCCTAATTTCCCTTGAACTGAGTGGCTTGCTGGACCATTTCAGTGGGGGGCAGTTAAGAGTCAACCACATTGCGATTGTATGCGTCTGGAGTCACATGTAGGCCAGACCGGGTAAGGATGGCAGATTTGCTTTCCTGAAAGACATTCGTGAGACAGCTGTTTTTTTTTACAACAATTGGCAATGGTTTCATGGTCAACTTTTAATTCCAGATATTTATTGGATTCAATTTCCACCATCTGCCATGGTGGGATTTGAACCCAGGACCCCAAAGCATTACCCTAGGTCTCTGAATTACTAGTCCGGTGACAGTACCACTATGCCACTGCCTCCCCAACAAATGCTGCTAGATCTGCTGAGTTTATCCAGCATTTTCTGTTTTTATATCTGGATTTAGCACCCAGCTTGTGCCTTGAAGTGACTGTCTAGGTTTGGCTCACCAAACTATCTTACATTATTCAGATTAAACATGAATTTCACTAACCAACCCACAATTAGGATTAACCACAAGAACAAATTAATTTTTTCTTGCCAGATCATCAAAAAATGTCAGACAAAAAAAACCATGTATCAGTGAATCGTATAATTATATCTATTTAAACTTAAAAACAGAAAAAGCTACAATTAATATACATAAATATTGACTTTGCCAGCAATTTGGATGACATGATTATTAAACAGTTCCTTGCAAACTGAGTAACTTGTTTGTGGAGGCAGTCAAGTGTAGCACTTCAATTCAACATTAATTAATTTGCAGAATATTAATTTATGGTTGAGATCAGCGCCTGAGATCACTGCAAATTGGTGAGATTACTCTTAAGAGTATACCCGTTAGCTAGTTGACCATATAACAGCATTGGTTACCCATTCTTTGAACAAATTAAAACTTTGAGTGCAATTTTCCCAAAGTATGGTCTCCAGTTTGAAAAGCGGTATGATTCCCGCCGGTTGGATGGGTGTGATCCAGATTGCAATCCACCCACAATCAGAAACTATTTTTGAGGAGGGAATAGCTTTGCACCGGCACTGAGAGGGATGGGACCGAAACACTGGCAAGCCCGGCTTTACAGAGATCGAGATGCTATGTGCTATGTTTAAAGGGCACTCCAATCTCAAAGTGACAGTAAAGGACCCCCCCCCCCCCCCCACCCCCTGCAAATCAGGGCTTCAGTGTCCCCCATTCCGCCCCGCACCACCATCCTCACTGGCATCGCCCCCCCCCCCCCCCCCCCCCTCCCAAAACCACCCTCACTGGCATCACCCCCCAGGACCGCTGGCATCGGGGCCTTCCAAATGTATCTCCTGGGCCCCCCCCCAAATCACGAGTTCACCTCACTTATAGTGTTCGTTTATGCCTCCCTCACCCATGCCCTCCCCCACCCATGCCTCCCCACTTCATGGCCGCTTCCGGCTCCTCCCCCTTTCAAACCGCACCCCTGTCCAGCCTATCCTCCTTCCAGGCTCCCCTCCTTTGTGGGTTCTGCTCCTTGGCAGTCACTACACGACACTGCTCCGGCACCTGGCAGGTTGATTCTGCTTTGCCTTGTCCCCAACCACCAGGAGGCTACAATGTCCTCAGAGCACCCCGGAGTGGTCATCTCGGTGGCTGAGACCAGTAGTGATTCGCGCTGGCTTCATGTTGTGCTGGCGGGTGAGAGAATCGGGCTTCAAACTGTCCCGGCATATTTAAATGTTAATTTAAATTGGTGTGGGTCAACATATACAAGAGGTGACAGGTGAATGGGACTTGGTACAAATTAAGGGACAAGCAGCAGGATAGGTCCTTGGTGGAACGCTAGTGATTACCAAGTGGGGGCGGGAAGAGAAGCCACTGCAGATCATTTCTGGTTATGATTGGATAGATAAAAATATAACCAGTCAAGGGCAGTCCTACTCAGCTGGATGATGGAGGAGAGCTGTCAGGAGGAGGATGGATCGATCATCCGTGTCAAAATATGAAAACGTGGTTCTGAAGGATGAGGAGGGTTAGTTTACCTTTGTCAAAGTCACATATATTTCACTTGTGATTTTGATAAGAACTGCTTTGGCACTGTGTATTGGGATTTGGATTCTTTACAAAACTCCAGAGAAAACAAATTCTTGTTGAGGAATAATCTTATTGGCAAAAAGGCAATCACTAATTTAAAATGCTAACTATCAAAGTTTATTGAACAAAGATTGATACCTAACATTCCATTAGTCGAGGCATGGCACGAAACACAAGTTCAACACACTGTCTCCCTGAAGCTGAAAGCAGCTTCCTAACAAAGACTATTCACTTTCTCATAAAACAATTACCATTGGTCCTAATACTGGATTTTTGCAGATACCACTGTCAACACAACTAACAACTTCTAATTAAACATTTGTAACTGTTGACCAATGGACCAGAAATCACTGTAGGTCACCAAGCACAGAGGTGAGGGATACATGGACCCATCAACAATGGGATTATCTATTCCACTTGGATTATCAACTCCAGATTAAATCACTTTGAGTGGTCACCTGAGCTGACTGGTTTAACACTCACGGCCCAAATTCAGACAATTTTTATAATCGGCAACAGCAGCTTAAAACAGTGCCCTTAAAGTAGTAAAATGTCCCAAAGCATTTCATAGGAGCACTGTCAAACAATATTGGCATCAGGGCACAAAGTATATTAGGACAAATGATAAAAAGCTTGGTTGAAGAAGTAGGTTTAAAGGAGTGCTTCTGCACAACAAATTGAGCCAATCAGCTTTGTGACATTGGTCTTTTTTAACTGCTCGCTATAACTTTCCTTTCATAGAATTTACAGTGATGAAAGAGGCCTTTCGGCCCATCGAATCTGCACCAGCCCTTGGAAAGAGCATCCTACCCAAGCCCACCCCTCCACCCTTTTTGGACACTAAGGGCAATTTAGCATGGCCAATCCACCTAACCCGCACATCTTTGGACTGTGGGAGAAAACCGGAGCACCCAGAGGAAACCCACGCACACACGGGGAGAACGTGCAGTCTCCACACAGACAGTGACCCAAGCCAGGAATCGAATCTGGGACCCTGGAGCTGTGAAGCAACTGTGCTAACCACTATTCTATCGTGCTGCCCACTTTTGCCAGGAAAAACTAGAACACTTGGTTCTGACCCTATTTTTTTCTGAAAGCTATATCACAGTATTTGACACTTAAAGGGATGCCAGCATTAAAACTTTATAACAACATAATCTCAAAATTTATGAATTATCCCAATAATACATAGAAATAAAGACTTTTCACCATTAAGTTTATTTACACCAGAGTTTGATAACTTGAGCCTTATTAATTCCACAAATCTGTCAACGGGTGTTGTCTATCATGTGGCAAGGGAGGGATTCAACATGGAGTTCCAGGAAAGATAGGTATGGGTTTGGAAGGTGATACTCATTCAAAGACTTTGGAAAGGAAAGGGAGGTTGGAGATGGGATGATGGTTAAGAAAGATGGTGGAGTGGGGAGGTGGTCTTGGGTTTTTTTTGAAGAGAGGCTTGATGATGACTGAGATGAAGGGGGGATGGACAATATCTGATGGGAACCATTAAATGGGGGTCAGAAGGGAAAGTTGAGTGGTCAACGCTTTAGAAGAAATAGGTTTGAGGGAGCAGGAGGCGAGTCTCATGATTGATGTTCTTTGCAACACTTGTAGTCAAAGAGCGGTAAATAGCATGTCGGCAGTGCATCTTGATGGGATAAACCAACATTGAGATTCAGGGAGATAAGCAAGTGTAAGAAGTTGATACAGAAGGGTTCTTGTCATGATTTTTGCTGTGGTGGAAAGCAGGGAGATGCCTCTGTAAATTCCACAATTGGATTTACCTGCTTTCTTGTGATTGCCACAATCAAGTAGCCTTAAATCATTCCAGACCTGTGTGATAAGGGTATGGAACTGTAACGTTAGTTCCTCTCCTCTGTACTTACGATTTCAGCAGGAATTCCATTACTTCCTGCTGCTTTGTTCTTCATTTGATGATGGTTTTTATCACCTCCATAGGTGTTGGCGGAGTTCCAAGCTCATTTCTAACTGGGTGTTATGGACTGGAGTCAAAAACACTTGGTAAACAATTGATTCTTGATTGAAAAGCTCTTCAAAATGATCCTTGCAACACATTGACAGCTTCCCTTTCCTTGATCTGCTTCAAAATGATTCTTCCAACAGACATTGACAGCTTCCCTTTCCTTGATCTGCTTCAAAATGATCTTTCCAACAGACATTGACAACTTCCCTTTACTTGATCTGATCTTCCTCATCCTTGGAGAAGCTGGTCATTGAGTACTTGGGCTTAAATAGTCTTCTTGGTAGTGAAGAACCCATGGATATTATTCATGTCAGTGAGATGTTTAATTTCCTTTGCCTTGTCTGCCTCAGGGGAAGTTTAACTAGGTGGACTAGGGGAATGGATAGAAGCAGAAGAGACAGTTAAATGAATAATCCCAATTTTGGTGACAATGAAACTCGTGGATTTATTGTATGTGGAGGAGGTTTGGGAGTGACGTTTAAGGAGACAGTTTGTAGTGGAGAAGATAAGCCAGAGAGTATCTTTGCTATTCTCGGATGGCCCTGGGATAATGGTCAGGGTGAGAGAGTGTGATTTGTTTTAATAAAGACCGAAGCAACCCAGGTGAAAGTGAGGATGTAACTAAATGGCATACTTATCTCAGTCTGTAACTGGCTGGTACAAGTTTAAAATTCAACTTGTAAAACCTTCTATTCTCTGGCTTGGAAAAATAATTTAAGAAAATGAGAAAAGAGGGAGCTAATTATTTTTTAAAAATATATTCTCATTCGGTTTTTAACATTTTATACATAAAACAAAAAACACAAAGTAGAAAAGATAATAGAACCCCCTCCCCCACCACCACCAACAAATACATGTATGATAGGAAAAATAAACCCCCGAACCCCCTTTAGCAGCTGATGGTGACCAACTCTTTAAAGTGAAGAATAAACAGACTCCATCTCTTATAGAACCCCTCAAAAGCCCCCCTCAAGGTGAACATAAGCTTCTCAAGATGCAGGATATCCATCAGGTCCCCCAGCCACACTGAGGCTCAGGGTGGAGAAGCTGACCGCCACCCGACAGAAGCTGACCTCCACCTGCGAACAATCAGCGATTCGAAGGCTAATACATCCACCCCCACCCCCATCTGCAGCTCCAGAAGGTACAACACCCCAAGTAAGGCCCCTACGGTACTGGGCTCCAAGTCCAAATGCAAGGGGTGGAATGGTGGCACAGTGGTTCGTACTGCTACCTCATAGCTCCAGGGTCCCAGGTTCAATTCTGGCCTCAGGTGACTGTGTGGAGTTTGCCCCGTATGTGCGTGGATTTCCTCCTGGTGCTCCGGTTCCTCCCACTGTCCAAAGATGTGCAGGTGAGGTGGATTGGCCATGCTAAATTGCCCCTTAGTGTCCAAAGGGTTTGGTGGTGTTACTGGGTTACGGGGATATGGTGGAGGCATGGGTAGGGTGCTCTTTCCAAGGGCCAGTGCAGACCCAATGGGCCAAATGGCCTCCTTCTGCTCTGTAAATTCTATGAAGATCGCCGAGGTGGTGCTGAAGAAAGTACCCCAAAGCTTCAAGTTCGGAAAGACCAGAATATATGTGCATGGTTGGCCGGGCCCCTTCCACACCGCTCGCAAGGGTCCTCCACCCCCTCAAAGAGCTGGCTCAACCTTGACCTCGTTAGGTGTGCCCAATGCACCACCTTTAATTGTATTAACCCAATCCTGCCCACGAGGTTGAGGCGTCCACCTCAAAGCACAACCCCTTCTCCAGCGTCACCCCCAGCTCCTTCTCCCACTTTGCCTTAACCCCTCCAAAGACATCATACCCACCTCCAGAACCTTCCTATAAATCGGTGAAATGACCCCCCCCCCCCCCCCATCCCATCACTGACAACACCCCCTCCAACAATACATAAGGCGGTGCCACCGAAAACGTTGCGTAAACCTTCCTTGCAAAATCCCATACCTGCAGACACCTAAAGGCTTCCTTCTGTGGAATCCCAAACTACTCCTCCAAGCTCTCAAACTGTCCTTCCAGAAATAGTTCTAAATTTCCACCCCCCCCCCCCCCCCCCCCCCCCCCCCCCCCCCCACTCTCCTCCCAGCACCTTGCATTCAATCTCGCCGGCTCAAACAACTGATTCTCTCAGATCGCCATCAACTTCAACCCTGCCCCTAAGTGAAGAATGCTGCCTTAAAATGCTGCCGAAATTGTCTCCATATCTTCAGTGCGGCCACCACCACAGAAGCCCAAGTGAAACACCTGGCTTACTCAACTCTTCCGAAGCCTTATCTAGTCTTTCAACCTCTGATGGGTCTCCTGCGGCAGCACCACATCGGTTCTCAAACTCTCAAATGCGAAAAGACACTCGCCTGCTTCACCGGTCCATTCAACTCCCACACATTACAATTTGGACTGGGTGTCTCTCACTCCCCCTTCCTCCTATCAGCCATGACCAACCCGCAGGATATACTTGTCCCCCTGCCACCTTCTTAGGCTCACCATCCACCCAAAAATGCCCCCCCCCCCCCCCCCCCCCCCCCCACTCTCCTCCCAGCACCTTGCATTCAATCTCGCCGGCTCAAACAACTGATTCTCTCAGATCGCCATCAACTTCAACCCTGCCCCTAAGTGAAGAATGCTGCCTTAAAATGCTGCCGAAATTGTCTCCATATCTTCAGTGCGGCCACCACCACAGAAGCCCAAGTGAAACACCTGGCTTACTCAACTCTTCCGAAGCCTTATCTAGTCTTTCAACCTCTGATGGGTCTCCTGCGGCAGCACCACATCGGTTCTCAAATGCGAAAAGACACTCGCCTGCTTCACCGGTCCATTCAACTCCCACACATTACAATTTGGACTGGGTGTCTCTCACTCCCCCTTCCTCCTATCAGCCATGACCAACCCGCAGGATATACCCCCCCCCCCCCACAAGTCACACTTCCTAGGCTAGTCGAAACCTGTCCACATAGGCTCGGCTGGCCGCAGTCCCTTCCCCCACCTCGCTCCCGTTCACAAGTCAACTCAAGTTTGTTCGCAAGGTGGCCCCTGCCAGAGCCCTCTCCCCCCACAAACCTAAAACAAAAGCCAACAGATCCCCCCCCCCACCCCGAATTCAACTCTAGACACCCAAACATGTTCAACACAAAACAAAAGGGAAAAACCCAACACATTGCCCCACTCTCCCCAAACCATCCCCTCACAACCATAAGATAAGAGATCAGATTCCAACACAGTTTAGTCCTTCAGCCTTCACGAATGCCTTCACCTCCTCTGCCGTTTCAAAGAAATGGTCCTTGAAGTTGTGCGTAACCTTCAGCTTCGCCAGGTAGACCATCCTGAACCACACACCACTCTTGTAAAGCGCTGCCTTCACTCTGTTAAAGGCCACAAGCCTTCTCGTCAGCTCCACTGTGGCGTCCTAGTATATTTAAAGATTTAGATTTACTGTCACATGTACCGAGGTACAGTGAAAGTTATTGTTCTGCATACAGTCGAGGCAGATCGTTCCATACATGAAAAACATAGGCCATAAGATCAATACACAATGTAAATACATCGACATTGGGTGAAGCATTTGGAGTACAGTGCTATAACAGTGACAAAGATGCGTAGGAGATCAGTTTAGTTCTTAGGAGGGCCATTCAGGAGTCTGGTAACAGCAAGGAAGAAGCTGTTTTAAAATCTGTAAGTGCGTGTTCGAATACCACTGCCTTCCCACCTCATCTCCCGATTCTGCTTGGCCAATCACAAGACCTTCTCCTGATAATCCCAGCTCTTGGTGGATTATTTGTCCTTAGCTTTGGCCGGAGTGACCGATGAGCCCGATCCATCCCAAAGGAGGAGGCATTGTCCACCTCCCCCAGCAGTTTCGCGAACATCCCTGAAAAGTATTCCGTCGGCCTTGGGCCCTCAGGCAGCCCCAATGTCAGAAGATTCTGCTGCCGTGACCTGTTCTCCAGGTCTTCCACCTTGGCTCTCAGCCCTTTACTACTGTCCTCCACCTTCAACAGCTCCTCTTTCAGCAAGGCAAACTGGTCGCTATGCCGCAACAGTGCCTCCTCCACCCCTTTCAACACCTCACTATGCTCCCTCACCGTATCCGACATCTCAGGGACAGCGCATCTTCCACAAATGATTGAGAGTTCCCATTATCTCCTTCCCGTGCCGCTCAAAATGCTTAACAAACTGCCGCTCAAACTCCACCGATAATACCTCGGCCAGAGTATTCACCGTAATGGGTGCAGATGGCTCCCGCCATCTTTCCTCCCACAGAACTCCGCACCATGCTCGGACCCGCTGGCGGACAAGCACTCACTCCTTTTTGTGCTATAGTTCGTTGGGATTTTGACATTCTCTAATACCCACGACTTTATCTGAGACAGTTCACATGAAGGTTCCCCCCAAAACTGGGTGGAAAGTGCCAAATACGAGAACTCTGGCGGGAGCCAACCAACAGACCTACATGTCACCACTGGAAGTCCAATGGGAAATAAAAATTAGACTGTTTAAAAAAGATAATCTTGAAAAAAAGACACTAAATATTAGGCTTTTTCTCTGTAATTTTTGATTTATAAAATCTTTCCCATTGACTGGAATCCAATTAAACGGTAGCTAAAATAATCTAATATAGGAACACATGTAAGTTAAGTTCAAAATCTATGACTGGAGTGTTGGATAGCTGAAACAGATTATTTGCTGATTATGTATAAACATATTGCAACAATTTGTTAAATGAACACAGTCTTCAGTGAAGTCTTTAATAATCGGACTCTGGCTACTTTAGTGCAGATATTTAACTTCTTGCCAGTTGTGAGCTGCTTGCTTTTCCAAAATTTTCTTTTCTAAAGGAGCTAATGAGTATTCGCTAGTTGTCTATATCTGCAGTGCAGTACAAAATAATGTAGCAATGCTGAACAACAGCAATGCAAAACTTCTGTTCAGTCGTAAAACCTGTTCAGAATTTTAGCAAAGGATAAAATTGAGGCTGAAATGAACATCTTGTAGTCAAGTGTTGTGTGACCATTGCTTTTAACTCTGAAGTCAAATGTCAACTTGTGGCTTGTAAAATACTAATTATGTATGTTTTTTTATAAATCTTTGAGCCTCACCTAAGTTATATAAAATCTTGGAATATTTTACAGGTGCGCCATCGCTGGTGTGAGCTGGTCATTAAACATAAACACACAGTGGCATACGGGGACTTAATAATTTTTTTGGAACAGGATCAGGTACTGTTTGAATATGTCTTTAAATAAGAAATCCTGAAAAAATAAATCTTCTAGAAGATAAATATCTTGCTGAATTATTAATTTCATAAAACAGCCAGCAGTTTTAAGGATGTAGCCCTCCCTCTGGGATTTTGTTTTCAAAGCTTTTCCACCTCACATACTACGGTACTCAAACAAGCACAATCAATGCTGCATTAAAGATAATTGGATGTCAAGGCTATCTTTATAACTATATTTGTTACCTACTACTATATTACATTTGGAAAACAATCAAATTTAAAAACAGTGACCAATTCTGTTCATCCTGTCTTCCATTTCTTCCATTTTATCTTCCTGTCCATTTTCTATTTCTCCTTTTAACATTTGTTTTTCAGATTGTAATTTGACCTTTTCTTAAAGGTAACTAATGTACCCTATTCTAACCAGTCAGTGTCATCTTGTAAACTCGGAGGATTTTGTTTACCAGTTTTCGTCCTCTTTCAATACACGATGTCCATTTGGAGATGGGACCCATGTTGGAATGGTTCATAGAATCATAGAATTTACAGTGCAGAAGAGGCCATTCGACACATCGAGTCTGCACCGGCTCTTGGAAAGAGCACCCTATCCAAGCCCACACCTCCACCCTTTCCCCATAATCCAGCAACCCCACCCAATACTAAGGGCAATCTTTGGACACTAATGGCAATTTAGCATGGCCAATCCACCTAACCTGCACATCTTTGGACTGTGGGAGGAAATCGGAGCCCCCTGAGGAAACCCACGCACACACGGGGAGAACGTGCAGACTCCACACAGACAGTGACCCAAACCGGGAATCGAACCTGGGACCCTGGAGCTGTGAAGCAATTGTGCTAACCACTATGCTACCGTGCTGCCCATTGACCTCTACTTGCCTAAAAGTACACCTTACTCAGCCCCACAACCCACTAATTCTGAAGTCTCACGTATGCATGATTTTAATGGTTCTACCATTGGTGATGTCTTCAGCTGCCGCAACCTTAGTCTTGGAATTCCCTCTCTAAACCAGTCTGCTTCTTCTCCTCCTTTAAGTTGCTCCTTAAAACCTACCTCCAAGCCAGTTTTTGACCTTTTGTCCTGATATTATCTTTGCGCCTTCAGTATCAAATTATGTTTGATTCCGTGGAGGAGATTTGGCCCATTTTGTTATATAAAAAGAAGTAGATAAATGGAAGTTGTTGTTATTAAACCATATTTGAATATAACACAATAAGGAGTTTATTTCCCACATTTAAACTTCACAGTAAGTTTGGAACCACGATGGGATTATTAGATCAATTGCTACACTTTGTACCGTTGAAGGTTGATGGGCGCACTAAAAAAGGTATATTTTCTTTGACCACAGTGCCAAACAATAGGTTACCTTTTTGAATTCCATTAATGTACTTGACAGCAGCTCTTCAATGCTAAAACAGAAAATACTGGAAAACACAGCATATCAGCATTTATAGAGAAACAATAGACCATTTAACTTTGTGGGAGCAGATCCTCTTTGAAGAAGGACCTGCATCTAAAACACTCACTTTCCTATTCTCACCACAGATACCGCATGACCTACTGAAAGTTTTCAACATTTTCTGTTTTTTGTTTCAGTTTTCCAACATCTGCAGTATTTTTTATTTTGTTTGTTTGGATATCTTTTGGTATTATAAAGGCTGTCCTCACATATAAGTGATATTAATTTACTTCTATCTAGGTTGCACCATTTTTATTTGTTCAGACATGGGATGGTGACGTTTACAAGCTTGTCCCTAATTGTCCTTGAGAAGGTGGTAGTGAGATATCATCTTCTATATAACTGAGTGGCTTGATATGCCATTTACATAAGGTAGTTGGGGGTGAATTACATTTTCTGTTGGTGTGGAATTGCAGATACAACCCAGGCTGAGTAAGGATGGCAGATTTGAGTCTCTAAAGAAAGTCGTTGAATCACATGGTTTTATATTCAGTTCAATAGTTAATTATTTATTTCATTTTTCAAAATTAATCTAACTGCCCAGCTGTCATGGTGGCATATGAACCCATGTCTCCAGATCACTAATCCAGTAGCACAGCCGTTTGATACAACTGTGTGACTTGCGAGAGCATTTAAGACTGAGCCGCATTGCTGTGAGTCTGGAGCCATACGTCCCTCTGAGAAACAAATTCTCCTAATCTCTGTCCTATAAGGGTGACCCCTAATTTTAAAACAGTGCCCCCTAGTCTGGACTCGCCCACAAGGGGGGCCACCTTTTCCACTTCATCATTCAGGATCTTACAGATTTCAATCAAGTCATCCCTCACTCTTCTAACTTTTGTGGAAACAAGCCCAACCTTTCCAATTTATCTTCATAGGACAACCCAATTATTCCAGGTATTAATCGCGTTAAACCTCCTTGAACAACTCTACTTCATTTACATGCTTCCATACACAGAGGAGACTAAAACTGCACGCGACATTCGTGATGTAGCCTCACCAATGCCCTGTAACTGAAGCATAGCATCCTTGCTTTTATGTTCAATTCCTCTCATAACAAAAAATAACATTCCATTAGCCTTTTTAAAATTATATTTTTATTCAGGACATTTTCCATTTTACAATGTACACAACACTCAATCAACTTTATACAATTTTCATAATAAACAACCCACCCTGTGTGCCCGTTTTATTTTTTTCAAGCCCCATCCCACCTGTACCCCCACTCTATTTGCTGATGACTACCAATCATTGAAGAAGGAGATAAACAGCCTCCACCTCAAGTTGAACCCCTTCTCCGACCCCCTAATGGCATACTTAATTTTCTCCAGATGCAGGAACTCCCAGCAGATCTCCCACCCACGATTTCACATTTGGCGGCTCCGGAGCCTTCCACCCTAGCAAAATCCTCCTCCGAGCTATCAGGGAGGCAGAGGCCAATACACCAGCCTTTCTCCCCTCCTGTACTCCTGGCTTATTCGATATCCCAAATATAACCATCCACAGACCTGGAGACACCCTTGCCCCTAAAATCTCTCACATTATCTTGAAAAACGACTCCCAGAACTTCCCCAATTTCTGACAGGACCAGCGCATGTGTATGTGGTTGGCCGGCCCCCTTGAACACCAGTCGCATCTGTTCTCTACCATTGGAAAGAACCCACTCATGCGGTCTCGCACACGAGGAGATAGAGTTTATCCTATGCGGTATTGTGTGAAGCAGATAATGGCATGATGGGAAAACTAGTCAAGTCTTCTTGGTACAATTGAATTTAAACTGATTTCACATAACCTAAGGCACAGATACAAAATACACAGAGTCACCCAGTTCTCAGGTCAAGTTGACCTTGGCTGTTTGTATCTGTGTATTTTGTATCTGTGCCTTAGGTTATGTGAAATCAGTTTAAATTCAATTGTACCAAGAAGACTTGACTAGTTTTCCCATCATGCCATTATTTGCTTCACACAATACCGCACTCCCCCCTTTTGTCATATCATGACAACTAGCTAAATAGGTATATCCATGATTCGTTTGAAAATGCATTTACACAAGCAGGCAAGCAATCCTATCCCTAGTAGCATTAGTAGTAGTAGAATAAAGGCCTTAAAGATCCAATCAAATAATCCATGACCCAACCACCCTAGCCAACCCGGCGGGTTATAGTCGTGAAATTCACTGCCAATTTCTTGAATTTGAGCAGCCTGTTTCTTAATATGGTCGGCCAGGTTAGTGATATTTTCAGAGCCATCTGGAATGTAAGTACAGCACTCTTGGCCTACGATAGCGCACGTTCCTCCCTGCGAGGCTAACAGATAATCCAAAGACAGTCGATTTTGTAATGCCACGGTCCGGACAGCCACTAGCTCAGCTGAGACCTCGGCCAGTGCCTGTCCAGTGTCCCTGGCTTCTGTTGCCGTTACGTTTGCCAGATGTTCCAATGCTGAGGCCATGTAGATCAGTTTGTTGGATGCCTTGCCCGTTCCATTTTAGAAATTGTTCTTTTTGCTCGCGAGGGGGAGTGCATAAGGGTGGGTAGGTGACGCATTTGGGGTACGACATATCCCAAAAAGCAGGATCCTGTCCAATCAATGGGGAGCCACGGATATGCTTTAGTGCCGCATATAAAATTGGTTCCATTGTAGGCCGCAAAATCATCAGCTGATGTCATCCAGGGGATTGTATTGGTAGGTTGCACCTACTTTGCCCCATTAACTTTCCTTTCCCTGATTTATTAAAACATATGGAACCTTGAACATTATACGAGTGGACAGTGAGGGAGGGTGGAGTCAGGGCATGATTATAGGTAGGTTGATATGAAGCTGAAAATTTAGTCATGTCATAGCCAGCAGATCTCCATATTTTCATATTCCCCCTATCTCCCCTGATCCCTGTTTGATTTTGTCGTAAAATCCATTCAACTGTCTCTGCGGTATGAAAGGGGAGGGATTGGAGAGATATTCCTTCCCTCGAATGGACGGGGTTGTGGGTACAAACCCAACACTTACTAATATTCAATTTTTCAGGGTAAAGATATGACATATGTAAATAGGTATTGGAAGGCAGGTCTCATTTAGTTCGTTTTTTTTACTACTGAGTGGCCATTAGTCTAAGTAGTCCAGAAAGTCCAAAAATTATACTGAAGATCTTCATCCTGTGTTCTCGTCTGGGTTGGAGACTATCTTCTTGCAATCGGATAGATGTATCCAACTGGCACGTCCTTCAAGTTTGACCGAAGTTGGCGTCGTCAGTAGTACGAGGAAGGGTCCGCTTCAGCGTTGTTCTAGTTTCTTTCTGTCCCAGTTTTTCACCAACACGTGGTCTCCGGGTTTGATCACTGGATATCGAGGGACGGCTGTCCCTGTCATTACTGGGAGATGTGCCTGTTTTACCTGTGAGTGAAGAAACTTCAAAGGAAGTGTTAATTGCTTCAAATAGTTCTGCATTTGTTCCCCCATCACATGGAGGTCTACTCCCTCTAGGGGTTTTTCATGGGCATCCCAGGGAGTCCTCATTGGCCGACCATAGACTATCTCTGCAGCTGACAGTCCGGTCCGTGAATGGGGAGTCACTCGCATGTGAAACAGTGCCAAGGGTATACTTTTAGCCAATTTAACCCAGTTTCTTCAGTTAATTTAGATAATTTTTCTTTTAAAGTCCCGTTGGATCTTTCCAGAATTCCTACTGCCTGTGGGTGATACGCGCAGTGCAGTTGCTGTTTAATTACAAGGGCTTTGCACAATTCAGTATTGATCCGAGCTACAAAATGTAGTCCATTGTCTGAGCTCACCATTTAATGGATGCTGTTTGAATTTCTCTATCACAGTCCCGAAGCGGGGAAAATATTGAATACGACACTTACGTAAAGTTTTGCTCGTTCTGGGTGAGTGTGCTTTACACTCAATTGGCTCTGTTTTATTCCTTAGCTCTAGAGTCGCCAGGTATCCTTATGATACTGCCACAAGATTCAAGTTCAAGTTCAGATCAATGACTCAATACACCAGTTAGTAAGTTCAAACAAGACACGTTTATTATTACACAGTTATTTGCTACTCATGCATATAAACTAAGACTAAACTGTTCCTACCACTACTTAGGCCAATACTTATCTGAAATAAGGGAACTGCCGGATCAGGGAACAATGGCCTCTTGCTTTGTCCTGGATCCGCAGGCTTCCAGTTGGTGTGGACTAAAGGGGTCAGGAATGTCTACTCTCGTAGCGTGCATTGTATGACACTTGTCGGTGTAGCAATTGGCCAGGCCTCTCACGTTCACATTCCTGGAGAGCTGCTGCAAAGGTGTTCTGCTGGGAGGGCCGGCTAATAGAGCGGAGGGCTGGCTAAGAGAGTCTGGCTAAGAGAGAGAGCTGGGGTCGGGGTCTCTGTCTTATAATGTTTTGGGTTTCGCGCCCAACTGGCCGTCCCTCTATAAACTTGCAATCGATTGGGTCTCTTCCCAATCGATTGATTTGAATTTCCCCAATAATGGGGCTGTTCCTCGATCGCTGGGTGGGTTCTTTCCACCTTATTCGTGTCCTTTTGTTTCAGACTCCACTGGTGCTGGGATGTCTGACCTGCTATAGAATGTTTCAATCTCTTCTAATTGTTGTGTCCATTGTGCCTGGGAATCACCGGGAATCGCTCAATTAATATGCGCAGCTTGTTAGTTTCTGTGCTGTCTGGTTTCTTCACAGACAGAATCCACAGAGAGGTTCTGCAACCTGCTTGCCTCTCTGTCATTGTCCAATTTTCCCTGCATGCAACTCAATGTTCCATTTTATGTCGGGAAGTGGCCAGCTTCGGTGGCTACAAAAGCCTCAGTCCAGACCCCACTTCAAATGCACCACGCAACTCTTCCTCCAGCAAGGCCCCCTCCCTCTTCATCAATTGCTCATAGATATCCAAAATCGTCCCCTCTCCCAACTCATCCTCAGACACTACCTTGTCCATCAATGAGGGGTGTGGCAACTGAGGAAACGGAGCCAGCTGCTTCTGCATAAACTTCCTAAACTGTAAATATCTGAATCCAATTCCCACCTGGGAGCTGAAATATTTCCAACCCCACAAATCTACCCACCACAAACAAATCCCTAAACCTCTCTCCCGCTTCCCCTTCCCAGACCCTGTATGTTGAGTCCAATCCCGCCGGCATAAATCTGTGGTTCTCACATATCAGCAGCCTGAACAACATTGCCTGTAGCTTAAAACGTTGCCTAAACTGGTTTCAGACTCTTACCGAGGCTACCAACACCGGACTCATGGAGTACCTGGCCGGAGAGAACGGAAGAGGAGGTGTCACCAATACCCTCAAGCATGACCCGATACAGGAAGCTTCTTCTTTCTGCCCCCACACCGAACCTTCCTCCTTGTTCCATATCTGAACCTTCTCAACATTTTCCGCCCAGTAGTAGTTCATCAAATTCGGCAATGCTAACCCCCTTGATTGCCAATCCCTGTGCAAAAAGGCTCTCCAAACAGTGATCGAGGTGGCTTGACTGCCCAAACAAAGGCTGAAATCAGCTTATTAATCTTCCCAAAGAAGGATTTGGGTAAAAAGACCGGGAGCCTCTGGAAGATAAGAATTTTGGGAGGACCGTCATTTTCACAGTATGAACCTGCCCTGCCAACGGTAGCGACAGAGCATCCCACCTCTTCAAACCGGACAGGATCCCTGGTCATGCACTCAGAGCCTGCAGACATCTTTAACCTGTCCCTATTCCACTCCGAGGTACTCACCTTCTTCAAGAAGACCACCATCATACCGGTGCCAAAGAAGAACCAGGCAACATGCCTCAATGACTACCGTCCGATGGCCCTGACTTCAGTCGTAATGAAGTGCTTCGAGAGGTTGATCATAAAGCGCAGCATCTCCATGCTCCCAGAGAGCCTTGATCCACTGCAGTTTGCATACCGTCGCAACCGGCCCACAGCAGACGCCATTTCCCTGGCCCTACACTCATCCCTAGAGCATCTCGACAACAAGGACTCCTACATCAGACTCCTATTTATTGACTGCAGATCTGCCTTCAACACCATAATCCCAGTCAAGCTCATAGTATGGTAGTATGGGCTGAGGTTAGAAACAGGAAAGGAGAGGTCACCCTGTTGGGAGTTTTCTATAGGCCACCTAATAGTTCTAGGGATGTAGAGGAAAGGATGGCGAAGATGATTCTGGAAAAGAGTGAAAGTAACAGGGTAGTTGTTATGGGAGACTTTAACTTTCCAAATATTGACTGGAAAAGATATAGTTCGAGTACATTAGATGGGTCGTTCTTTGTACAATGTGTGCAGGAGGGTTTCCTGACACAATATGTTGACAGGCCAACAAGAGGCGAGGCCACATTGGATTTGGTTTTGGGTAATGAACCAGGCCAGGTGTTAGATCTGGAGGTAGGTGAGCACTTTGGAAACAGTGACCACAATTCGGTGACCTTTACGTTAGTGATGGAAAGGGATAAGTATACCCCGCAGGGCAAGAGTTATAGCTGGGGGAAGGGCAATTATGATGCCATTAGACATGACTTAGGATGTGTAGGTTGGAGAAGTAGGCTGCAAGGGTTGGGCACATTGGATATGTGGAGTTTGTTCAAGGAACAGCTATTGCATGTTCTTGATAAGTACATACCAGTCAGGCAGGGAGGAAGGGGTCGAGCGAGGGAACCGTGGTTTACCAAAGAAGTGGAATCTCTTGTTAAGAGGAAGAAGGAGGCCTATGTGAAGATGAGGCGTGAAGTTTCAGTTGGGGCGCTTGATAGTTACAAGGAAGCGAGGAAGGATCTAAAGAGAGAGCTGAGACGAGCAAGGAGGGGACATGAGAAGTCTTTGGCAGGTAGGATCAAGGAAAACCCAAAAGCTTTCTATAGGTATGTCAGGAATAAAAGAATGACTAGGGTAAGAGTAGGGCCAGTCAAGGACAGTGGTGGGAAGTTGTGTGTGGAGGCTGAGGAGATAAGCGAGATACTAAATGAATACTTTTCGTCAGTATTCACTCAGGAAAAAGATAATGTTGTGGAGGAGAATGCTGAGACCCAGGCTATTAGAATAGATGGCATTGAGGTGCGTAGGGAAGAAGTGTTGGCAATTCTGGACAAGGTGAAAATAGATAAGTCCCCGGGGCCTGATGGGATTTATCCTAGGATTCTCTGGGAAGCCAGGGAAGAGATTGCTGAGCCTTTGGCTTTGATTTTTATGTCATCATTGGCTACAGGAATAGTGCCAGAGGACTGGAGGGTAGCAAATGTGGTCCCTTTGTTAAAGAAGGGGAGTAGCGATAACTCCGGTAACTAAAGGCCGGTGAGCCTCACGTCTGTTGTGGGTAAAGTCTTGGAGAGGATTATAAGAGATACGATTTATAATCATCTAGATAGGAATAATATGATTAGGGATAGTCAGCATGGTTTTGTGAAGGGTAGGTCATGCCTCACAAACCTTATCGAGTTCTTTGAGAAGGTGACTGAACAGGTAGACGAGGGTAGAGCAGTTGATGTGGTGTATATGGATTTCAGTAAAGCGTTTGATAAGGTTCCCCACGGTCGGCTATTGCAGAAAATACGGAGGCTGGGGATTGAGGGTGATTTAGAGATGTGGATCAGAAATTGGCTAGTTGAAAGAAGACAGAGAGTGGTGGTTGATGGCAAATGTTCAGAATGGGGTTCAGTTACGAGTGGCGTACCACAAGGATCTGTTCTGGGGCCGTTGCTGTTTGTCATTTTTATAAATGACCTAGAGGAGGGCACAGAAGGTTGGGTGAGTAAATTTGCAGACGACACTAAAGTCGGTGGAGTTGTAGACAGTGTGGAAGGATGTTGCAGGTTACAGAGGGACATAGATAAGCTGCAAAGCTGGGCTGAGAGGTGGCAAATGGAGTTTAATGTAGAGAAGTGTGAGGTGATTCACTTTGGAAAGAATAACAGGAATGCGGAATATTTGGCTAATGGTAAAATTCTTGGTAGTGTGGATGAGCAGAGGGATCTCGGTGTCCATGTACATAGATCCCTGAAAGTTTCCACCCAGGTTGATAAGGTTGTGAAGAAGGCCTATGGTGTGTTGGCCTTTATTGGTAGAGGGATTGAGTTCCGGAGCCATGAGGTCATGTTGCAGCTGTACAAAACTCTGGTATGGCCGCATTTGGAGTATTGCGTACAGTTCTGGTCGCCTCATTATAGGAAGGACGTGGAAGCTTTGGAACGGGTGCAGAGGAGATTTACCAGGATGTTGCCTGGTATGGAGGAAAAATCTTATGAGGAAAGGCTGATGGACTTGAGGTTGTTTTCGTTAGAGAGAAGAAGGTTAAGAGGTGACTTAATAGAGGCATACAAAATGATCAGAGGGTTAGATAGGGTGGACAGTGAGAGCCTTCTCCTGCGGATGGAGGTGGCTAGCACGAGGGGTCATAGCCATAAATTGATGGGTAATAGATATAGGACAGAGGTCAGAGGTGGGTTTTTTACGCAAAGAGTGGTGAGGCCGTGAAATGCCCTACCTGCAACACTAGTGAACTCGCCAACATTGAGGGTATTTAAAAGTTTATTGGATAAGCATATGGATGATAATGGCATAGTGTAGGTTAGATGGCCTTTAGTTTTTGACTTCCCATGTCGGTGCAACATCGTGGGCCGAAGGGCCTGTACTGCGCTGTATCGTTCTATGTTCTATATCAAAGATGACGATGCAGCCATAGTGGGCCGGATCTCGAATAACGACTTGTCAGAATGCAGGAGGGAGATTGAGAACCTAGTGGAGTGGTGCAGCGACAACAATCTCTCCCTCAATGTCAGCAAAACTAAAGAACTGGTCATTGACTTCAGGAAGCAAAGTACTGTGCACACCCCTGTCAGCATCAACGGGGCTGAGGTGGAGATGGTTAGCAGTTTCAAATTCCTAGGGGTGCACATCTCCAAAAATCTGTCCTGGTCCACCTACGTCGATGCTACCACCAAGAAAGCACAACAACGCCTATACTTCCTCAGGAAACTAAGGAAATTTGGCATGCCCACATTAACCTTTATGAACTTTTACAGATGCACCATAGAAAGCATCCTATCTGGCTGCATCACAGCCTGGTATGGCAACTGCTCGGCCCAGGACCGCAAGAAACTTCAGAGAGTCGTGAACACCGCCCAGTCCATCACACGAACCTTCCTCCCATCCATTGACTCCATCTACACCTCCCGCTGCCTGGGGAAAGCAGGCAGCATAATCAAAGACTCCTCCCACCCGGCTTACTCACTCTTCCAACCTCTTCCATCGGGCAGGAGATACAGAAGTCTGAGAACACGCACGAGCAGACTCAAAAGCTGTTACCAGACTCCTAAATTACCCTCTTATGAACTGACCTCATTGACACTACACCCTTTATGCTTCATCCAATGCTGGTGTTTGTGTAGTTACATTGTCTATCTTCTGTTTCCCTATTATGTATTTTCTTTTCTTCCCATGTGCTTAATGATCTGTTCAGCTGCTCGCAGAAAAACACTTTTCACTGTACCTCGGTACACATGCCAATAAACAAATCCAATTTCCCTTCATTCCTTCTACCAGACTGGCCAAATTCAACTTGGGCAACAATGCCCAGTTGTGGGCCACCTGTATTCCCAATCCCTGAAGCTCGACTTCGCCAGCTGAAACGGCAATTTCTCCAGACCTCTTCCCTATCCGTGAGGGCTCACTGGGAACAACACACTTTTCCCTACATAAAGCCCATGTGGCACTGCCAGGCTGGCAGGAATACTGGCAGGGTGGAAATACAAGAGTGCCAGGGTGGCACTGCCAAGGATCAGAGCCCGAGGTGGACCATGCCCATGAAAGGAGGGTGCCGCGATGGTATGAGGTTGGGTGGTGGCGGGTGGGGGGCTTGGAAGCGGATTACCTGTAAGGTGGTGTCGGAGGTCCCCAGGGATTTCATAGCGGGTTGTCCTCACTTGAAGGCATGTGGGGTAATGCCCATGTGTGTGGGGGAGTGCCATTATCCATGGATGGGGATGTGGGGGAGCCACAACCTCATTTAGAGATCAGGCACCCTTTCAAAATGGCGGCCTGGTCTCTTAAGTTCATCTCTGCAGTTCTAAGTGTGGGCCAAACTGGTGAGAAACTCCCCAGGGCCCACAACTGGCCACCCACGAAGGGTGCAATTTAATGGAAAATTTCCTAAGTGTGGTAGTGAGCGGAAACTGTCACGAGCTTCCTGGCGCTCAGCCTGGCGAGGCCATCACCACTACAAAAAGTTAATTGGAAGCCCCAATTAATGAGGCCCCACAGGATTCACACTGCAAATGTCTGTCCCGCCGGCTGATTCGCCGGGACCGCGCTCACTAGCCCCCCACTAACAAAGGAGAGCAGCACGAAAACCGAACCTGCACAGCCAACCTCACACAGCTCACAGCCATGCCACTAGGGAAACCAGCCCCATTATTTGGGGATGTCGACCTGGCCAGACTGTTGGACGTGGTCAAAATCTGACAGGATGTGCTGTTCCCCCGACGGTAGCGAAGGTTCAGTCACAGGGTAGCCAGTGCCGCCTGGGAGGAAGTAGCAGCAGCCGTCAGCTTAAAGAGCGTCACGAGGAGGAACAGCACCCCGTGCCATAAGAAGATCAACGACCTCCACCGGGCCACATGGGTGGGTTTGCACCGGCCCCCTGGCACTGCCCCAGTCACTTACGACTGCCCCCCAAAAGAGCATTCGTCTGGCACCGCCCCGCCTCGCACCATTCTGTACCCTAACCCACCACGTTCAGCAGTGTCGCTCAAGCTGCGCCCCCCCAATACTCCCCACCCGCCCAATTTTCCCCACCGCTGTGGTAAACAATGCGAACAGCCCATGATGCCAACTCTGTTTCCCCAGAGAAGTTGGCCCACAACAGAAGGCAGCGGGGTGCTGGACATCACAGTCCTTACCCCCTTGAGGAATGGGCCCTGGAAGCCATGGAGGTGGCCGAGGACAGATCTGTCCCCGACTTAGAGGTTGGCTTATGACGCAGAGGTGAGGTTCCACCGGTCCCCACCAAGATGACCTGTTACATGTGACTTGTTAATGCCATACACATTGACATATCCCTCCCACTGACCACATGTCCATTCTCCCACATGACCCTCATCCGATGGTGTCCAGCCCCGCCTCTAAATCAGGCAGGACGTTCTGATCCCCCGGCGGTATCGAAGGTTCAGCCACAGGACAGCCAGTGCCCCTGGGAGGAAGTGGCAGCGGCCATCAGCTTGAGGAGTGCCACTAAGAGGAACAGCATCCCTGAGACCACCGCATTTGTGCACAGCTGTCATCCCCACCCTCCATCAGCACAGAGAGACACACCTTGGTGGGCAGCAGCAGTGGACAGGCTTCTGGGGCACATTCTGGTGAGCACCACACAGTTGCTGATGCATATCAGGTAGAGGCAGGAACACCCATGCAAGACAGCAGTCGGAGATCTGCTGCATCCCAGGTCCCTGCTGGATCCCAGGACCCAACTGAGTCCCCAGTCAGAAGCTGTGCCTCTGGACCAGGTTTACCTGGAGCTGATGCAGATTCTAGGGTGCGGCCATGAGATTCAGAGGAGGATTTAGCGACACTCCAGCAGGTCCATAGCCGATTGGAGGAGTCCCAGAGGCTACGGGTGCAGGAGATGGCACTGGCAATGCGTGGCACCTAGGCTAACTGAGCTACGGTGGCGGCCGCAGTGGAGAGCCTAGCGCACAACGTCAGCACCATGAGTGGAGGTATCCAAAACATGGCTCAGTCTGTGATGGCCATGGCTGAGGGCCTCGATAGCATGTCCCAGTCGCAGGTGAACCTTGATGAGTTTCTGAGGAGCATGTTCCAGTGTCAGGTGGCTATGAAGAATCCTCCCAGAGCATGACTCGGTCGTTGGGGGTGGTGTCCCAGTCTCAGGTGCACATAGGTGGGCACGCCAGAGCATGTCGCACTGAGGAGCACTGCAGAAGGCATCAACAGCGTGTGCAGACATTGGGGAACCACCAGGGCTGGCAGAGCCCGGTGACGCAGGGGCTGGATCCAGCTGCCCTCCTCCCTGAGGTGAACTGGAGTGACGATGGTGGCCATCAGCTCACCTGAGACCCACCCCACCTGATGACTGTGCGTCTCATAGTCAGCAGCCGGAACGGGGTGGCACGCAAGGCTTATGCCGGCGGCAGGTTGACCAGTTTCTTCCGGCCCCAGAGGATGCCCACCAGTTGTATCAAAGGCCATGGGACGCGATAGGCAGCAGGCTGCCTCCACCTCTAATGTGCATCCAGGGGACACCACCGAGATGCAGCGGTAGAGCACGGAAGGCTAAGCAGGTTGAGGATCACAATGGCATGGGGGGGGGGGGGGGGGGGGGAGTTGGGAGGGCTGGCGAAGGTGGGATGGCACCACCGTTGGGGACAGATATGTACAACATTTCAATGCGTTGCACACAAGACATATGATACCCCTGACACTTGCTTCGGGGAAGTCCTGGATGTCTCTTCTCCCCTACACCCAGGAACATCACGCGCAGGTGACAGGTATGAGCGAGCACTCAGCACATAGGCAGGAGTCAGACTATAGCAAAAATTGAGGAGCACCTGTGTTCAGCTCTCAACAGGTTCTAATCACCCCTCTGCTCTCGACAGCGATGCTCTGAATGCCCCGACACAGTGCCATTGACCTGGAGTGATGTTACACTAATCCTGGGAGATCCTGGGAGGGTGGACCAGAATGGGGGAGGGGAAAGGCTCAGGGGAGGGGGAAGGCTCAAGGGTGTGGGGACGAGGGGCTGGGGAGGGGAAAGAGGGGAGGAAAGGGGGAATGACAGACGCGCGGCCATGTCCTATGTGAAGCAGGCAAGGATAAGGACCTCTGGGCTTGTCGGACCCTTGTCGCTTGTCTTCCATCTTCCAACAGGCTCTGCAGGTCCTCCCCGGGCTCGTCCTCCAACACCTTATGGTATGGCACCTCCTCCTCGTCGTTCTGCTCCTCAGAAGTGGCCACATGTTCCTCCACCTCCAGCACATCGTCCCACTGCTGTGCCAGGTTATGGAGTGCACAGCAGACCACCATAAAATGGGCATCCCTCTAGGAGGTGTGCTGCATTGCGCCACCAGTGTGGTTGAAGCATCCTCTTGAGTCCGATACACTGCTCAATGACAGCCCATTTGGGCACATGGGCCTCATTGCATCGGGTCTCGCATTAACAATGGCCTCGTTAGCTAGGTCCTCAGTGGGTACTCCCTATCCCTCAAGAGCCACCAGCCATTCTGGGATGGTCCTCGAAGAGACCAGGGATGTCCGACTACCCCAGGATGTAGCTGTTGTGCACACACCCTGGGAAGCATGCACACATGTGCATGATCTTCATGTGGCCGTCGCACACAAGCTGGATGTTAAGGGAGTGGAACGCCGTCCTGTTGATGTAGGGCACTCCCAGATGGCCCTGGACCTGGGACCTCCCGGAGAAAGCGGATAACCCTGCTGCCCAGATATCCTGTTGGGCCCTGCCTATGTCAAAGTTTATATGGGCCACTGCCAGGGCAAACAGAGCATCCATGACCTCACTAATGCACTTGGGAGCTGTAGCTTGTGAGATGTCACACAAGTCTCCGTTCGAGCCCTGGAATGATCCTGTGACGTAGATGTTCAGGGCTGCAGTGGCCTTTACGGCTACCAGGAGCAGGTATCCTCCTGCTCCACATGATGCCAATCCGCGAGGATAGGTGCTGCACCTTTTCCTGTTGAGGCGGATCCTCCTGTGGCATACTTTGTCTGTCAATTGCTCGGAAGACCAACGACACCTGTACACCTTGGGCCATCGCCGGTCTCCCCCTCTGAATCCCACCTTGGCCTCATGGGCAGCAGGGACCTCGGGTTGTGGGGCAGGGCCCTGCACATGGGCCGCTGCCTCAAGCCTCTGTCGATATTCTTGCCGCTGCCTTCTCGCCGCCTTCTTCGGCAGTTTGGCTGCCTGGCCTGCAGCAGCACCACAAGGGCAATTTCCATGAGCTCCAAGATATCATCCATTCCATGTAATATTTGTAAGAATTTGGAGAGGGTGTGAAGCAGGCAACCAGCGGTGTTTCCACCCCAGGACCCTGCATTCCCCCTGTGCTGTCTTCCCCTCCACACCCCCCTCAACAGACACACATTCCCTGCCATCCGACAAGCTTTGTCCATGTGCCCCCGACCGCAGTGAGGGCCCTGGTCACCAAACCCAAGACCCTGTACCCCAGACACCCACACGTAATGTTACCTGGACCGGGCGCTAGTCCCCTCCCTGGTGTGCAAACCCTCCCTCTGGTCGCTGAAATGTCCCCGGTGCTGGGGCTCAGCCCCTATGTGTTCGGATTGGGGGGAGGTTTTCTAGTAGTCTTCGGGAGGGTTTAAACTAATTTGGCAGGGGAATGGGAACCGGATCTGTAGTCCAGCAACTAAGGAAGACGATAGTCAGGACGCCAAAGCACGTAGTGATGCAGTGGGGAAGGTAACAATGACAAAGGAGAGTACTTGCAGGCAAGGAGATGGGTTGAAATGTGTATACTTTAATGCAAGAAGCATCAGGAATAAGGTGGGTGAACTTAAGGCATGGATCGGTAATTGGGACTACGATGTGGTGGCCATCACGGAAACTTGGATAGAAGAGGGGCAGAAATGGTTGTTGGAGGTCCCTGGTTATAGATGTTTCAACAAGATTAGGGAGGATGGTAAAAGAGGTGGGGGGGTGGCATTGTTAATTAGAGATAGTATAACAGCTGCAGAAAGACAGTTCGAGGGGGATCTGCCTACTGAGGTAATATAGGTTGAAGTCAGAAATAGGAAAGGAGAGTCACCTTGTTGGGAGTTTTCTATAGGCCCCCCAATAGCAGCAGAGATGTGGAGGAACAGATTGGGAAACAGATTTTGGAAAGGTGCAGAAGTCACAGGGTAGTAGTCATGGGTGACTTCAACTTCCCAAACATTGAGTGGAAACTCTTTAGATCAAATAGTTTAGATGGGGTAGTGTTTGTGCAATGTGTCCAGGAAGCTTTTCTAACACAGTATGTAGATTGTCCGACCAGAGAGGAGGCCATATTGGATTTAGTACTTGGTAATGAACCAGGGCAGGTGATAGATTTGTTAGTGGGGGAGCATTTTGGAGGTAGTGACCACAATTCTGTGACTTTCACTTTAGTTATGGAGAGGGATAGGTGCGTGCAACAGGGCAAGGTTTATAATTGGGGGAAGGGTAAATACGATGCTGTCAGACAAGAATTGAAGTGCAGAAGTTGGGAACATAGGCTTTCAGGGAAGGACACAAGTGAAATGTGGAACTTGTTCAAGGAACAGGTACTGCGTGTCTTTGATATGTATGTCCCTGTCAGGCAGGGAAGAGATGGTCGAGTGAGGGAACCATGGTTGACAAGGGAGGTTGAATGTCTTGTTAAGAGGAAGAAGGAGACTTATGTAAGGCTGAAGAAACAAGGTTCAGACAGGGCGCTGGAGGGATACAAGATAGCCAGGAGGGAACTGAAGAAAGGGATTAGGAGAGCTAAGAGAGGGCATGAAAAATCTTTGGCGGGTAGGATCAAGGAAAACCCCAAGGCCTTTTACACATATGTGAGAAATATGAGAATGACTAGAGCCGGGGTAGGTGCGATTAAGGACAGTAGAGGGAGATTGTGTATTGAATCTGAAGAGATAGGAGAGGTCTTGAACAAGTATTTTTCTTCAGTATTTACAAATGAGAGGGGCCATATTGTTGGAGAGGACAGCGTGAAGCAGACTGATAAGCTTGAGGAGATACTTGTCAGGAAGGAAGATGTGTTGCGCGTTTTGAAAAACTTGAGGATAGACAAGTCCCCCGGGCCTGACGGAATATATCCAAGGATTCTATGGGAAGCAAGAAATGAAATTGCAGAGCCGTTGGCAATGATCTTTTCGTCCTCGCTGTCAACAGGGGTGGTACCAGAGGATTGGAGAGTGGCGAATGTCGTGCCCCTGTTCAAAAAAGGGAATAGGGATAACCCTGGTAATTACAGGCCAGTTAGTCTTACTTCAGTGGTAGGCAAAGTAATGGAAAGGGCACTGAGGGATAGGATTTCTGAGCATCTGGTAAGGCATTGCTTGATTAGGGATAGTCAGCACGGATTTGTGAGGGGTAGGTCTTGCCTTACAAGTCTTATTGACTTCTTTGAGGAGGTGACCAAGCATGTGGATGAAGGTAAAGCAGTGGATGTAGTGTACATGGATTTTAGTAAGGCATATGATAAGGTTCCCCATGGTAGGCTTATGCAGAAAGTAAGGAGGCATGGGATAGTGGGAAATTTGGCCAGTTGGATAACAAACTGGCTAACCGATAGAAGACAGAGAGTGGTGGTGGATGGCAAATATTCAGCCTGGAGCCCAGTTATCAGTGGCGTACTGCAGGGATCAGTTCTGGGTCCTCTGCTGTTTGTGATTTTCATTAACGACTTGGATGAGGGAGTTGAAGGGTGGGTCAGTAAATTTGCAGATGTTACGAAGATTGGTGGAGTTGTGGATAGTGAGGAGGGCTGTTGTCGGTTCAAAGAGACATAGATAGAATGCAGAGCTGGGCTGAGAAGTGGCAGATGGAGTTTAACCTTGACAAGTGTGAGGTTGTCCATTTTGGAAGGACAAATCTGAATGCGGAATACAGGGTTAATGGTAGGGTTCTTGGCAATGTGGAGGAGCAGAGAGATCTTGGGGTCTATGTTCATAGATCTTTGAAAGTTGCCACTCAAGTGGATAGAGCTGTGAAGAAGGCCTATGGTGTGCTAGCGTTCATTAGCAGTGGGATTGAATTTAAGAGCCGTGAGGTGATGATGCAGCTGTACAAAACCTTGGTCAGGCCACATTTGGAGTACTGTGTGCAGTTCTGGTCACCTCATTTTAGGAAGGATGTGGAAGCTTTGGAAAAGGTGTAAAGGAGATTTACCAGGATGTTGCCTGGAATGGAGAGTAGGTCATACGAGGAAAGGTTGAGGGTGCTAGGCCTTTTCTCATTAGAACGGAGAAGGATGAGGGGCGACGTGATAGAGGTTTATAAGATGATCAGGGGAATAGATAGAGTAGACAGTCAGAGACTTTTTCCCCGGGTGGAACACACCATTACAAGGGGACATAAATTTAAGATAAATGGTGGAAGATATAGAGGGGATGTCAGAGGTAGGTTCTTTACCCAGAGAGTAGTGGGGGCATGGAATGCACTGCCTGTGGAAGTAGTTGAGTCGGAAACGTTAGGGATCTTCAAGCGGCTATTGGATAGGTACATGGATTAGGGTAGAATAATGGAGTGTAGGTTAACTTCTTAAGGGCAGCACGGTAGCATTGTGGATAGCACAATTGCTTCACAGCTCCAGGGTCCCAAGTTCGATTTCGACTTGGGTCGCTG
The DNA here is from genome assembly GCF_902713615.1 of Scyliorhinus canicula. NCBI lineage: Eukaryota > Metazoa > Chordata > Chondrichthyes > Carcharhiniformes > Scyliorhinidae > Scyliorhinus > Scyliorhinus canicula. The sequence goes on along the minus strand of NC_052153.1, from coordinate 79,505,170 downwards.
TCTGTGTGGAGTCTGCACATCCTCCCCGTGACTGAGTGGGTTTCCTCCGGGTACTCCGGTTTCCTCCCACAGTCCAAAGATGTGCAGGTTGGGTGGATTGGCCATGAAAAATTGTCCAAAATTCTATGATTAACCTAGGACAAAAGTTCGGCGCAACATCGTGGGCCGAAGGGCCTGTTCTGTGCTGTATTTCTCTATCTATCTATTTTGGCTGCTGCTTTCATGGTGTTGCCTCCTGCAGTATTCAGGCACAGAGTCCAGGCAGCATGGTCTGATTGGGACGCTAGGCAATGACTCCCACATGCTACATAGCAAGCCTACCTGCAGGAAGCCACTTGGGGTCTGTGAACTGCTCACTTAACTATGATTGCCAATTCCCAATTAGTGATAGCGTTCAGCCATGCAGCTCGGGGCAACCCCAGTCAGTGGAAGTTATGGGTGGTCAGTGGGGCAGACAGGCAATGTTTGGGGTTGCCCACGGAACGGGAACACACGATCTGGGGCTGGCATGGTGGCCCGTAGTGCGGATGCTAGGACATCCATCTCCCCCCACCCCTCACCATCACCACTGATGGCAGGCCACCCCGACTGAGACCGGTATCCTGAAGGCTCCTCCATCCCCCCTCCAAGCACCTAGGTATCAAGCACAGTGCTCCCAGGGTCATTGCTCAGGAGCGAAGATGGCTACTAAGCTGCTCGATTCCCCACAGCAGCCCTTCCGCCAGCTTAACGTTTTTAAGAAGGTGTATTAATCGGCACCCACATGATCACTTGATGGGGAGGCAGTTAGATCACTGAAGGCCGTTACATCGGGAGTCGCTCTCCTTAATTGTATGGGGATTGGCCAGAAGTGGTGATTATTGATGTCTCGCCACACTACGACGGGTTCCTTATTTTGCCAACGGGAGAGGGCCAGTTAGATCGCAAACCGATTAGGTGCCTGGCACGGTTCTTGTTTTTGGCCTCTCCTGCGATCTGATTGCATTGTCGTGCCCTTGTTTAAGCACATCGCGGCTATTAAATCATGCCCTAAATGTCGTTCGATAGCAGTGTGGAACTTGCCGGCAGAGCCGGTGAGCAACTCCCAGCAAAGCCCATCACAAATGACTTCTAAAAAAAATTAATTTAGAGTACCCAATTATTTTTGTCCAATTAAGGGGCAATTTAGCATGGCCAGTCCATCTACTCTGCACATCTTTGGGTTAGACCGTAAGACATAGGAGCAGAATTAGGCCGCTCGTCCCAACGTGTCTGCTCCTCCATTCAATCATGGCTGATATTCTCTCATCCCCATTCTCCTGCCTTCTCCCCATAATCCCTGATCCCCTTATTAATCAAGAACCTATCTTTCTCTGTCTTAAAGATACTCAGTGATTTGGCCTCCACAGTCTTCTACAGTAAAGAGTTCCACAGATTCACTACCCTCTGACTGAAGAAATTCCTCCTCATCTGTTTTAAAGGATCGTCCCTTTAGTCTGAGATGGTGTCCTCTGGTTCTAGTTTTCCCTACAGGTGGAAACATCCTCTCCACGTCCACTCTATCCAGGCCTCGCAGTATCCTGTAAGTTTCAATAAGATCCTCCTTCATCCTTCTGAACTCCAACGAGTACAGACCCAGAGTTCTCAATCGTTCCTCATATGAGAAATTCTTCATTCTAGGGATTATTCTTGTGAACCTTCTTTATACCTTTTCCAAGGTCAGCACATCCTTTCTTAGATATGGGGCCCAAAAGTGCTCACAATACTCCAAATCGGGTCTGACCAGAGCCTTATATAGCCTCAGACGTTCATCCCTGGTCTTGTATTGTAGCCCTCTCGACATGAATGCTAACATTGCATTTGCCTTCTTAATTGGCAACTGAACATGCACATTAACCTTAAGAGAATCACGAACAAGGACTCACAAGTCCCTTTGTGCTTCTGATTTCCAAAGCATTTCCACATTTAGAAAATAGTCAATGCCTAAATTCCTCCTTCCAAAGTGCATAACCTCGCACTTTTCCACATTGTATTTCATTTGCGACTTCATTGCCCATTCTGCTAGCTTGCCCAAATCCTGCACCCCTCTTGCTTCCTCAAGAGGGGTTGTGGGGGTGAGACCCACGCAGACATGGGGAGAATGTGCAACCTCCACACTGACCCTGGGCCGGGATCGAACCCTGGTCCTCGGCGCCGTGAGGCAGCAGTGCTAACCACTGCGCCACCGTGCTGCCCATGCCACAAATGACACTTAGAAATGTGTCTGTTAAATTGCGCCCTGAATGGCAAATATGAACTGCAAAAAAAGGCAAAGTAATATGGTATTTCACATCGATCAGTGCTGGGATCACTGTTCACTATTTGCATAAGCAATTTTGGCCATGGATTCATAATTACAAGTTCAAAATCAGGAGTGCAGTTACTACGAGACTGTGAAAAAACAAAGACATAATACATTTTCAGAGTGTGCAAATAAGCTTAAACATAAATTGTGAGGTGATCCATGTTGGTGGAAAGAACAAGGAGGCCACACAACCCTTGTAAAATATGTGTCTAGAATAAAGTGGAGGGATCCAGGGATGCAGATGCATAAACTAAAAAAAGTAGCAAAGCAGGGTAAGAAGGCCTTAAAAAGTAAACGAATGCTGGGGTTTATTGCATGAAGGATAGAACTCAAACACAGAGGTAAAACTTGTATATAAAACCTTGGATAGATAATAACAGAAGGCACAGGAGTTGAGCAGATGCAGAGTGGGCTAAATATTTAAGGTTGTGAATATCCCCATTTGTATGATCTTGTGATGGAAGGAAGGTCATTAATAAAGCAATGTAAGGTGGTTGGGCCAAGGACACGATCATGGGGAACTATGTTGTGATGTTCTGAGACTGAGTTAATTGACTTCCAGCAACCACAACCATCATCCCTTGCGCTTGATATGATTCCAACTAGTGGAGATTTTTCACCCCGATTCCCCTTGACTCCCGTTTTGCTGGGGTTCCTTGATGCCACAAATGCTATCTTGATGTCAGAGGCTGTCGTTTGCACCTCTTCTCTTGAGTGCAGCTCTTTTGTTAATGTTTGGACCAAATATGTAATGAGGTCAGGAGCTGATTGGCCCTGGCAGAGCCCAAATTGAAAACATGATCAACTATAAAGATCGAGGTAGGGTTCTGAGATAAGGAACTGGAATAATTGTTTGGTGTTTTTAAAAAATGTGAAGTAAATATTGAGATAAAGTAATTATTTAATACTATTGCCATTTTACTTCCATGTTCCTGTCCACCAATTAGGTAAAAATAGTAAGTCCCAGCGGCCAATCACAAAACTATTTGTCTTTTTGGAGTTTATCACACATTGCCACAACAGAAAATAAATCTTGGATGTTAAGAAAATCTTGTATAACATATATTTGTGTAACTTGGGGAAACATCTAATATTATGCTGTGACCGGCAAAAAGTAATCCAATAAAAAAGGATAATGGGTGGGGCACTTTGTTTCATCTTGGGTTCAGTGTCTAAATGAGGTTTCTTTAGGATTTGCCTGTTACCCTAAGAATGCGACCATTGGTTGTTTTTTAAAAAACCATTCTTGTTTATTTACAGACCTACATACATCTCAGTGCTCTACAGGAATTTCTTTAAGGCACAAGTAGATATATTCCAGATGAGCAAGGGGTAAAATGTTATCAGGGTAGGCAGGAATGGACTTCCGGTGGCGGCGATGACGTAGGAAGCCGCACATTTGGGAGCTCCCGATTCTAAAACGGACTTTTCGGCTCTTTTTAGAGCCCAAAACGGAATTTTTTTCGACGTCTTCCAGTGGGAGAAGGTGTGCTGATCGACTTTCTCCACATTTCATGACTCGAACTCTGAGTGGAAAGGAGGAAAAAACGGCAGCAGCTCCCCAGAAAAAATAGGGGCAGGATTCCAAGATGGCGGCCGGCGGAGCACCAGAGGAGTGGAGGCTGTGGGCCCAGGAGCAGCAAGCTGCTCTCCTGCGCTGTTTTGCAGACTTTAAGGCTGAGGTGCTGAGCTCTCTGCAGGAAATGAATAAAAAGCTCTCGGAGATTCAGACGATCCAGGGTGCTGCCATCCAGGCGTTGCAGGCGCAGGCCACTGAACGAGAGGAGGAGGCCGTGGTCAGGGCCGGCTCAAGGCACCGGCAACTCGGGCAGTCGCCCGGGGCGCCATGTGCTAGGGGGCGCCAGACTCGGGTCCCGCGCATGCGCAGTTGGGCTGGTGCCAACCAGCGCATGCGCGGCGGCCGCCCTCCCCCAGGGCGGCCCCGCCCCCCCCCCCAGGGCGGCCCCCCCCCTCCCCCCCCGCTCGGTCCGCCCCCCCCCCCCCGCGGGTCCGCCCCCCCCTCGGGTCCGCCCCCCCTCGGGCCCGCCCCCCCCTCGGGCCCGCCCCCCCCTCGGGTCCGCCCCCCCCTCGGGTCCGCCCCCCCCCCCAAGGGCGCCGAAGTTCAGCTTGCCCGGGGCGCCAGCAACCCTAGGGCCGGCGCTGGCCGTGGTCCTCGTGAGTAAGGTGGAGGGGCACGAGGCACTCCACAAGAAGTGGCAAGACCGCTTCGAGGAGCTTGATCACCGCATGAGGCGGACGAATTTGAGGATCTTGGGCCTTGCGGAGAGGCTGGAGGGGTCGGATCTGACAACCTACGTGGCCATGATGCTGAACTCGTTAGTGGGGGCAGGTTCTTTCTCCCTGCCCCTGGAGCTGGAGGGAGCCCACAGAGTACTGGCCAGGAGGCCTAAGGAGAACGAACCCCCGCGTGCAGTGCTGGTGAGGTTCCACCGGTTCAGTGATTGGGAATGTGTGCTGCGCTGGGCCAAGAAGGTGAAGAGCAGCAATTGGGAGAATGGGGTAGTACGGATCTACCAGGATTGGAGTGCGGAGGTGGCTAAGCGGTGGTCCAGGTTTAATCGGACAAAGGAGGTGCTCTATAAGAAGGAGATAAAGTTTGGACTGTTGCAGCCTGCATGCTTGTGGGTAACTTATTTGGATCGGCATTATTATTTTGATTCCCTGGAGGAGGCGTGGGCCTTCGTGCGGACGGAGAAGCTGGACTCGAACTAGGGGTTGGGGGTTGCGGGGTCGGTTGTACTGCTTTATTGCTGGTTTCTGCTGCTGCTGTGTTTTTTTTTCTGTACTTCTGTAATTTTGATATGGTTATTTATTGGGGTGTTATTCTGTTTTTTGTTGGGGGGCATTGGTTGGGTTTTGTATCTTGGGGGTGGTTTGTTGTATTCTGTATAGGGTTGGGGTATGGAGTGGGGCTGGTATTTGGGAGCTGCGTCAGAAGGGTGTGGTGGGGCAGTGCGAAAGCGCGGGCTTTCCTCTGGTTTCCCGCGTTGCAGGGCTGGGGGGTGGAGATGATGACGGGGGGGCGGGGCCTTAACTGGTTCCTCCCCGCGCTGGAGCGGTGCCTTGAGGAGGGACAGGATGGGGGATGATCCCACTTTGGGAGGGGTCGGGTTTTTGGCGGGAGTTTCCGGGGTCAGCAGAAGTTAGCTGACCCACGGAAGTACAATGGAGGACGGTTCGCGGCTAGTACGGTTCCTAGCCTGGGTGGGGAGGGAGGGGGGGGGGGGGGGGGGGGAAGGGGAATACCGGGTTGCTGCTGGCAGGGTCAGCAAGGAGCTGGTGTGGGACGGGGGGACAGAGGTGAGGTGTTGTCGCTGTGGGGACTGGGTCGGGCAGGGGGTGCTGGCCTGGGGCGGGCAGTCGACGGGCTATGGCTAGTCGACGGGGGGGGGGGGGGGGGGGGGGGGGGGGGGACGCCCTCTGATCCGGTTGGTCACCTGGAATGCGAGAGGATTGAATGGGCCGGTGAAGCGGTCTAGGGTACTTGCTCATCTGAGGGGGCTAAAGGCAGATGTGGTAATGCTTCAGGAGACCCACCTGAAGGTGGCGGACCAGGTCCGTCTGAGGAAGGGGTGGGTGGGGCAGGTTTTCCACTCGGGTTTGGATGTGAAGAACCGGGGAGTGGCGATTCTGGTGGGGAAAAATGTGTCGTTTGAGGCATCTGAGGTGGTGGCGGATAAGGGGGGTAGGTATGTTATGGTTAGGGGCAGGCTACAGGGAGAGAAGGTGGTACTTGCTAGTGTGTATGCCCCAAATTGTGATGATGCGCGCTTTATGAGGCGTATGCTGGGACGGGTCCCGGATCTAGAGGCGGGAGATCTGATTATGGTGGGGGGGGGGGACTTCAATACGGTGTTGGATCCTTCACTGGATCGGTCCAGTTCAAGGACGGGTAGGAGGCCGGCGGCGGCCAAGGTACTGAGAGGGTTTATGGACCAGATGGGAGGGGTGGACCCATGGAGGTTTGTGAGGCCGAGGGCACGGGAGTACACTTTCTTCTCCCATGTACATAGGGTTTATTCCGGATTGACTTCTTCGTGGTGAGTAGGGGACTGATTCCGAGAGTGGAGGAGGCCGAATATTCGGCCATTGCAATCTCCGACCACGCTCCGCATTGGATGGAGTTGGAGATGGGGGAGGTGCGGGACCAGCGCCCGTTGTGGCGGTTGAATGTGGGGTTGTTGGCGGAGGAGGAGGTGTGCAGGAGGGTCCTGGCAAGTATTGAGGGGTACCTCGATGTGAATGATACGGGGGAGGTCCGGGTGGGGATGGTCTGGGAAGCCTTGAAGGCAGTGATTCGTGGGGAGCTGATATCCATCCGGGCACACAGGGAGAGGAGTGAGAGGGAAGGACTGGTGGGGAAGATGCTGGAGGTAGATAGGAGGTACGCGGAGGCACCAGAGGAGGGATTGTTGGGGGAGAGGCTCAGCCTACAGGCTAAATTTGATTTGCTGACCACTAGAAAGGCGGAGGCACAGTGGAGGAAGGCACAAGGGGCAGTGTATGAACATGGTGAAAAGGCGAGTAGGATGCTGGCTCATCAGTTCCGCAAGCGGGATGCGGCTAGGGAAATTGCTGGAGTGAGAGATAAGAGTGGGAATGTGGTGCGGAAGGGGGTAGAGGTGAATGAGGTCTTCAAGGACTTTTACGGGGAACTGTACCGGTCGGAGCCAACGGTGGAGAGGAGGGGAATGGAGAGGTTTCTCGACGGGCTATCTTTCCCGAAGGTGCAGGAGGAGCAGGTGGAGGGGTTGGGGGCGCCGATTGAGCTGGTTAAGGGGATCGGGCAGATGCAGTCAGGGAAGGCGCCGGGGCCGGATGGGTTCCCGGTGGAGTTTTATAAAAAGTTTGTGGACCTAGTCTTTAATCTTCAAGAGGGACAAGGACCCCCAGCAGTGTGGTTCATACAGGCCCATATCTCTCCTTAATGTGGATGCCAAGGTGCTGGCAAAGATCCTGGCCACCAGGATAGAGGACTGTGTGCCAGGGGTTGTACACGAGGACCAGACAGGTTTTGTTAAGGGAAGGCAGCTGAACACGAATGTGCGGAGGTTGTTGAATGTCATCATGATGCCGGCGATTGAGGGGGAGGCTGAGATAGTGGTGGCGCTGGATGCAGAGAAGGCCTTCGATAGAGTGGAGTGGGGGTACTTATGGGAGGTTTGGATTTGGTGAAGGGTTTATTAGATGGGTGAGGCTGCTATATGAGGCCCCGATGGCGTGTGTGGCCACGGATGGGAGGAGCTCGGAGTACTTGCGGCTTTACCGAGGGACCAGGCAGGGTTGCCCCCTGTCACCCTTGTTGTTTGCATTGGCAATCGAGCCGTTGGCGATGGCTTTGAGGGATTCAGGGAGATGGAGGGGTTTGGGGTGGGAAGGAACATAGGGTGTTGTTGTATGCCGAAGACCTGCTACTGTATGTGGCGGACCCGGTGGGAGGGATGCCGGGGGTGATGGAGCTGCTAGGTGAGTTTGGGACTTTTTCAGGCTATAAACTAAATCTAGGCAAGAGTGAGGTGTTTGTGGTGCACCCTGGGGACCAGGAGGAGGGAATTGGTAGGCTCCCGCTTAGGAGGGCAGGGGAGAGTTTTAGGTACTTGGGGGTGCAGGTGGCCAGGGACTGTAGTAGGACTCTTCACAAGCATAATTTCACCAGGCTTGTGGATCAGATGGAGGAGGAGTTCAAGAGGTGGGACATGCTGCCATTGTGGTTGGCGGGGAGGGTGCAGTCCGTCAAAATGACGGTGCTTCCGAGGTTCTTGTTCCTCTTTCAGTGCCTGCCCATCTTCATCCCCAGGGCCTTCTTTAGGAGGGTGACTAGCAGTATTTTGAGCTTTGTGTGGGCACATGGGACTCCAAGAGTGAAGAGGGTTTTCCTGGAGCGAGGGAGGGATAGAGGCGGGCTGGCGCTGCCCAACCTTTTGGGGTACTATTGGGCGGCCAATATGTCAATGGTGTGTAAATGGGTGATGGAGGGGGGGGGGGGGGGGGGGGGCGTGGCGTGGAAAAGAATGGAAATGGCGTCTTGCAGAGGTAAGAGCCTGGGTGCCTTGGTAACGGCGCCGTTGCCGCTCTCTCCTAAGAGGTATATCACGAGCCCGGTGGTGGCGGCGACCCTCAGAATCTGGGGACAGTGGAGACGGCATAGGGGGGAAACAGGGGGCTCGATGGAGGCTCCATTAGGTGGAAATCATCGGTTCATCCCGGGGAACACTGATGGGGGATTTAGGGGGTGGCATAGGGTGGGCATCAGTAAACTGAGGGACCTGTTTATTGGCGGGAGGTTTGTGGGCCTGGGGGAACTGGAAGATAAATTTGGGCTCCACCAAGGGAACATGTTCAGAAACTTGCAGGTAAAGGCGTTTGCTAGGCGACAGGTAGAGGAATTCCCTTTGCTGCCCTCGCGGGGGGCGATGGACAGAGTGCTTTCGGGGATGTGGGTCGGAGAGGGGAAGGTGTCTGACATTTATAAGGTAATGCAGGAGGTGGAGGAGTCGTTAGTGGAGGAGCTGAAGGCTAAATGGGAGGGGGAACTAGGGGAGCAGATAGAGGACGGGACTTGGGCGGATGTCTTGGAGAGAGTCAACTCTTCCTCTTCATGTGCGAGGCTTAGTCTCATCCAATTCAAGGTGCTGCACCGGGCCCACATGTCCGGGACTAGGATGAGTAGGTTCTTTGGGGGTGAGGACAGGTGCACCAGGTGTTTGGGGAGTCCAGCGAATCATGCCCATATGTTTTGGGCATGCCCGGCACTGGAAGAATTCTGGAAGGGGGTGGCGGGGACGGTTGGATCCAGGGTCAAACCAGGGTGGGGACTCGCGATTTTTGGAGTTGCGGCAGAGCCGGGAGTGCAGGAGGCGAAAGAGGCCGGTGTCCTGGCCTTTGTGTCCTTAGTAGCGGGGGGGAGGGGGGGGGAGGGAGAGGGGGGAGGGAGAGAGGAGAGGGGTGTTCTTTATTATTATTTCTAATTTTCTATGGTTATGTAACTTAACATTGTGTTAATTTAAGTTGTTAATATGTTTTGTTGTTCATTGAGGATGGGCGAATGTTTATGACAGCTATCATTATTGTTATTGTTGGTATTTTATTGCGGTTCGTTGTTATATAAATACAAAATTTTTCAATAAAAATTATTTTTTAAAAAAGGTAGGCAGGAATGTGAAGTTGAGGTAAAAATTAGATCGGCAATAGTCTTGTTGCATGGCGGAGCAGACTCGAGGGGTCTACTCCTCCTAACTGGTATGTTTGTGACATTGCATCATAGTTACATCATTATCTGGTGTTCCTGATAACTCTTTACTCTACCCTCCTGTCCCTGTGCTGCATTCAACAGCTTCTCTTAATAAAAAGAGACAGGTTTGCAGGAGAAGACCTTGGATGGATGGTGGGGTAGGGCACTTGAGAGGTATAGGGATAACAGGGCTTGAAATGGGCCATGTATGCAGCTGAGACATTGTGGAGAAAGACCTGTAAGAGGGGGACCTAGAGGGGAAACAAATTTAGGTATCTGCAGGTGCGGGACTTCCTACGTAAACAGGTGTCAACCTTCCCGCTCCTACTGCTAAGGGGGATTCAGGACAGGGTAGTTTCCAGAGGGTGGGTAGGAGAAGGGAGCATCTGTGACATTTACAAGGAACTTATGGGGTCAGAGGAGATGCAGACCGAGGAGCTGAAGCGCAAGTGGGAGGAGGAGCTGGGAGGAGAGATAGAGGATGGTCTATCGGCGGACGTGTTGAGTAGATTCAACTTGTCCGCAACATGTGCCAGGCTCAGCCTGATACAATTCAAGGTCGTTCATCGGACTCACGTGACAGTGGCCCGGATGAGCAGATTCTTTGGGGTGGAAGACAGATTTGCAAAATGTGCGGGAGGACCAGCGAACCTTGTTCACATGTTCTGGACATGTCCGAAGCTTGGGGGATTTTGGCAGGGGTTTGCAGATGTCATGTCCACTGTGTTAAAAACAAGGGTGGCACTGAGTCCAGAGATGGCGATTTTCAGGGTGTCGGAAGACCCGGGAATCCAGGAGGAGAAAGAGGCAGACGTTCTGGCCTTTGCTTCCCTGGTAGCCCGGAGACGGATACTATTAGCTTGGAGGGACTCAAAGCCCCCGAAGTCGGAGACCTGGCTATCGGACATGGCTAGCTTTCTCTGCTTGGAGAAAATCAAGTTCACTTTGAGAGGGTCACTGATAGGGTTCACCCGGAGATGGCAACCGTTCATCGACTTCTTCGCGGAAAATTAATCGTCAGCAGAAGGGGGGAGGGTGTTAGTTTAGCTTAGAGTAGGAGGTTAATAAAGGTGGGACCTGTAAGGAAAGGAGATGGCTTTTGCACTATGTTTATAGTTTCATGTACATTGTTTATTTTGTTCTTACAATACCAAAAATACCTCAATAAAATGTTTATTTTTGAAAAAAAGAGGGGGACCTAGAATGGTTGGGAAATGTTTAGGAACAGTGGCTAAGGGAGGAGAAAGGCAGAGGCCCATAAATTGATGCAAATTGCAGGAAGAGCATGTAAACAAATAGGAAAAAGTAATTAAAAGTTGTCTGAAGTATGACACTACAATGACACCCAGGCTACACCTGGCAAGTCTAAGTCTACAAGATACATAACAGCTTCAAGGCTGCATATAGAACAGAACATAGAACAGTACAGCACAGAACAGGCCCTTCGGCCCTCAATGTTGTGCCGAGCCATGATCACCCCACTCAAACCTACGTATCCACCCTATACCCGTAACCCAACAACCCCCCTTAACCTTACTTTTTATTAGGACACTACGGGCAAAGTATGTAGGACCTAATCCGAGGTAGATACAATCAATAGAAAAATAAGGCAGAAAACAATTACCAAAAAAATTTGATTGTGACAGAAAGATATGACAAACAAGTTTGCGGTAAGTGATAAATGGAAATGTGCATGGACACATGTATACAAGTTGTTGTATAGGTAGCTGTATGTTTATTTCTGGTTTAAATATTTCAATGTGACCTGTGATTAAATAATTCAGTGTTCCTGGGTTTAAAGGTTAAAAGTATAAGAATCTGTAGACCTTTTGTGTAAGTTTCATTTTGTCAATTCTGAATTTGCAAAAAAAAAGTAGCAATAAATCAAAGAGTTTATTTGATATGTTGGCTTTTGACAGTTTTAATGTCCAGTTCCAAAAAGGAAACTATACCACTGCATTCCTAAAGCTTTAATCAGCAATGAGTGAAGGAAATCGTACTGAAAACATGTCTGTGTTTTATATCAGATCAAAAACTCTTGAAAGAGTTGTGCAATGTGATTTTAATCATTCTGGGCATCAAAAGGAAAACAGAACTCTTAGTGCAAGAGTTCAGACATGTCCAGTACTATACTAAATCAGTAATTACACAGATAACACAGCTAACCAATGCTAATTTTAAAAGAAACTGTGCTTAAATTGTAAGCAAAAGAGAGAACATTTTTTATAAAGCCAGAGATTTGTGATTTAATTTCTGGAAAATTATACATAAGTATGGAGGTTACTTTTGTAAAGCTACATTTTATTTATGTTAGGCAATGGGAGTCTATCTCTATGGAGAGTTGATGGTTAATGAAGATGCTAAGCAGCAACAGCTGGTTCACAGGTGCTTCACCAAGCTTCAAGAAGAGATGGACCCATCCTTACAGAAGGTGGTGGCTGAAATGATACTCTAGCCAAGTGAAAACCAAACAGGTAACTTTACAAAGGCAATCTAAATTATTCTTTTGTTTGGAGAGATTTAAAGGTAAAGGAAATATGCTAGTTCTATTGTACAGAATTAAGGATCTATAATTTGTCATTTTACTGTAAATCATCTGGAATTGAATTGATAGCATTTGTCATTTCAATGTCTTTTTCAAACCAAAATGAAGTGACATTATGGAACATTTTAGGAAAATTGGATTATAAATGTATTGGACAATTTAAGTGTTAAAAGCATGAGTTAGAAAGTGTTTGTTTTTAAAAAGAATTCTGTTTGCACAGCCTGGCTGGTGTTAGTAGCCAGTAAATGAAATTGACACAGGAATGTTTTTATCAGTCTAGGCTAATGGATTGTGGTTTGACTGGGGAGGTCCCTGGGGCGTTAACGTGCTTCTGCAGCCTGCAGAGTTTGGGGAGATGAAGTCATTACTGAGTGGAGCCAAGGAATGCAGAGAGACATTTAAAGAAGTGTGGAAAGAGTCAGAGTTTTGGGGGGGGCAAGGCTTTTGGAAGTGATCTGGCAACCCTTGTGTTTTTAGACCACAGATAAAGGCAGTTTTCTTTCCCAGTGGGATAGGGAAAAAAAGAGTATTTTAAAAGCAGAGCAGTCTTGTCTGGAGACGAGGAAGAGACTGAAACAACCCAGTTGAAGCAGCTATTTGAAGATATTCAGCCAGAGTCTGAAGGGGGTCTAACCAGAGACAGAATCTGTTCTGTACCACATGTATTACTCTATGCCCTGGTGATTTTAAGCTGGATTAAGAGCTGTATGTTTCTTTTCTTACTGTTTAATGCGAAATTGTACAGTTGTGTTAAGGGGTAATTATAAGATGTTCTTTTCAGGTGTGAAGTTTAAAGTTTAATATTGTAGCAAAGTATGGGCTGGAACAGGGGGAAATGTTTAGATACATGCAGGGTCGAGATTTTGCCAGGAAGGAGCTACAGAACTTCCCAGTGGAGTAGGCCTCCATTGCTGGAGGAGGTGCTGACGACAGGGGGACTAGAGAATGGGGTAGTGTCGGTGGTTTGGAAGAGGAAAAGGCATCACTGGAAGAGATCAAAGCAAGATGGGAGGAAGAGTTGTGAGGGTCTGGAGGAGGGGTTCTGGTGTGAGGTGCTCCGGAGAGTGAACACCTCCACCTCATGCACGAGGTTGTAGCTGATACAGCTGAAGGTGGTATACAGAGCACACCTCACGAAGATGAGCCGATTCTTTGAGGAGGTAAAATATGTGTGTGAACGTTGCGAGGGGGGGGTGACCGCAAACCACATTCATAAATTTTGGTCCTGTCCAAAGCTGGAGGATTACTAGAAGGGGGTTTTTAGGGTAATCTCTAAAGTGGTGCACGTGAAACTGGACCCGGGCCCTCAGGAGGCCATATTCAGGGTGTTGGACCAGCCGGTGTTGGAAACGGGTGCGGAGGCAGATGTTGTAGCCTTCGCCTCGTTGATCGCTCGATCCTGTTGGGATGGAGAGCAGCCTCTCCACCCTGTGTCCTGGTGTGGCGGGGGGACCTGTTGGAATTCTTGACTCTTGAGAAGGTTAAGTTTGAACTGAGGGGAAGGATGGCGGGGTTCTGCAATTCATGGGCGTTATTCATTATGCATTTTCAAGAATTGGATAACATTGAACATTAGTTGGGGGTGGGAATTTGGGAGGATTGGTGGAGGAGGACTGTATGTGTTAATGGTGATTCCTGATTCTATGGGTGATTCCTTTTTTATAAATTTAGAGTACCCAATTCATTTTTTCCAATTAAGGGGCAATTTAGCATGGCCAATCCACTTAGCCTGCACATCTTTTGGGTTGTGGGGGTGAAACCCACACAAACACGGGGAGAATGTGCAAACTCCACACGGTCAGTGACCCAGAGCCGTGATCGAACCTGGGACCTCGGCGCCGTGAGACAGCAGGGCTAACCCACTGCACCACTGTGCTGCCCCTATGGGTGATTCCTGATTCCTTTTTGTCATTTGTTTGTGTTAACATGCGGGCAGTTGCTTGGGGGGTGGTGGGAGGATGGGATTGTTGTTGTTGATATGAGGATTGACAATATATTCATTACTGCTTATTGTTTATTGTTGGTGGGTGCAAATTTGGGAGAAAATGTGAAAAAGTAGGCGAATAAAAATATGTTTTTAAAAAAGTGTAATATTGTATTCATAATAAAGTTTTGTTTTAGGAATACTAAAGCCCTATTTTTGCATAAGATCACTCCTGGAGCGAATCATTCTTTCTGCACAGTCTTAAAATAAATTTAAAATATTGGTCCAGAATCCTAACCTCTGTTCGGGTCTGACCCGGGACTGCAATAATGTAATAGATTGAAAATGAGCAAACTGCACTGAAAAATTACTTTGTCATAAATGTACATCCAAACACGGAGTTGGTCATTCAGCTCCTTGAGGCTGCTCCGCTATTTAATAAGATCATAGCTGATCTGTTCGTAACCCCAAATTTGCATTCCATCTACGATCGATGACCCACTACTGCTTTGCTTATCAAGAATCTATCAACCTCTGCCTTAAAAATATTCGCAGACTCTACTTCCACCTCCTTTCTCAGGAAGAGTTCCAAAGACACACGACTCTCTGAGATAATTTTTTTTGCCTCACCTCCATTTAAAATGGACAAACCCTTATTTTGAAACCTAGTCCCCTAGTTCTCGATTCTCCCACAAGAGAAAACACTCTCCACATCTACCCAGTAAAGGTCCCTCAGGATCTTCTATGTTGCAATCAAGTCATCACTCACTCTTTGAAAATCTAGCAGTTACAAGCCTAGCCTGTCTGACCTTTCCTCATAAGACAACCCACACATTCTAGGTATTCATCTGGTAAACCTTCTCTGAACTGCTTCCAATGCATTTATATCCTTTCTTAAACAAGGTGAACAATACTGTATGCAGTATTGATGTGCTCTTTATAACTGAAGCGAAACCTCCCCACAGTTGAAATCAATTCCCCTCACAATAGGTGATAACATTCTATTAGCTTTCCTAATTACTGTACTTAATTCTAGCCTGTTGCTAAGCCACCCAGATCCCTCTACATCTCCGAGCTCTGTAATCTCTTACCATTTAGATAAAACGCTCCTCTTCTTCCTGTCAAAATGGATAAGTCAAATTCCTACATATTCCCACATGATATGCCATTTGCCAGACATGCACACTCACTTAGCCTATCTATTTTTTTTGTAGCTTCATAGAGTACCTACAATGCCAAAGACGGCCATTTGGCCCACCTAGTCTGCCCCACCCTCTGAAAGAGCACCCCACCCAAATCCACAATCTTGCCCTATCCCAATAACCCCTTGATGTAACCTACACATCCCCAGACACTAAGGGGCAATTTACCACGACCAATCCAACTGACCAGGATTGTAGGAAGAAACCAGAGCACCTGGAGGAAACCCATGCAAATATTGAGAGAACGTGCAAACTCCACACAAGGCCGGACTTGAACCCGGGTCCCTGGTGCTGTGAGGCAACAGTGCTACGCTCTGTGTTACCGTGCCACCCCCTTATGTCCTCTTCACAACATACTTTCCTACCTATCTTTGTATCAACAGAAAATTTGACAACCATCCCTTCATCCAAGTCATTGATATAAATTGTAAATAGTTGAGGTCCAGTACTGATCCCTGTGGCACACCACTCATTACATCTTGCTAACCTGAAAAAAGATCCATTTATGCCAACTCTCTGCTTCTGTTCCACTTCAGCCAATCTTCTATCAAATCCGTATGATTACCCCTTAATCACATTTTGAAAAACTCAAATTGAACTATGCCATTTCAGTTGGTGTTGTCGCCTTTCATTGAGCCCAAACCCAGACGGGTAACCTAGTGTCCATGTATCGGGCAGGGAAAGGTTCTAATATTTTTTTTGTTTCTGATGAAAATTAATTCAAGACCATTGCCTCCATGCTGTTAAATACTAATAAATGAGGAGAAATGCCTTGCTGAAATATTTTTGCACAGCACACTTAGAATGGCAACCCTTCTTTCAGTTGTCTTTAGAAAATAATGTCTTCAATGCAACTTCACAGTTTCATAAAATTGTGTTTTAACGTTTGAGATCATTTCAGAAAAATCTGTCAAGCAAAAAAAGTTTGCTCTTTAAATAGAAAGCGATCAGTCAGTGGTAGAACATGTTGCAAACTTGCCAGTTTCTAGATAATTCCTGAGTTTTCATTTAGCTGCTTTCCCAGTGTGACAGATCAAATACATCTACTTTCAACTTTTTCCTTCTCTTTGCCTAATTGCCCTTCTACAGCAAAAACTAGTATTCTCTTTGTGGTTGCTTTGTTCCGCTTAAAAGTCATTGACTTTTGAGTGGAACAAGAAACTTTGACAAGTGAAAGGCCAACATATGGGATTATAGTCTAAACCATTTTGGATTGTGCTCTTCTGTATTGCTTTTGCTTTGGAAAATATTGGATCTTTCATGTCACTGCTTGTGATAGACTAGAATTCTGTTTTTCTCCGGTTTCTTTGTTCCTACACTGGATCAAATGCTGTCTTAATATCAAGTGCAGTCACTTTTGCATCAGCTCTGGAATTGGGCTCTTTTTGTCTGTATTTGGACCAAGGTAAGGAGGTCTGTAGCCAAGTAATCCTGGCTGAATCTTAACTTCTGAAGTTGTTGGTTTGGCTTGAGTATAGAAATGGCTTTTGCCTCCTGCCCATACTTTTGGGATGCATCCAAATTCCATGGTATTAATACACCAGTTCATCAACCATTGGAGTCCCTTGGGACCCAGTTGAAGAAGAAATTCTGTAGAAAAATCATCTACACAGTCAGCATCCCTTTCTTAATTTCGGTTAATCCCCCCATCTGATTTTTTGGAGGCATTTTCTTGTGTGATTGATGATGGATCGCACTCCTGACGTTTTTCTCAAGCGATTCTTTTGTGCTTTTCCCACTCTTGGAGGCTATAAAGTTGTGTCGAACTTCTGAAGTTTGGCATTCCACTGGCTTTAAGGCCGCCGAGGCCTGGTATCACACGAGGCGTGTGAAGACCAGATTTTTAAAAAAAAGTATTTTTATTAAGGTTTTGCAGAATTTTTCATAATAAAACTAGTAACCAGAATAACAAAACAAACTAGAGTGAACATTAACATAGTGCAAAAAGAGAATATACAATAACAATTAAATAGACATTACCCCACGCGATCCAGTTTTCCCACACCATCCTAATGAAGTGAAAACCAGATCTTCAACACATTAAATTCACTGCTAGTGTCTGGCTGCGTCCAGAGTTTCGAAGGTCCTTTGCACTCTGTAGACGGCCTGACAATTTGTACAGCTAGAATAGATCCTGGGTCTTTCTTGTTCAACAGGGACTGTATTCGTCCTCTAGGCCCTATGAGTTGCTCTTCTTGGCATTGGTAGTAACAAGGCCAATGCACTGCTGATAGTATTCCTGTGTCCTGGCAGGTTTGGATCACCACTTTTTCCGTGACTTCCCTCCAACAGTCCTCGACAACTTTCGCTAGATTTCACTGTAGGACTTGTCTCAACGGAATCACCGGGACTTTGATGCCAATGTGGGTGATGTTAAGCCTATGTTGATTAATGGGGAAGTAAGGAAATATTTGTCGGATATGTGAAGCATATTCCTACTTTGAGCTTTAGAAATGATAGTGAGGCCTTGGTTGTAATCATGATGCTTCAATGAGCTTTGAGCTGAGTGGGCAGTTTTTTTCTTGTATAATAACATTATTCACTGACTGTGCATCTACAACTTCTGGTGTAAAAAACACTTAATATGATAACAAAATGCACAAAAATGTGTTTTTTCAGGACTTGTCCCCTTTTTATGGCCCTAGCTGCTGTATCGTAAGTTCAAAAGTCGAGTAGGGGGTTAGGTGGGTGATGTAGATAGGTGGGTGAGTGGCACCAGTGAAGGGGTAGTTGGGTGGACGAGGGGGATGGATGTGAGGGTAGTTGAGTGATTGGGAGGGTGATCAGGTCGTGAGGGTGGTCAGGTCATGAGGTTAGTTTGGTCAGGTCGGGGAAGGGTTGGGGTTGGTGGAGAGGGGGCGCAGTTGTATAGTTTCCTGGATTTAAGTTTAAATCTGTAAAGTACTGTGGAACTTTCAGAAGTCTCTAACTCTAACTCAAAGTCAGTGATTTTTGCGGAGGGTCCCAGGAAATGGGGAAATTGCTCATTAGAAGTTGAAACCTCCCAGGCAATTTCCACATAGGTCCACATGTCAGGACTTCCACAGGGTCTCTAAGCGCATCTTTGGTTGTCCGCCCGGCCTCTGATAGTCTGGAGACTAGAAGACATGGCCCTGTATGTCTATATCTGATCAGCCTGACAGATAATTTTAAATTTTACTCTGTTAAGAGACAGGATTAGAAAAATCTTCTGGTGTGTATATTTTAGAAAGGCCAATGGGTTATTGTCTGATAGGTAAGTTGGTAGGAGCTTCATTGAAGTTGTAATCTCTTGCTCCGATTAACGTAGTTGAGAAATTTTAAATAACTCACTGCTTCGTTACTGTAGTTATTGTGTTATAACTTGTGAATTACAGCAGAATTACTTTCTGAACAGATAGTGATAGTGTGCAAATGTTTTCATTTTGGTAAGAAGGTTCAGAATTATTTTTGTACGGATGAAAAAGTGAATTCAAGAAACAGGAGTTTATTGTATCCTCTGCTGTATTTTTGTGTATAGTAAATGGAGCACTTCTGTTTATAGAAGGTTCATCAAATTGTAAGATGGAGATTGTTTACTAATAAGATTGCAAAGCCTGACTGGAGATGTGCACTTGTAAAATAAATAGATATGTTTTAAACATAGGATTAACATTTTGAAGTGGAGGTTCCTAATTTAAATGAGTCCAACATTTGCTTAATGGTTTCAGTAAAATGATTCTGTATTCTGCTCTGAAATTTCTGTTTGCAGAAGTAGGTGCAGTAAGTGGGAACATGTAGCCCCTTGAGCCTGCTCCACCAGTCATTTCGATCACAGCTAATCTGTACCTCAACTCCATTTACACACCAACAATATCCCTTGATACTCTTACCTACACAAACTACCAATCTCAGTGGTGAGAATTACAACTGTCCCAGTATTCACAGCCTGTCAGAGGAGAGGATTCTAGATTTTCACTACCCCGCTTGCTGATTTCTCTCCTAAATAGCTTAGCTTTAATTTTACGATTGTTCCTCTTGTTCAGGTTTCCCTGACCAGGGGTAATAGTTTACAGATCCTTGAAGTTCATTTTAAAGACCTGTAAATTTAATGATAGCTTTGTGACCTGTGACAATTTTCAATTAATTGTTTCAATTTGCATTTGCCTTCCTAACTACCAACAGAACCTGCACGTTAACCTTAAGAGAATCCTGAACTTAAACTCCTAAGTCCCTTTGCGCTTCTGATTTCTGAAGCCTTTTCCCATTTAGAAAATATTCTGTGCCTCTATTCTTCCAACCAAAGTGCATAACTTCACACTTTTTCCACATTGTATTCCATCTGCCACTTCTTTGCCCCTCTCCTAGCCTGTCCAAGCCCTTCTGCAGCCTTCCTGCTTCCTCAATACTACCTGTCCCTCTACATAACTACGTATCATCTGCAAACATAGCAGCAATACTCTCAGTTCCTTCTTCCAGATCATTAATGAAATCCGTACACTATTTTTTAACTATAAAGATTTAAGATTTGCTTTTGCATAATTAATTACAGAAAGTAGTGAGGCAAAGAAAAGAAAGGTAGGTTTCTCCGGTCATCTCAAAACACTTTAAAATGAATTAATCTGAAGTTTAGTTCCAATTTCTAATTATCTCAATGCCGTAGTTATTTTATGCACAGTAAGGTCCTATAAACAATAATCAGATTGATGATCAGTTAATATTTGTTTGTTGGTGACGTCAGAGAAAATCCATGAAGATCAATTCAGATTCATGTCGAGAAGCGCTACCATTTTTGTTTCAGCCAGTGATAGAAAAATATTTGGAAGGCAAATATAACATGAAGATTGTATTCACTGTTCTAGTGAAGATGCCTAGAGAGGAAGTCTGGAGCTGTGCTAGAATTCATGGAGTCCTTGAGAAGGACATACGACTATTATAGAAAGAAGATGATTTGGTGGCATCCAACAGAGGTAGATAGTCTTAGATTCTTGACTAACAAGGGAGTCAATCTGGGTAGGGTTAGAGTTTGGGCCACGATCAGATCAACCACATTCTTATTGAATGGTGGAGCAGGTTTGAGAGGCCAAATGGCCTACTCCTCCTAATTCGTATGTTCGTAAATGTAATTTGCATGGGGTACTCATCAAAAATCTCTTACAATCATGTATTTAATCAAAATTTTATAGAAATTCTTAAAATTTTATTCCAGTTGCCAGTTGTCAGTCTTAAAAATATTATAACTTGGAACAGAAACTGTGATAGTAGTTTAAATCCTTCACACAATAACACTAATGCGATGATGTACAGTATCATGTTAGATTTGTGCAGTTCACATAATTAAGTTACTGCCTGTTGACAACAGGTACATTCCAAAAGGTTGGGAGAGATAACAAATTCCAGAGGCGAAAGCTGCATGTGCAAACACTGTGTCACCCAGTAGTGTTGTCCCGCAATTATGAATTTGGGCAGATGAAACAGGCTGAGACAGGCAATCAGTATGTAAAACTTGAGCTCTTTATTTTTTCTTAATGATTTGTAATTTTTTAACCCCTTTATTGAAAAAAATGAGCAAAACATTGATTTACCAATGGACTTGGATATCTTTTGGGAAAGGTATCATACGACGTATACTCCTCCATTAAACTGTTGCAATTACCCCAATGAAGTATGTGATCTACTTGTGACTCAGTGCCAGAAATGATCCTTTATCGTTTACCTTCAAAGGCTAATCTAACTTCTTGTTATGCAAATACAACCAGTTAATAATTCTGTTCTTTACACTTTCAAGCAGGATTATGCAGGACTGAAAATTATCAGTGCAGGACTCTTTAAATACTGGCAACTGCTGCGAGAACTCTCTTCTATCGCAAACCTTCACAGCTGTCAATGTGAGAAGATCTTCATTTTTTCCCCCGAATGGGTTGCAGTTGAAGACACTGCTCTTGGACTGTATGTATTTTGTGCATTTCTAGAAATTTAAAATTGAATTGTTAATGCAGTTTCCTCACAGTCATAGTTTTGAAATTTCCTAATCTACACTTAAATTATAGAATCATAGAATTTACAGTGCAGAAGGAGGCCATTCAGCCCATCGAGTCTGCACCGGCTCTTGGGAAAGAGCACCCTACCCAAGGTCAACAACTCCACCCTATCCCCATAACCCAGTAACCCCACCCAACACTAAGGGCAATTTTGGACACTAAGGGCAATTTATCATTGCCAATCCACCTAACCTGCACATCTTTGGACTGTGGGAGGAAACCGGAGCACCCGGAGGAAACCGAGGATGTGCAGACTCCGCACAGACAGTGACCCAAGCTGGAATTGAACCTGGGACCCTGGAGCTGTGAAGCGATTGTGCTATCCACAATGCTACCGTGCTGCCATGGTATGTTCCATCAATTTGAGTAATGTGTTATGCAGAATGGATAGTATCTCTGTATTGTCACTGTTTATTCATAACCCAGTACCAATTTAGATAAAACAGGCTGCAGCTGAAAATACAAAGCTAAAATGTGCTGGATTGTTTAGTAGTATGCAAAATATACGGAACTTCATTGAACGCTTAAGTATTTTAATATAAGTCCCCTAATTTGTGCTCTGTAGCTCAAGTATTTCATCCTACAAATTTTATAGTACATATGTTTTACATTAGATCTAAATCAGGTATATGGTAATTGTATTGATTTTTAAAAATCTGATTGCGTATATACTTTGAATCCATTCTATATATTGGCCATTTAAAAAAAATAAAGATCATAATAATATGACTAACAGATTCTGACACATCCTGTAGCTGGAAAGTTGAAAGTGATGTTAAACGACGGCATGGTGGTGCAGTGGTTAGCCCTGCTGTCTCATGGCGCCGAGGACCCAAGTTCGATCCCGGCCCCGGGTCACTGTCCATGAGGAGTTTGCACATTCTCCCATGTCTGCGTAGGTGCCACCCCCACAACCTAAAAATGTGCAGGGTAGGTGGATTGGCTGTGCTAATTTGCCCCTTAACTGGAAACATTTTTAAAAAGAAAGTGAAGCTAAAGCACCAGTGAATGACCTTCAGCAAGTCAAGATTCCTCTTTCTGTAGGCAAAAAGAAAATGATCTTAATCAACAGCTGCCATTTTTTTTACTAGGCTTATGAATTGCTGCATTATTATCCAAAAGGAGGGAGAGGCAGGTAGCAGGAAACGCTGATTTTGTTTTAGATATCATAAGTTCCAGATAAACAATAGTGTCACCTTTCCATTTTTCTTGCTGATTTTGAGATTTGCTGTTCAAAATACATAGAAATTCCAATGCTTTGCTGAGTTACCAATGAGTTTCAGCATTTAAATGTTTATGTCATTGTATTATATAGTAGGGAATTGGGAATAAGAAATGGGGAAAAAAACAGTGAGCACAGGTGCCATTCCAAGTCTATCGGTGAGGACTGCAACAGTGCACCTTGTGGAGGAGCAGGGTATCTCTAATCGCAAATACACATGTTTAACTGTGCATGTATGAATGCAAGAGGTTGCTATCCAATTTACCCCACTGTAATGGTGAACAATGCTGGCCTCAGCATTGCTCTTGTGGCAAAATATGGCCCAATACATTTACAATGTTGAGAGTGACTGGAATTTACAAAGACCTGTTATTCTGGTGCTACAATTATAGTACATTGGTAGAGTTGATGTGACATAGTTTTACTTCACACTAATTTATAAAGGTTTAGTGTAAATCGAAAATCAGACTGACCCACCTCTGACCATAGTGATACTCTGCCTTGTTCTAGTATCAGATTGGGTCCTAATTCCAGATTCACACTACAGTTTGTTACAATCCCGTAGTGATCAGTAACTTTTAAAAATACATTTGAACTTCAGGTTAATAGCAAAAAGGATGAAATGATAAGATATCAGGTTTTAAGGCTTTTACTGTAACAAAGAAAAAAGCACTATTGGCTAATTATTGCTGTAGGTTGCTTATACTTTAAACCACATACAGAAGTTTCCTCCCTTCTACTTTTAACACAACTTTGTAACCCTTTCACAGGTATATTTTACACTGTCCCTGAAGTAGCCATTTATTTACTCTGACCCAGTCCAAAGTGATTCTTCGCTTTTGAGGGTTTACTTCCATACCTTTCTATTCCCTACCTGATAACCTTTGCCCCCAGAACTTGTCATTCACAGTGAGGGTTTTCACTGGTGATTCTCCATCTAGTGCAAGCTAGGTGAATCTTCCAGCCTACCTTAAATCCGCATGAATTTGGTCTTTTCAGTCTGAGCGTGAGTTCCATCAACATTCTTGTATGGTGAACGAAAGAGACTTGGCCTCTAGCTGCTTTCATTCTCCTAGATCCTGGCAGACTGCCTGTGTCTGTGAATTTTCAGGGCTATCTTATAAACCCTTTCCCCTCAAAGCCCATCTCTGTGGCAGTATGAATCACATAGGCTTTGTATCCAGGTAGAAATGCTGATCAGTTATGCTCAAGACCATAAGTCTCTTTATTTTAGATGTAAATAGGCAGTTTAAAGCATAACAATTTGAACCCAACATTCTTAACAATTGAGGGAGGCACGGTGGCACAGTGTTTAGCACTGCTGCCTCAGCACCATGGACTGGATTCAATTCCAATCTTGGGTGACTGTGTCGAGTTTTCACGTTCTCCCTGTGTCTGTGTGGGTTTCCTCCAGGTGCTCCGGTTTCCTCCCACAGTCCAAAGACATGCAGGTTAATTGAATTGGCCGTTCTAAATTGTTCCTTTGTGTCCAAAGGTTAGGTGAGTTAATGGGGTTACAGGGAAAGGGTGGTGGAGTGGTCCTAGTTAAGGTTGGAGGGTCAGTGTAGACTTGATGTGCCAAATGGCCTCCTTCTGCATTGTAGGGGTTCTATGATGCTGTCCTGGAGACCAGCAGTCTAACCACTGTAAACACTGATGCTGCTACAATTGTCGTAGAACATAGAACTTACAGTGCAGATGGAGGCCATTCGGCCGAACGAATCTGCCCTCACTTCCACCCTATCCCCGTAACCCAATAACCCCACCTAACCTTTTTTGGTCATTAAGAGCAATTTATCATGGCTTAATCCACCTAACCTGCACGTCTTTGGACTGTGGGAGGAAACCGGAGTACCCGGAGGAAACCCACGCAGACACGGGGAGAATGTGCAGACTCGCACAGACAGTGACCCAAGTCGGGAATCGAACCTGGGACCCTGGTGCTGTGAAGCCACAATGCTAATCACTTGTGCTACCGTGCTGCCCACCAAGTGTAAATATCTTATACCTGCTTTCTAGTGAACAACCAGTGCCCCCCTTTAATCTTTAACAGCCACATCACCGAGGCCTGTTGTCAAGCAGACTTCAGAATAGGTTACATGACCTGCTTCATTTTATCCTAAATTAAAGACACCGTTCCAAAACATAACAATCTTATAAATGGAATGTTTTGAAACAAGTGTTTTATCTTTGAAGCAATGTTACAGTTAGAGCATAAATGTTGTTTAAGAGTTTCATTAACTTTATAATGCCATGTTGAATTACTCTGAATGGGTAACTTTTTAACATAAAATAAAAGGGCAGCTTAACATCTCGAAAAATGCTTGTACATTCCTTAGGCTTGGTCCATGTGTCATGCCTTTCCAGGGCTGTACACTCTAATTTACCAGTCTCTGGTTAGTGACCGCAGAATTGGATACCAACTTAATTGCACATGCTTAACAAAATTGTTTCATTTTGATAATTGTGTATGTGAGAATATTCAGAACTGTGATTTCCTTAATGTCTACTGTTCTACCGTGTTGAATTCAACTCAGTGCAGTTATTTGTCAGGATAAATAACCTTAAGAGCTTCTGCCAGGTAGGAAGATTGAGCAAAAGCTACATCACCACTGCCATCCAGCTAACTGTGGGAGGAAACCGGAGAACCCGAAGGAAACCCACGCAGGTTTACCTGCTTTAGTATCCCAAATATTAGCTATTTATCAGTGGCATTAATGCAATTTAAAATATGGCTAAATAGGAAGGTTTAGTTTTGATTCTTCCACCATGCCGAGCCTCTAATTTCAGTTGGGTAGATAAAGTCACCAGGTGAATTATTACTTGGCTGCTCTTGTGTACTGGGGGCGGCACGGTAGCACAGTGGTTAGCACAGTTGCTTCACAGCTCCAGGGTCCCAGGTTTGATTCCCGGCTTGGGTCACTGTCTGTGCGGAGTCTGCACGTTCTCCCTGTGTCTGCGTGGGTTTCCTCCGGGTGCTTCGGTTTCCTCCCACAGTCCAAAGATGTGCAGGTTAGGTGGATTGGCCATGTCAAATTGTCCTTGGGTTAGGTGGGGTTACTGGTATACGGGGATAGGGTGGAGGTGTGGGCTTAAGTGGGGTGCTCTTTCCCCGAGTCGGTGCAGACTCCATGGGCCGAATGGCCTCCTTCTGCACTGTAAATTCTACGATGATCAATGATGATCTACCTTCTAACAGTGGTCCAAAATTCACAATTGCAGAGGCTTTGGGCATCGATGATCAAATTCATGTACCAATTCTGATCCTGTAAGTGGACAGAAATTAAACTTAAAAGAAAGATTGTGCACTAACGAAAATAAATTCAGTATTAATCCAACATCGCTAGCTGTTTAAACAAAATGTCTCTCTTGATCATTCGGATTAGAATATTGTTACGCAAGTAATGTTTCAGAAATTAGTGTACAAGTGATATTATAAAAAGCCTCATCATTGCCATTAGATTTTTCATTCTGTTTCTCGCAGTGAATAATTAAACTGGTGCTGTATGGAAACCTGCCTGCCCCTTTAAGACCAAAAAGATTCACTGCCATAAGTAAATGAGACATGAGATCACGAGGAATTTAATTGATATTTGTTTAGGCATTTTTGCCAGTTATAATGTACACATCTAGTTCCATCAGAACTTCAGAAACATGCAGCATTTTAAGATTATTTGGCATCTGTAAATTTGACATATGCATGCCCATCATAAAGTCTTGATGAATCACATCTTCCTTGAGATCAATATTAGAAAGACTAATGCCACTGTCCCTTTGTCCGCCACCACAGCTCCACTTAGTCCCACTGTTCTTCCCATTCCAGGGTGCATACTCAGGTTGAGCAAAACCATTTTTAATCTTGGCAATATCTTTGACCCTTATTTGAACTTTAAACTCCACATCATATCCATTGCTAAAACTGTTTCTTTGTACCTTCACAATATTGCTTGCCTTCATTTCTACCTTATTGTTATGTTGCTGATACATTTTTATGTGCCCTTGTTACCTCCCGATTCAACTACTGCAAATAGTTTCTTGTTTCCTTCCTATCTTTCATGAATTGCAACTTATGCAAATCTTTGCTGCACAGCCTCCCCCTACCAGCCTCCCTGAACAGGTGCCGGAATATGGCGACTAGGGGCTTTTCACAGGAACTTAATTGAAGCCTACTTGTGGCAATAAGCGAGTATTATTATTATGATATTACCTCCTGCTGGCCCTCTCCTCCCCTCAGCCCCTCGTCCTCATTGCACACCTACAATGGCTCCTTGTCTCTCAAGCATTACATTAAAAATCCTGATCCATATCTTTAAATCCCTTCATGGCCACCCTAATTCTGCATTCTTCTGCTAAAATTGTCAACTGGTTGGACATTTTCCGTGATGTTCAATCATGTAAGGCTTGATCACTTGATGTTTGCTCAAAGTTATTGCTTTTACCTCAAAAGTTGAGTGTCTTTTTGTGTTTTCAACATTGTTTTTAGAAAAGATTTCCTCATTAGCTGACCATCTAAACATTAGGAGGCACAGATTAAAGTTTTGGGCAAGCAATAAAGGGGGGGGGGGGGGGGGGGGGGGGGGAGAATGTGAGGAAGAGCTTTTTTAAAACAGCAAGTGGTAATGATCTGTGATTCTGCCTATGGGGTTGGTTCCTTGTATGGGGCAAAACAATCAATGAATTCTGAAGAAAATTGGATGGGCACTTGAGGGAAATGCACTTGGCAGGGCTACGAGGATAGAGCAGTGGAATGAGATCAGTGGGTTTCTCTACAAAGAGCCAGTATGGACTTTGGGACAAATAGCCTCCTTTGTGCCTCAATGACTCACTAAATCTCTGAATTTTTTAACAGATTTCTCAACTTATCTGTCACATTTTGTCCCATGATGTTTTTTTTTAACCTACTTTGCTATTCTTTCTACTTAGTGTCATTTTGAGTTTCCAGCACAACTTAAAATATTTTATTTCCAGATTATGCTCTTCATTCAAGTGAAAGTGGAGAATCCAAAATTTAGGCCTTTTCCAAACTAAATTCTGACGAGGAAGTTCAAAGTAGCTGAATGGTAAACCTAGAAAATATATTTTATATATCTTTATGTTCATTTAATATGGAATATAATTGATTCTAATTGTTGGATTGTAGCTGCCCATTAACTCTTTGTGGTTGAGCAGTTGTAATTAAGGGAAACTGCTGCATTGAAGGACATTTTCATTGTAGATTAAGACATCATATCAGTAACCATTTGGATTCAATAACACTAAATTTTCATTTTCTTTCAATAAAGGTTACTTTTTGGATTGCAGTAAAATGAAGTTGCATTGTACTGTTATATTTGTTCCAAACTGCTATTTTAAGATGACGAGGGGGGCCTTGATCTGTTGTGCTCAAATCTGCAGAAAGTCACGTCCATTTAAGACAATTATTCATTGTCTGAAGTGAGTGGTTCTCTGTACTTACTGCAGAATCTGACTTTAGATCAGCAATAAATGGAAATTTTCATTGGGCATTTGCTATCATTTTTTTAAGGATGTATGTTTTTTTTGTATCTATAAACTTTTATAACATGGAATATGAGAGTTTTAATTCAACATTTGCTTTGTAAACTTGAAATGTTTTTTGAACTTCAAGTTTGTGCTTTAAATCTAAATCTGTTGAACAGTTCAAAAACAGGTTTCTTTCCTAGTTTAAAATTTGAGTGCAATCTGTATTGCAATTCTAATAAATTACTTGCAAAATTATTCTGATACTGTTGATAAATTTTAGCTGAATATTATTTGTTAATCGAATGTTTTATCAACTGTTTCCAAAGTCATGCAATATATTTGTAAGCATATGGTTTCCAAAAACATGAATTTTTTTTATTACAAGAGGATTCCTTTGTACATGTACAATACACTTACATGGGAGGAAGTTGGAGTGTTGCCCAAGAGAGAATCTGAAAATTTCCTTTCATGTTGTGGCTGAGTGGGTTCCTGGCATACTGATTTGTGACATAAGATAAAAATCACATTGCCAGGGATTACCACATAGTCACTGCCTTGACTGCTGTTCTGGAAATCACAGGAAGTGAATGAAACATGAACTAAAAGCTGACAGGACCTAAAGGTGTTTGTTTGCAAACAAAAGAAGGAAGAAATATATCTTTGTCAAAATGTCTGCCTACAGATTAATCCATCCATCGAATATGACCTTTCTGGTAAGGTGCAGAGCTTAGCTGATTGGTGAACAGTGATCATTTTTGCTTTGTTCACAGTGGCTAAGTTCTGCACCAACGAGAGGGAATGATGATCAGGGCTGTAGAAATTGTGGAATATGTCAATGAAATCGGCCATGAATTATAGTATGGAGCAAATACTCTGTCCTGATAATTTTATATGCATAACTTTTTCAAGTTCTGTGGTCTTAAGAAAACAGACGGTAATAAACTTTTTTTATTCCCCTTTGCTTTTCTGCATATTTTGTCTCCCCCTTCTGAAAGGAAAAGAGAGAACCCTGTGGAAAGCTGATAGTCACCCATCTCTATATTGTCAGCCCATCTCTATATTGTCAGCATGGTCATTCTCCACATGTGAGCTTCAATAATAAGACTGTGATGGTGGCAAAACAACCAGGTTTTGTCTATTAAGTCCTCACACATGTTTACCTCCAGGGAGCGCTACTGAATAATGTTCAGGAAGAGAAACCTAGCCCCTCCTGATTAAAATTGGGTCCAGATCATACTCTTTCTAACAAAAATCCAGGAATATCAACCCCACCTACTATTAATTCCCCAGGCTCATTTTAGAGAATCCATGTTACTTCTTTGGTACTTGTTCACTATATTTCTAGCTAGCTTTTTCTCATACTCTAATTTGTCCCTCCTCCGTTTTTAGCCTTTCTTTGCCATGCCATGCAGGGTTTTCTCAAAATAAAGACCTTTGAATGGAAATCATTGCCGTTGGCATCATTCCATCAACGTAAGATGATAGACTTTCAGCAAATCAAATCCATTGGAAATGTGGTAGCTTCACCTGGTGCAGATGTCATTATGGATTGTTGGTTTCTGTTTTTGTGTCTGCTATCAAGCTGCTGTAGCCACTGATCGACAATATGTTGCCATTTCCTCTATCGTCACCTTGAGTCCCTCAGGTGCGAGAATCAATGTTTAAGGCCTTCATGCCACATTTGCAAGCATCCTTGAAGTGGAGCTTTGGTCTTGTTACAGGTCGTCTGGCTATTTCGCCATACCGAAAATGCTTAGGTATGTGACTGTCTTCCATCCTGTTAATGTGCCCAAAACCAAATAAATTGTCTCCATTTGATGCATGCCAACATACTTGGAAGGTCTGCCTTTAAGTGGCATTTTGTTTGTTTTTATTATAAACCGAATGCACCGTAAAAAACAAAGGTGAAAATTGTTGAGTTTCCTTTCTTGATAGCTATAAGTAATTCTTGTTTCACAGCCATATGACATGGTGCTGAGAACACATTGGCATAAGCCTGCATTTTGGTTTAAAGAGTCAGCTTGATGTTGTTCCATACTGGCCAAAGTGCTGCATTCTCTATGTGTATATCACATTCTATATCAAGAGGTAGAATGCCTGTCACCCTGGACCTAAGATAGCAGAATTCACTCACCACTTAAAGTGGGCTGTTTAGTGCAATCGCAGGTGGAGATGTGACATCTTGTCCCATGATTATGGTTTTCTTGATGCTTATAATCAGGGAAAATAAGTTGCAGCCATGGGAGAGAAAATCCATAAGTGTTTGGTGCTGAGGTTTCATGTGAATGATTAGTGTAGCATCATTACGGAAGAGTTTTCTGATCAAGACATGCTGGGCGGAATTCTCCGCAAAGGCCGATGCCGTCGTGAAACCCGGAGTGTTTCACGACGGCGTCGGAGGCTGCACCTCCTGCGACGAATAGCTCCTGAAACACGGTCACCAACACCCTCCACCTTTTCTCAAACTCCTCTACTGAGCCCCATAACTCATACTTTATCTTCTCTAACCGCAGGAAGTCGTACAGGTCACCCAACCATGTTGCTACCCCCTGGTGGCAAAGCCGACCACCACTCCAGCAGAATTTGGTGCCGTGCAATCAGAGAGGCGAAGGCCGCGATAGGCTTCCTCCTCTCCATGAGCTCAGGCTTCTCTGAAAACCAAAATATCGCCACCAAAAGGTCCGGGTCCACCTCCTCCTCCACTATCCTGGCTAAGACCGCAAACACTCCCGCCCAGAATCTTCACAATCTTTCGCAACCCCCAAAACATGTGTGCGTGATTCGCTGGCCCCCTGCCCACACCTCTCTCACTCATCTGCTACCCCCTGAAAGAACTCCATCACATAGATCATTGTTATCACAAAAAGACCACGACATTAGAGTAAATTAATTTCTGAAGGTTCATGGCCAGTGCTGTGAAACTCTAGTTTCCATATGGGGAGGTGGTGGCATAGAGGTATTGTCACTGGACTAGTAAACCAGAGACCAGAGTAATGCTCTGGGGATCCAGGTTCAAAGCCCGCCACTGCAGATGGTGAAATTAAAATTCAATAAAAATCTGGAATTAAAGTCGAACAATGACAAAGCCTAATGATGACTTTGAAACCATCTGGTTCACTGGTGTCCTTTTGGGAAGGAAATCTGCCATCCTTACCTGGTCTGGCTGACATGTGATTCCAGAGTTTGACTCTTAACTGCCCCCTTGAGGGCAGTTAGGGCTGTGCAATAAATGCTGGCACACCCTGCAACGTCCATTTCCCATGAACAAATTTTTTTTAAAAATGGCACAATTGGAATGTATCTGAACACAAAATACCATCATGTCCTTGTACAAAACGTTGGTCAGTTTTGTACTTTCACATGGTGGGAGATATCGAGGCTCTGGAAAAGAGCACCATTAGCTGGTTTGCAAGAAAGCAAGGCTGGAGAGCTGGATCTTTTTACCCTGCATCAGGGAGATTTAATTCCAGCCTATATAATAATGAAGGGACTAGTTTGTGCCTCTGGGTCAACTATTTGAAATGGATGGCTTGGGGAGTACCAAGTGACATATATAAAACTTCCTAAGCATAGAACAAAGTTATCCGCTTTAGCCGAAAAAATAGTAAGGCAAATTATTACCTAAATGGAAAGCAGATTCAAAGTGTGTCTGGGCAGAGGGATCTAGGTGTCTTTGTTCATGAATCACAGAATGTCTGTGTGCAGGTACAAAATGTAATAAGAAAGGAAAATGGAATGTTAGCGTTTATTGCAAAAGGACTGGAGTATAAAAGTAGAGAAGTATTATAATTTTGTATGGTGTTGGTGAGACCACATTATTATGAGACACGGTATTGTGTCCAGTTTTGATCTCCTTACTTGAGGAAGGATGTGGCATTGGGTGCAGTTCAGAGGAGGTTCACCAGATAGTTTCCAGGGATGATGGGGTTGACTGACGTATGAGGATAGATTTAACAGTTTGAGCTTATCCTTGCTAGAGTTTAGAAGGATGAGAGGGGATCTGATCAAGGTATATAAAATACTAAAAGGGATTGATAAAGTAAACGTAGACCAAATGTTCCCCCTTGTGGGGCAAACTTGAACAAGAGGTCACAGACATAGGTTGAGAGGCGGTAGATTTAAAACTGAGCTGAGGAGGCATTACTTCTCCCAGAGGGTGGTGAATTTGTGGAACTCGCTGCCCCATAGTGCAGTGGAACCCGAATCATTAAATGATTTCAAGAGGGGGTAGATATATTTCTGATTTTATAAACGGGTTAAAAGGATATGGGGAACAGATAGGGAGATGTCTTTGAGACAGGAAGAGATCAGTCATGATCTAATTGAATAGCAGAGTAGGCTCGAAGGGCTGAATTTCCTCCTTCTGCTCTTAATTCCTATGTCCAATGTTCCTTAAACATCAGGTTCTGATGACGAGTCTGACAACTCAAAATGTTGGCTCTGTTTTGTCTCCATATGGATCCTTCTGGGATTTTCCACCATTCTCTGTTCTTGTTTTGAATTCCAGCATCTGCAGTATATAGCTTATTTAAATAGAGCCACAGAATCATACAGCGCA
This sequence comes from Scyliorhinus canicula, assembly GCF_902713615.1. Lineage (NCBI taxonomy): Eukaryota > Metazoa > Chordata > Chondrichthyes > Carcharhiniformes > Scyliorhinidae > Scyliorhinus > Scyliorhinus canicula. The sequence continues at coordinate 79,472,664 of NC_052153.1, read as the reverse complement.
GAACAGTCTATGCCGGTTGAAAACAACCACCTAACCATTCTAATCCCATTTTCCAGCACATGGTCCATACCCTTGTATGCCGTGGGATTTGAAATATCATGTTTATCCTTTCATAGAGGATTATTCACCTTTGGATCATACTGCTGGCTGTGTGCTGCTTCACTGCAGAAGGAGACTGGCTGTGTTTCTGGCTGAAGCTGTTAACACTGCATAAATACAGTAGGTGAGATGTTGGGTGATGTGCTTGCTTGGATCATCTTTGGTGTTGGGGGTGAACTTTTTCCAATTTTGTTTTCCCACTCATGGGATTAAATGACGAGTCGCAAGTGTTGTAACTGATCATTATTAAGGAGATAACATTTCACTCATTGTTGAAACCAAGACAATGTGAATTGAGTTCAGTGGAGCTTGATGTTCATAATGCTAAATTGGAACATGAACATATAGATGAGCTTGATGATCAGTGGGTTTTCTCTTTAATAAAATATAAAGTAAATCCAGTCATCATGGCCCCCAAGGTACAGTATGGTTGTTCAGTTGAGTAGTGTGGAGAGGGCTGTGCCCTCTGATGCAGGCTCTACACTTTTGTCTCTGCCTTGGCCCTCTGTCTTGGTCACTTGTGACGCACAAATCCCCAAGTCAAAACACAACTCTGTGGTAAGATACTCGAGTCCTGTGATTGTTTGCTATCAAAAATTCAGTCCCTCTGAGGAATTGTCCTCTATGACATCCACTGGCATCTATTGTACATAGGAAAATCCTTTTGGAGATAACGGGTATTATTACTAACGAGGTGCAAATGTTACAACTGATCATTATGAAGGATATCGCATTGCACTCATTGTTGAAACTAAGACATGACTTCAGAAGCGCATAAAGTGAGGTGTCATTGGACAGCAGCTCAGCTGTTTCCCATCTGGAATCCATTGTCACACCTGGTCTTCTGTTTCCAACTCTACAAATTCCACCTTGATATTGTCCTTCATGACTTCCCTGCATCAGATGCTAAACCCAGCACTAAAGCTAAGTTTAAAAAGCCACTAACACTACTGAACTTTAGGTTTCCCACATGACATCGGACCATTAACAGTATTCAAAAGGCATCTTGACAAATACATGAATAGGATGGGTGTAGAGGCAAACGGTGCAAGGAAGTGCTGAGGATTTTGGACAAGGGTGGTATCATGACTGGTTCAGGCTTTGGGGGGGAGGGGGGGGGCAGGGGGGCAAAGGGCCTGTTCCTGTGCTGTACGTTCTATCTCAATATGTCTCCAAGTTAATATCAGAGCGGTATGTCTCACATTCTGTAGCACTTTCCTCTCTGGTGAACTGAATGAGATAATTAACTCATAATTTGAACCCACAAATCCAAATTTTGGTTAGCTCAGTTGGTTGGACGGCCAACTGGTTTGTGATGTGGAGCATTGTCAATACTGCGGGTTCAATTCTTGTCCCGCTTTAGGTTATTCATATAAAGCCCCACCTTCTCAACCTCGCCTTTCACCTGAGTTATGGTGACCCTCAAGTTAAATAACCACCAGTCAGCTCTCTCAAAAGTGGAGAGCAGCCTATGGTCCTCTGGGACTGTGGCAACATTTACATTTATTTATTTATTTACTTGTTACGTCATGTAACCTAACATTCACAGCCCTGTATGTACTGTCTGTTCCTATTTTCTTGGCTGGGGTATGAAGTCAAGATGAAAGCAGGGCCAAAGGGATTAAAGGTGAGTGCAGCATGGTAGCATAATGGTTAGCACAGTTGCTTCACAACTCCAGGGTCCCAGGTACGATTCCGGGCTTGGGGTACTGTCTGTGTGGAGTCTGCACGTTCTCCCCGTGTGTGCGTGGGTTTCCTCCGGGTGCTCCGGTTTCTTCCCACAGTCCAAAGATGTGCAGGTTAGGTGGATAGGCCATTCTAAATTGGCCTTTGTGTCCAAAAAGGTTAGGTGGAATTACGGGGATAAAGGAGATAGGGTGGGGGCCTGGGGCTTAAGTAGGGTGCTCTTTCCAAGAGCCGGTGCAGACTCGATGGGCTGAATGGTCTCCTTCGGCACTGTAAATTCTACTATTCTATGAAATGAATTTAAAATAATTGGGAGTTTTATTCTCCCCACAATAGCTATACTGCGATTCTAACAGTTGTTATTGTTTCCCGTTATCTTTCTTTGTCGAACCCAGCCAGGATGCGGACCTGATCTCTTGTGCCTACTGAACTGATATCAGTTACTATATTACATACTGGCTCAGTTCAGCAGGAACAGGAGTTGGGCCCTTAAGCTACGCCGTTCAGAAGGATTAAATGCATTGAAGGAAATCATAGTACAAGAAAGAAAAGAGAAAATATCAACCTCGGTCTATTTGTGATTCATGCTGAGTCCTGTGGCTAAGATTTTGTTTAAGCTAGTCCCTGTTTCTACAGTGGTGATGTAATAAACTTCCCTCTTTGTATTTATTTGGAACATTACAACTCTGATGAATGAGGACGATGGCAGTGGAGGTAACTGAATTGTTTTCAAAATCTAAATTCTTAGTTTTTGTGTTTTGAAATTTTGTACATTTTCTGTTCCACATCGTATTCGCTGTTTCAAAAACATTAAATACACTTGGAAAGACTACCTTAACTATATACTTGAAGTTGTCATTTGGTAAAATACCTCTGAGTGTCCTCTTACCTGATTGCATCTGAGAGCTTGTGATTCACAGCTGTGTAGCTTTACCATTCACTTGTGTTCTTCTCAAGGAGAAGACAGTAAAACTGCAGTACTACTATTGAAATATTTGGCCTTTGTATAATCCAATGCAAAAGAGAAATGAAGATACTGCTCTACTTCAGTGTAATTTTTCCCGCTATCCCCATATCTCTTGATGTCTTTAATATCTAGAAATCAATCCCCAATAACTGAGCTCCACAGCACTCTAGGCTAGAGAACTTCCTCCTCACTTCGGTTCTATATGGCCTATCCCTTATTCTGAGACCGTCCCCTGGTCTAGACCCCTGCCCAGCTAGAGGAAACATGTTTCCCGCATCTACTCTGTTGAGCCCTGTAAAATGTTATATGTTTCAATTAGATCATCTCATTATTATCTAGAGAATATATGCCCAGTCACCTCAATCTCTCCTCATAGGACAATCCTACCATCCGAGGAATCAAGGTACATGAAAAGCCTTTTCACCCAAAGGGTGGTGGGCATCTTGAACTTACTGCCTAAGCTAGTGGTTGAGGTTGAAGTGCTGAAAGTACCTGGATCGTTAAAGTGCTGTGACCTGCAAGGCTACGAACCAGGTGCTGGAAAATGGGATTAAAATGAGTGGCTCGTTTCTTTTTTGGCCAGTGCAGATACAATGGGCTGAATGGCCCCTTTCTGCACAGTAGCTTTTTTTATAGTTCTGTGGTCCTAAGTCTGCTGGACTTTTGTTGTACTGACTCTATGGCAAGTGCATCCTCCCATAAGGAGACCGACACTGTACACAATACTTTGTGTGTGACCTCACCAAGGTTCTATACCACACAAGACATCTTTACTCCTGTACTCAAATTCTCTTTCTATAAAGGCCAGCACACCATTTGTCTTTCTAATTGCTTGCTGAGTCTGCATGTGAACTTCCACTGACTCAGAACAAGGTCCCTTTAAACATCAACAGTTCCCAATCTCTCACCATTTTGCACAAGTGGGAGCTTCCTGTTTGTCAATGGCATTGAAATTGAAACTCAATTTATTCCCTCAAATAAAATAACGTGAATAGTGGTGGGGCTGCTTTTGTAACTACTTACTGAAAAATAGTTAGAAAGTAGCTATATTGTTGCTAAATACAGTTGGAGTTTTTGAACTGGTGCTACTGGTAGACATCAAAAATAACTTGAATGTTTATAGCTCTCACAAACTGAACTTTGTTCAATGTTTAATCAAGAGTGTTAATTTTCTACTGTTTAACTTGCAAGTTGATATGAATGATTAGTTTCTGGCTGGGCAGGGGAACAAATGGTTGGCTTTCAGGAGTAAAAGATCTTTAATTGCTTCTTTTAATCACTGCTTTTTTTGTTGCAATAAAGAAGACAGATGATTGTCACAGCTGGGAACCAACACTTTGGGTGCTAGGGACTAGTTGAGTGGTAGAAAAATGGAAGGATTATGCTACAGTTAAAATAATTAAATGACACAATGTTACATCATTCATAAGTGAATGTGTAATAAAGAGACAATAGCGTCTGCTGCATCAATGGGAATAGATCACTGAATCAAAACAATTTATGGTCTTTATTCACAGCAACAATCTCAACTACTGTGGTATCTCTGGAAATGTAGTGCCTCATTTTGTAACCTTGGTTAGAAAGTGTTTTTCACAGTACAGGAAGTCAGGCTGCAGCATAAATGTGCTGAATCTAATTGTTGTGAAAATGCACCTTCAAACTCTATTTCCGATTGTAAATTTACAGCAGTCATCTGATAGCAATCATTGATCTTCACTGACTTATGAACTATAACCCCCAAGTTCTTTTCCTGCTAAGCTGCCGTGAGTGTACAACCTTCCTCAGGTTATAATTGAAGGAAAAAATATATACTGGAGATCTGAATAAAATACGAAATGAAAGTGGGCAACCACTCAAATACTGTACAAGAAAAGAAACATTACTGAATTCATAATGATTTTTCTATTCCAAATGTGTTTATTAGCCAAGAGTTGGCTGTGCAATAGTTGGCTAATTAACGTACTAGCAATGTATGGTTGGTTAACCGATGTTTCACACTGGCAACTTATTTTAAGCAAGGACATTTTTTAAAACTTCATTCATGGGACATGAGTGTCACTGACATCACCTGCATTTATTGCCCATCTCTAATTGCCTTTGAGATGGTGACGACAAGCCACCATCTGCATTTTAGCTGAGGAGTTTCAGAATGTTGACCCAACAACGATGAAGGACATGCGATATACTTCCAAATCAGGATAATTTGTGACTTGGAGGTGAACCTGCAGATGCTGGCGTTCCAAGGCCATTTCTAACATTATGGAAGAGGGCAAGGGGGCAGAGTTGCCCGCCCAGTGGTCGATGGAGAATCCTCATAAGAAGTTCCAGCAGCAGAGGAAGGAGGCCTCGGAGGACCTGGTTAAGGTGGTGGAGCCGCTCAGGGCGGCGATTGAGAAAGTGGGGCAGAGGCTGGAGGCCCAGGGCCTGGCAATACAGAAGTTGGAGGAGCCGGTGGGGGAGCACGTACCCGGTCCATCTGTGGGTGACTTATCAGAAGGAGGAGTTTTATTTTGACTCGCTGGAGGAGATGGTGGACTTTGAGTGACCATGGACTGGGAGATGTGTGAGGACACTGAACTTTGGAGAGGAGCTTTGGGTTTGTGGTGAAATGTTTGGCTGGGTATTGTGGGTGTGTTTCGATGGGGAAGTAGCAATGATGTGTCTTTTGTTCTTTATTTGTTGGTGGCTGGGGAGCGTGGAATGGAGGGGGATGGAGAGGTTGCAGGCCTTGGCGGGACCACCATGCTAACTGGGAGGGCTAGTTAATGGAAGTGAGGTGGGGGTTCTTTGTTTTGGGGCGAGGGGAGGAGGGAAGGGTGCGTTGCTGATATGGGTGTGACGCAGTTGGAAAGGGTGAGATGGCGGCGCCCATCCAAGGATGGGCCTGGAGGGGCGCATGACACGGGCTGGATGCTGGCCCAGGAAGGGGTATGGCTGACCGGAGGGGGAGGGGGAGGGGGGGCGGGGAGCTGGGTGTTGGGGAAGATTCCGGATTTAGATACGCACCAGTTGATTATGGGGGGATTTTAATACGGTCTTTGACCCAAGCTTTGATCAGTCAAGCCCAAAGTCTTTTTAAAAATAAATTTAGAGTACCTAATTCATTTTTTTTTCCCAATTAAGGGGCAATTTAACATGGCCAATCCACCTATCCTGCACATCTTTGGGTTGTGGGGGTGAAACCCACGCAAACACAGGGAGAGTGTGCAAACTCCATGGACAGTGAGCCAGAGCCGGGATCGAACCTGGGACCTCGGCGCCATGAGGCAGCAGGGCTAACCTACTGCACCACCGTGCTGCCCTAGCCCAAAATCTTTTGAGGTTGGCAGTGGCAGAGAGGGTTCATGGAACGCATGGGGGTGGTGGACCTGTGGAGATTTGGGAGGCTGAGGGTAAAGGGGTTTTCGTACTTCTCACATGTGTACCGGGTCTCTGACCACGCGCCGCACTGGGTGGATTTGCGGGTGGTTCAGGGAGAGGCCCAACAGCCACGGTGGAGGTTGGATATGGGACTGTTGGCGGGTGAGGGCAGCCATTCAGGGTTATGTAGAGGTGACTGATAGGGCAGAGGTTGCAGCCCCCTCATTGTGGGAGGCACCCAAGGTTAGAGGGAGGATTTTGATTCCGACCCGAAGAGAGGGCATGGCTGGTCGAGGAGATCTTGAGGGTGGATAGGAGGTACACGGTGGCTCCAGAGGAGGGGTTATTTAAGGGGAGGCAGAGGCTCCAGATGGAGTTTGGGTTTGTGTCGACGGGGAAGGCAATGGGGCAATTGCAGAGTGGCAGTGTATGAATATGGGGAAAAGGCAAGCAGGATGCTGGCCCATCAGTTGAGGAAGCAGGCAGCAGCTAGGGTGATTGGTAGAGTGAGGGATGAGGGGATAAGGTGGTGATGGATCCGGAGTGGATGAATGGGGAATTTGAGGCCTTCCACAGGAGGCTTTATGAGTCAGAGCCCCCGATCATGGGGAGGATCAGACGGTTTGATTTTCCCAATTTGGAGGAGAGGAGGGTGCAGGACCTGGATGCTCGGATTGGGCTGCGGGAGGTGATGGATGGCACTGAGTCTGGGGCGGAGCTGGAGCCAATGCTGGTGAGGGTGTATAATGGGGGGGGGGGGGGGGGGGGGGGGATTTCCCCACTACTTTGTTGTAGGCATCTATTTCCCTTTTTCTTAAAAAGGATAAGGACCCGGAGCAGTGCAGGTCGTACCGCCGCTAAAAGTTGGCCATTGGTTTCTTGCTTTGCTTAACTGTAGTGTATTAATTAGTCTGGGTAATATCCTCTTCCTCGGCTGTGGAGATCAAAACAAAATAATTATTCAACAAGTTTCTCATTTGCAATATCATCTGCATCCATTTTAAAGGGGCCCCATACCTTTTTCTTAATAATTGTAAAAACTGTATTAATCTCAATATCCCTCAAGGTTATGTTTCATTTTTTAAGTGTTTCTTTTTGTCTTTGTTTGCTGTTCATCTTTTCCTTTGGGATATACGCTAATCTTAGCACTTTTATGTTATCTCACCCCTTGTTGACTATGGCACTATCCCCTTTGGGTGAATTTTTTTTTTTTTTTTTTTTACACACACCTTACATTGTCCAGCTATAGTTTTTATATCATTTGCTGTCATCAGTCCCTGTCTTAATCCTCTTAACGTTAGCTGTAGCAAAATTGTCAGAACATTCAAAAATTCTGTCTTTTTAGCCTTCTTCCATTCTTGCTTTCAATAACACTGGATAAATTGAAACTGCTGAACCATTAAGTTTCTTTTGCAGCTCATTACACATACTGACAATTGTAGCTTTCAATAGCAATGTATACTTCCATACTTTAAAATTTAGAGTTATCTCGACAGTTAGAGTTATCGCTACAGTTAGTTCACATTAATGATAGAGATTTACGATGTATTATTGCAGTTCAGAAAATCACTAATTTCTAACCATTTAAAGGTACATGTAAATGCCTAAATGAGACAGTGTAAACAATACTGAATGGAAAATATTGTATGGCTTCCACGTTGCCTTGAGCATACAAGGTAAATGTCAAGCAGTGTAAAATGGCAGTAAAAGTATCTGCAGTTTATTCAAGTCAGGCTGCATCAGACACTAGGAATGTGAAGCAGATGTCTCCTTTTAAAGACGCAGAGTTTCAACGGATCTCTTTAGGTTACTGCTTCATTAAAATGAGAAAATATCTCTGTGTTTTTTCACAGAATTGAATTCAAGAGTTTAAGTCAAGAAATTGCACTGATTTTCTACTTGTTACATTTCTTAACTGATGATTTTGAGTCATTTGTGTGTGAACATAGTGCTATCATCTGACTTTGATTTGGCATATAATTGCTTGGCTTTGTTACAAATTATTTTCTCTGCCAAACTCCACCACCTTCAGAAGTATATGTTTCTTAATTAGAACAAAACACTGTTTTGTTTGGAATAAATTCTGGGCGAAATAGTCCACAAAGTGATGCAGTATGCATTTATTTCAAACATGAATAAATTGGAAAAAGTCACAAAATCATTAAATATTGTTCAGTGGAGGATATCACTTGATTGCACTCTTTCAGATTGTGTTTCCAGTAACTGTTGTTGCAGGAGTTCAATAGTGCTTTGCACCGTATCATCTTTAGATGCTCCACATCGTTTGTTCTTTAGTCTGTGTGCAGTACTAGCCAGTAATTCTGAAATTCCACCAGCGGCAGCTCCAGCGAACTGTAATATAGAAGGCATGTAATTTATAGGTAGCATCTTGTATTAAAAGAGGAATTATAGTGGTTCTAAATTTTATTTTTAACTGGTGAGGCTGTAAAATTTTAGAAACATGGGATTTGGATTTTCCGATTCTGGGACTATGTCCCCACGCCGGCGTGGGAACGGTGGCCATTTTGCTGGGGGCTAGCAGGACGGCAGTGGAAAGCACCCGGCTCTAGCTGCCGATACACCCTGAAGGATCGCTGGGTCCGCGGCTGCACCGTGCAACATGACGGCAGCCACTCGTGGGCCCACAAAATACTCCTCCCCTTCAGCCAGCTCACATGCCCTGGACCAACCCACCACAGTGCCCCCAGCCCTGCCCGTGGATTGGCCCTCCCCCGACGTCGGGAGCTCGGCCAGTCGGGAATGAAGCATCAGGGGGCTGGCCTCGGACATTGTCCTGAGGCCGTCGATATATGGTGCATGTTTTAAGGGCCGGAGCATCGCAAAAGCAGCGCTGCCCCTGATTTAGTCAGAAACTCGAATGTGATTTTGGCAACCAGAGAATCCTGCCCATGATTTCTTTACCAAGAGCCCCTATAACCTGCTAGCTAGCTTTTTCCAGTATGGCATTCTGGGTTACAGCAAGGTGTGGTCAACAATCTACAAATTTAAAATCCAGGGAACTTGCAAAAATCAAACATTGATCAGATAACTGATTAAATCTTGTCACTTTAAATGGTCTTGGCAGTTTTTCACGGCTTCATGTGCATTTGGATCTTAAGTGCTGACAAGTGGGATTGTGCTGGAAAGTGGGATTAAACCAAATGACTAGTTTCTATTTGGGCCGGTGCAGCCATGATGGGCTGAATGGCCCATTTCTACACCGTAACGTTTTAATGGTTCTATATCTATTTAAACTTCAGATCGAAGCAATCAGAAAACTGAGAAATGGCAAATAATAATGTAAACACTGTAGTGCAGGGCAGCATGAAGGTTTCTGCACTAAAAGTATGGTACTTTAAAATAAAACAGTACAAAATATTAAATTAATACACAATTGATGCAGAATGTTTTTCTGTCCATTAATGAAACAAGGATGGAAATACATGCATTTATTTTAAAAGTGGTGGTAATGATTCACGTAAACTGAAAAGAGCAATTTATCTGTAATTGAAAGCTGATAATGTATTATTATCTTTCACAAACTACAAACAAAGCAACTTCAGATACTTACAAGTTGCACAGACTCCTTTGCTATTCTGTGTCCACCAGCTGAAAATAATAAAAAGCTCACGAGGAGGTGATTGATTAGCTCCTTAAGGTGATTTTGTTCTGTGCAGAGATTCCCAGTGAATAAAGCAGTCCGCAGATCCTCAAGATTCAAGGTTGACTTGTTGCTTAGTGTCTTTATTTGATTGTACACAGATTTCATGTTTTCCTGCAAGCAGTATTAAAATAATAAAGACTTCACTTATAAACTAATATTTATTTGGGGAAAAGTAAATATATTCAAACAGTGACGACACATCAAAAGTTATGGGCTGTCTTCAGGTGTGAAAGGTGCTTTAACAAGTCTTTGCATACATGCACACGCACATAAACTAGTGCCTGGAGGGAAAGCTTCACTAGAACAGAAGAAAAATGGAAAATGCTGAACTAGCGTAATGTGACATTCACCCCCCACCATCTGGCCTGGGCTTGCGAAATCCTACCAACTGTCCTGGCTCGAGACAATTCACACCTCTTTGACCTGGGGTTACCCCTCTCTCTAGATCTGTAAAGATATAATCACCTGCAAATGCTCGCATTCAAAGTATCGTCTTCCATCTTTGACTTTGTCTATATATATATGTTTCTGGAACCTACCTCTTCATTCACCTGAGGGAGGAGCAGTGCTCCGAAAGCTAGTGATTTGAAACAATCCTGTTGGACTTTAACCTGGTGTTGTAAGACTTCTTACTGTATCTACATAGGGTGCTGGGCCAGAGAATGTCTATGAAAGGAGATGGAGAAAGTCCCTGAGCAGATGTGATCATCATTTATATTGAAAGAAATAAGCAGAAATCACCTCCAGCAGTTCACTTAGACATTACAGTCAAGGATCAATAAAATCCCATCACAATGCAATTTCACTTGAACTGATGAGATGTCCGATTACACTCAACATTTCACAACTTTCTTATTAAGCTGAAAGGTTAGTTGCAGAAGGCAGAGAAATCAGCATTATGTATTCTCTCAGCAAGCTGACTTTTCACAAAGGTATAACGCATGATTTACAATGAATGATTTACTAGTATTTATACTGAAATAGATTAAGAACAATACAACACAGGAAAATTCCCTTCAGCCCTCCAAGCCTAGGCCGACCATGGTACCTGCCTAAACTAAAACCGTATGCACTTACAGAGTCTGTATCCTTCCATTCCCACCCCTAAAGTGAAAATTAAAACAAGTGACAAGCCTCGTGTTTTAATTTGTTGTGATCATGTGATGTAGATGCTGACGGATTATTTTAATTGTGATCTACGATCAAGTAAATCTCAAGTAAAACATGCCATTCTTGATTGCTTTTTCTATGTCAGCTTGCATGACTTCCCTCCTTCCCATCCGAATTGCAGACAGCATATCTCCAGCAATGGCTTCTCTTTCCTTCCCCACACTTCCAGGGCATCTCGTATAATCTTATGCTATCCTCCTCATGGTATTGCCCAGTCATGAGATCTGATTCCATGTGCATGCTGACGATGCCTATCTCTACCTCGCAACTTTGCTGTCACATCCTATGATCTGGCTTGACCTTCTAACATCATGCCTCAGCCGAGTCTCCTCAATCTTTCCTCATAGCCAATTACACCATCCAAGGGATTCAGTCTAGTGAACCTTAATTGCACTTTCTCTTTGGTAAGTATATCCCTTCCTTAAGCAAGTAGACCAAAACTGTACACAAAGTTCCAGGTACATTCTTACCAAGGCTCTGTACAATTGCAGCAAGACTTTACTCCTGCACTCAAATTCTCTTGCAATAAAGGCCAACATACAATTTAGGTAGATAAAGAAGATAAGGAAATGGTGTTCCTACAATGTACACAAGATTAAATTCTAATCTAGTGCAGTATGTAAAAAGCTCAAGCAAAGAATATTTGCTTCTGGATCTTAAAATGGTGAATTAATCAGAGCAAATGAGATAAATAAAAGCAAGGTAACATTTAGGCAATAATGACTAATGTAATATTGTTTAAGATGACAATTGAGAAATACTTAAGCATGATAAAGATTAAGTTAATACATCGGAGAAAAACTGTTTTTCTCCAATAACCACTCTCGCCAGTTTGATCCTGGGGGGTTACCAGACAAGCAATTACTTCGGCTAACAAGAACTAATCAGAGGCTAGGAGTTTTGTGAAGGGAAACTTACCTCCTGACTCCCCAAAGTCTAAAAATTATCTAGAAGGAACTATTGAGGAATGCAATGGAATACTCTCCACTTGTCCAGATGAATGCAGCTCCAACAACACTCAAAATGCTCAACATTATCCAAGACAAAGAAGCCCAACTGAATGGTATCCAATCCAAAATCTGAAACATTCATTCCCTCCACAACCATGGACAGTGCCAGCAGTGTCCCTGCATCAACTTGGAAAGGATCTTTTGGCAACACTTTCCAAACCCTCAACTTCCCCATCTAGAAAACCAAGGGCAACAGGTGCCTGGGAAACTACCACATACGTAACAGCCAGACTTGGAACAATTTTTGCCGGTCCTTCATTATCTCTGGGTCAAAGTCTTGGAACTTTTTCCCTATCAGCACTGAGAGTGAACCTATACCACATGGGCTGCAGCAGTTAAAGAAAGTGGCTCTCCATTGCTTTCTCACTGGCAATAAATGCTGGCCTAGTCAGCAATGCTTACATCCAATGATCAAGTAAAAATAAACACACATTCAGTAATGTGTTAGAGAAAGGCATATTGCCAGAGAACAGCTAACATCATACCTATATTTAAGGAGATAGAACATGTCCAGGGAACTAAAGACCCAGTCAGCTTATCATCAGTTGTAGGGAAAATAAAATTGAATCCTAATGGGGAAATAGAAAACCATCTAGAAACCAAAAATATAACAATAGTCAACAGGGATTTCAACGGGGAAAGTCTTGCTTGGCCAATGTCATTGAATTATTCGAAAATGTAATAGATAGTAAACAATGGTAATTGTAGTACATGTAATACGCCTGGAATTCAAAAAGGTCTTCAATAAGATTTCACATAATAGACCAATGCTCAAGTCTCCTGGCTTTACATGTTCTGATAAGTAACTGAATAAAAAGCAAGCCGGTTGCAAAACAAAAAGCAGAGATTAGGGAGGATGTTGGAGAGGAGGAATGGGAGGAAGCTCAAGTGGAGCATAAACACCACTATGTACTGGTTATGCTGAATGGCTCTTTTCTGTGCTAATGTGATTCTATGTAAATTTAAAATCTTCATCCTCATTTTCAAAGGGTGGCCTCATTCCACCCTTCTGCTATCTCCTTCAACCTTACTTTCCCACCAACATCCTTCAATCGTCTAAACTCTGGTCTACTCTACAACCCTAACTGAGGCAGCCATCAGCCACTTTGATTCTACTCTTGGAACTCCCTTCACAATTCCTTTAAACCCAAAAGGGATGACATAAACTAAACTAAATGGGAGGGAGGAATAACAAAGTCACGGATCAAATATGGTAATTACCTATGAATTGGAGCTTCAGTGAGTTGTAGCTTTTTAAAAGCTATCATTTCCAAATAAATTAAATTGTGGTTATCCACCATAATTAGCAATTGCATCTCAGAAAAAAATTAAGTTTATTGGCTTAGAAATAGCTGAAGCCAAGTAGGGCTATGGTATTGTGATAGGGAAGGGCTAACATGAAACTTGGATCTGGTATGATACTTCCCATATTGGAAATTCCAGCAGTTTTTCTGGTGAGTCCACAATATGCCCATCCACGAACTGGCAGGAACATTATAATCACATTCATATCGATAGAAAAATGTCACACCACATATTTCCCTCAGCCACAATTAGCCATGACGGATGCCGGAGTTCCTGCTGTTTAAGATTATTCATGCAAGTCACTGCACTGTATTACGGTCCCAGACCCTAACAGTGGCTAGGATACTGGACCAAAACCCCAATATTTTATTTTAATTTTCTAAAACTGAGGAAAGGAACTATGCTCCAGGAGTGAATGCACAAAGAAATTGGGAAATGGCATTTTAAAACAAAACATTATGACTAACACAGCATTAAATTCTTTATCGCACCCAAAATAGATTACAATTACCCCTTAAACAATACTACTCAACACAGTGAATACAATACCTTTACTTGCTATCTTTATTCTCACTCAACAACAAGAAAATAGACCATCTCAGCTTTCAATCCACCCTAAATACCAATGGTGCAGAAGAATACTTGCTTTACAGAGTTATTCTTTGAGAAAGAGATCTCAACACTGCTTTACAGAACAGATCTGATTCCGGTCCGAGCTCCTGCAGAAGTTCTGGCTGAATATCTTCAAAAGTTTTCAACTGGCTTGCTTCAGCTCCCCCTTGTCCTCAGCACTGCTTTAAATGCAGATAATCTCTTTTAACTAACTTACAGTTAGAGCACAACTGTCTCACTGTCCACGCCTTCAGCCAGATCAGAACTGAAAAATGTCTTCCCCACGGAATCCCGTTAATTAAAACAAAACTGCATGAGCCCAAGCTTTTACAATGGTTAGTAGCTTTTACAATGGTTAGTTGCACCTCAGGCTCCTAAAAGCTTTGTTGTCTTTCAAACTAAAATTCTTTTTAAAACATGTCCGCAGCAGTCAAACCCAGGGTTTACCCCTTCACCAAATGCTTATAATCCAATATATCCAAAATCCTACACTCAAGATAACTGCCAAAACCGGTAGAAGTTGCCACTTTTGGAATAATTTTCAGTGGGCTCCAGAGCCCCACAGAAATACTCGAACTGCAACAGACAGCTACACAGAAACTTCCGCTCCCTTAGGTCAGCATTTCAGTTCTGGGTGTCTGCTCACGATATTTAACATTTCCCGACCTTCCTATTTCCAAATCAGTCAGGGGCTTCAGCAGTGCAGGAATCCTAATTGCAGACCAAGCTCATATGTCTAAAACTGCCTGCGACCTCCCGAAGAATTGATGTCTTAAGTGCTCAGGAATCAAAACTGTAATCAGCTCACTCTAGCAGTGGAAATGCAGCTCTCAAAAGAGGTACATACCACCCAAAATTACAGGGACTGGCTCATTTGCATAAGATGGTAGGCAAAGTGTGCCATGAAGGGTAAATCAAATTATCCGCTCCATACACCATGCCACTGCACCAGAGGAAAAGAGGCCAAGGAAAGGACCAAAAACAAAAAGTTAAGTATTAGAAATTTTAAGTTGCTCATGGAGTTTGTGTGGCCTTTGTTTTGTAACATAGTCAGTCAATCCACTCCAAGCCTCAGTGGGAGCAGAGCAATTTCCCAGGTAGTGAGAGTCATGCTCAGGCTTTTAAAGAGCTAACTAGCTGGAATTCCCAAAGCCTCCATACTGGAATTTTTCTGTTCACTTTGTTTAATACAGCCACACAATAATTTTGCTTGTTAAATCTATAGTTACCCCTGATATTTCAACATTGCCTATTCCCACAATATACTCAGTATACCTAATAACACCCATTTTGTTTCCCAATGTTCAGTATTTTGATCACGCTCATAATGAGTTTCACAATAGTTTAGTGCTTCTTGCAGATTTGTTCCTTCCAACTCTATTTCAATTTTAACATCAAGTGTAAATTTTACTGATTTGCATTTAGTTTCTAAAATTCAAGTTGTTATAGTGGGTTAGGAATGCTCGGTATTCCAGCATCATTCTCTGGGCCACTCAGTTGAAAACCCCTCTCACCCCAATATCACTCTCTTAATAAGTAATTGCAACTTTCCTTCCCTAAGTCAATCTCTTATGCAGACCAGGCTTCACCATGAATTTCCACTCTTTTCAATTTCAGGAAATGAGTTTTTTTTTTTAAATTATTAAAAGGTTATTGTAAATCCAAGAACACAACATCATAATCCTCTGCAGTTTTTACTTGGAATAAAATGTTCACAAAGATGTCAAGAAGGGTTGTCAGGCAGGATCTGTCTTCCAGTTGGCTGTTATTTACTGGATGATACAGATTTCCTCTAATTTTTTCTGGAAATGTTTTTATAGAAGTTTTAACATTTTGTACAAGTACAAAATAAAATAAACAACAGCCCTTAAACCAAAGGCAAAACCCAAAAATGACCCTTCACTCCAAGATACCAGAGCCCCCCTTACTCACCCAACACCCTCCCGTTTATACCTTTGAACCCCTCTCCCCCCACTCTATCAGCTAACAGTGACCAGTTTTCGGAAATGCAGTATAAACAACTGCCATCGGTGGAACCCTCAATCGACCCCCTCGTGGTGCATTTCACCTTCTCGAGGTACAAAAACATCATTAAATCCCCTAGCCACACCGAAGCACTCGACAACGTTGCTAGCCCCCAGCCAAACAGGATCTACTTCTGCACCACCAACGAGGCGAAGGCAAGGACATCTCCCCCCGGAACTGTCTGCAGCTCCGAGACAACCAAAACACCCAAGATAGTCGCCACGGACAGGGCTCCAGTTCCTTATTTAGGATCGGCAATCGGTGCTAAAAAAAAGGACCTCAAAAAGCCCACTGCTTGAAACAGGACCAGAACATGTGTGGTGTGCGGGCCCTCTCGAAAGCCGCTCACACCTATCTTCCACCCCCTCAAAAAACCACCTAGCTGTGGTGAGTTGCATCGAAACACTACCTTAAGCCGTATCAGGCTCAGTCTAGCACAAGCGGCGTGGCCTCCGCAGCGCCTCACTCCATACTTCTTTCTCCAGTATTGGCCCCAATTCCTCCACCCATTTAGCTTTTACCCCTGCCACCAAACTCAACTCTTCCGATTTGTTCATACATGCCCGACATACTGCCCTCCTCTGACCCCGCATAGAAGAGAATCCTCTCCAATAAGGATGATGGCAACACCGTCGGAAATTCAAGAACAATCTCTTAACAAAGCTCCATTCCTGGAGGAACTTAAACATGTCCGAGCCTAATAACCCAAATTTCTCCTTCAATTCCTTCAGGCTGGTAAACCACCCTTCCAGAATAAATCACTCACTCTCTACAGCCCTTTCTCTTTCCATGCCCCAAATGTGGCAACCAGCTTTGTTGGCTCAAACAGGTGGCTAGTACAAATGGGAGCCAGTTTGAGGCTGTCCTCAGCTCAAAATGTTGGAAAAGTTGCCTCCATATTTTTAACGCGGACACCACCACTGAGTTCTCAGAGTACCTTGCGGTGCCATTACCAATGCCCCCAAGCTTGTCCCTCTACATGACTCAGACTCCATCTGAACCCAGAGACCAAGGATCCCTGTACCACTCCAGCACCTTCTCTGCATTGGCCGCCCAGTAATAAAACAGCATGTTTGGCAGCACTAGAACGCCTGCCTGTCTCTCCTTCTGAAGGACCCCCCCTCCTCCTCCCTCCTCCAAATCCTCGCGGCCATACTCGCTCAAATACAGCAGGAAATAGGCTGCTCGACCCTTTGAAAAAAAAGACTTGGGCAGGAACACCGGTAAAGACTGAAATAAAACCAAGACTCTCAGCAAGATGTTCATCTTAACCGATTGGACCCGGCCCTCCAAAGATAACAGTAGACAATCCTACCTCTCCAAGTCTACCTTAACTCTACTCACCAGGCTGGTATAATTTATCCTCCGGACCCGCGCCCAATCCTCCGCCACCTGGACTCCTAAGTATCGAAATATAGTCCAGTATCGAAATATAGTCCCTGACAACCGAAACGGCAACCCTCCCAATCTGACACCCCTCTGCCGATGCACCAACCATGAAATACTTGCTCTTCCCCATGTTCAACTTGTAGCTAGGGCGGCACAGTAGCACATTGGTAAGCACTGTCGCTTCACAGCACCAGGGACCGGGTTCGATTCCGGGCTTGAGTCACTGACTGTGTGGCGACTACACATTCTCCCTTTGTCTGTGTGGGTTTCCTCCGGGTGCTCTGGTTTCTTCACACAAGTCCCAAAAGACATGATTGTGAGGTGAGTTGGATATTCTGAATTCTTCCTCTGTGTACCCGAACAGGCGCCGGAATGTGGCGACTAGGGTATTTTCACAGTATCTTCATTGTGGTGTCAATGCATGCCTATTTGTGACACTAATAAAGATTATTATTATAACCGAAGCTCTGCAAAATACTCATATTTCCTATATTCGATCCTGGGTCCCTCAGGTACAACAGAAAATCATCTGCACATAAAGACACCCTATGCTCCACTCTCCCCTAACAGTCCCACTCAAGGCCCTCAAAGCTCAATTGTCAACACAAACAACAAGGGAGACATTGGACACCCCTACCTCGTATCCCGATGCAACCGGAAAGACCCCAAGCTCATGGTGTTGGTACAAACACAAGCAAACGGGGCAGCCGTACCCACGACACAAACCCAGGACCAAACCCAAACTTCTCAAACACCACAAAGAGGCACCCCACTCCACCCAGTCGCCTCTCCGCATCCAATGACACGATTATCTCGGATTCCGACCCAGCAACAGCGGCAAGCACCACATTCAACAACCACCTCACAATGGCCGACGACTTCCATCCTTTCACAAACCCGGTCTGGTCTGCCCCCACCACCTCCAGAAGGAAAGGCTTTATGCCAACCCCTTAGCTTAAAAACTTGGCATCTACATCCAACAGGGAGATCGGACGATATAACCGAGTGTTTTTCAAACGTTTTTTCCGGTGACCCATTTTTACACAATGACCGCCTCGTGCGACCCACGCCACGTTCACAATAGATTCTTCATAGTTACTTCTCCAAACATCACATTCATTGTCTGTATTTTCACTTTTGTATTATTAAATGTAAAAAAAATATAAATACAAATATATTTTTTATTGTTATTTGGAGATATAAATAACCTGTAATAAAAATCTCTGCACAGATCAGTGGGCAAGTCTTTTGATCGGAGAGCCCTGGGGTGTTTGAAATGGAAATGAGGAATTTCTTGGAAACAAGCCTGGAATTCGGGCTGATGGGGAAGGAAGGAGACTCACCATTGATCGCAAAGTCAGTCTCACTGAGAGAGCGACTGATCTCAGAAAGTGAGCAGAAAGCGGCTCCCCATTTAAAATATACATCAAACCTCTTATGCACACACAACACGACTTTAAACATAGATGTGATTGACAAGGTTAAGAGTCACTGAAACTCAACAGACATCAACAAGATTAACTGGCGCAGAAATAGAACCAGCACTGACAACGTTAATAGTAACAGATATTCAAGTATCATTGACAATGGTAACCGTGGCAGACATTAAACATGCATCCGATTCAGAATGTTAACCCTGAAGTCAGTCTCTTCGTGTGAGCTGTACTTGAGCAGATGCATTTCCCCCTAACTGGGATGGATGGAGAAACAAACCCACACCTGTCGCCCCAGAGCCGAGTTCAGAATGGGACAAACATAAATCAGCGTTGTGACAATTGACAAATTGAACGGTGGGGAGAACCCCACAGACTACACAAGAATTATCTGTGAAATCCTGTATATGGCAGTGCTCCAGCTACGAGTTACTGACTGAGGTATTTGTGGAAACATATTCCAGTCAGCAGTCACTTGGTTTTGGGTGGGAGATGCAGACCTGGGAAAAAAAAGAACGCAAAGCACTGCTGGAAACTAACTCTGCAGGAGTATTTGCCAGAAATAAATTTAAAGGTGATTGATTTTTGTCCTTTAAACTCTTTGGTTGTATGTGCAGGTGCGGACTACCTGGATTATCAGCTGCTGCACAAACGCGAGTGGCTGGTGGAGGCTGTATCAGTGGCAATGACTATAAGAGTGACCCAGGGAGGCGGAAAGTCCACGGCACCGGCCTCTACATCAGCCTCATATGGCTACATACTGCACTGTAGCCAGAATTCTCCCAGGGAGAAAAAGGGAAGCAAGGTCCGGCGATCTCGGGGATCATTTTTGCAGAACACTTGGCGACCCATTTCACATTATCCCGCGACCTACTTGCGGGTCGCAACCCCCACTTTGAAAAACACTGATATAACCCACACTCTGTGGTATCCTTCTCCTTTTTCAGGAGCAGAGAGAGGGATGGCTGCCACAATGTCTTCAGGAGAGCGCCCCTCACCAGAGTTCCTAAACATGCCCAGCAACAACGAACCCAACTGATCTGAAAACATCTTATAAATTTCCACCAGGAACCCATCCGGCCCCGGTGCGTTCCCTGCTTGCATTTGCCCCAATGCTATCTGAATCTCCTCCAAGCCCAGTAGTGCATCCAGATCTTCCCACAATTCCTCCCCCATCTTGGGAAACTCCAAACCCCCCAGGAACTCTGCCATTCCCCATTTATCCTCCGGGGCTCCGACATATACAACCTCTTGTAAAAGGCCCTAAACACTCCATTCACCTTATCCGGAGCAGAGACCAGCCTACCCTCCAAAACCCTAACCTGAATAATCTCCCTGGCCGCCTCCTGCCGCTTTAGTTGGTGAGCCAAGAGATGACTGGCCTTCTCCCCATACTCATGCACTACCCCTCTCGCTCGCCTCCCGTGGGCAGCAGGTCAAACTGCAATTGCACGTGGGCAGCACGGTAGCACAGAGAGTAGCACTGTTGCTTCACAGCTCCAGGGTCCCAGGTTCGATTCCCGCCTTTGGTCACTGTGTGGAGTCTGCACATTCTCCCTGTGTCTGTGTGGGTTTCCTCCCACAAGTCTCGAAAGGCATGCTGTTAGGTAATTTGGACATTCTGAATTCTCCCTCTGTGTAACCGAACAGGCGCCAGAATGTGGCGATTAGGGACTTTTCACAGTAACTTTATTGCAGTGTTAATGTAAGCCTACTTGTGACAACAAAGATTATTATTATTTTTTTCATGCAAGGCAAGAGCTCCTTGGTCGGGTCCGTCACATACCTACGATCCACTCCTAGAATCTCACCCACCAGATTCTGTCGCTCCTCCATCACCTCCCCATGTGCCTTATACGCTATGATCTCTCCTCTGATCACAGCCTTCGGATCCTCCCACAAAGCCGAGGGCAAGACTATCCCATTATCGTTGTGCTCTACATACTCCTGTATGGCCCTCAAAATCCTCCACAGAACTCGAAGTCCAACAGCAGCCCTGCATCTAACTGCCATCCCCTTCGATGCTCCCACTGACCTCCAACACCAGGTCCACCCAATATGGAGCACGATCTGAAATAACTCCCGCCGAGTACTCAGTTTTCTCTTCCCACCCCCCCAAGAGAAGAGTACGACTCATGGGTGTCCAGATCGGTTACTGTTGCCAGTACTGTTTTATAAATGAAACATTGTCCCAATTCAGGGTGTGCACATTCACTAGGACTACAACATACCCTCTAGTGTACCGTCCCCCCTAATCAGCTATGACCCTCGCCGCCCAGAACTGGATCCTCTTATTAATCAAGATAACTCACAAATGGGTCTCTTGTAAAACCCCTCGCCCTCTTTACTGGTTCCCCCAGGCCTCATACGTTCCGTTCCAGGTGACTAACCTTGCTGGGGGCTTCTCGCCTCTCTGCCCCCTCCTCTACCCCACCCCCCCACACACCCTTGAGTCACCATGATGAGTCCTACCTTCACCATCAGTTCCTCGGCCCCAGGCCCACCTAAGATGGCAACTCCTCACTCAACGGATGAGACAAAGAAAATCCCCTGGTCATTGAAAGCTCCCTATCCCCCCTACCCCTCCTCCCTCATCCTCAAGCTGGTAGACTGCCTGTCGTCTCAACTAACTCTCTCCCCTTGCCAAACAAACATTTCAGACTCATCTAGCCTCTCAAGAAGTATTTTAACAGGTATCTATGCAAGACTTATGAATCTGTGATTGATAGAAGCTGCAACTATTCTTCTATGTCCCTGAGACAGTGCAAGGAGATATGAAAAAGAAAACAAAAGATACTAGAAATTATTGATTAAATCTATTGCTGGTGATGGAAACTCACCTGTGAGTGATTCTCTTTTTGGTTTTCCATATGTGGCTCATAGTAGAACATCAAAAGCCAAAGCAGCATCTCTGAGATATCGTCTGCCATCATCAATTGCTGCAAGGCAACATTTACCCAGTCTCCAAAATGTGCCAGTAAAAACCAATTCTCAAATAGATTTACAGAGGTTCTGCAACACAAATCAGCAAAATTGAAAGCTAGCATCAAAATAAACAACTAAAATCTGCAACGTATTCCAATCTTTTCCCAAAGTTAAGCGAAATATTATACTCTACCCCACCCAAGAATTTTTTTTGTGTGTAATATTTCATGTGTAACTTTCATCAGCGTATTTGTAGCTATTAAATGTGCCGGACAGCTGCGTTCATCTGGCGTTACTGTTATCACCACATCGGAATCTTGCAGGTCACTATTAATTCTATTAATTCCTTTGAAACATACAATGTTGTAAAGAGCTGTTTGCCTAGAACAGCTTGATAATAACTTGTTATATAAATTTCCACAAGAAAGAGCAGCACGGTAGCATTGTGGACAGCACAATTGCTTCACAGCTCCAGGGTCCCAGGTTCGATTCCGGCTTGGGTCACTGTCTGTGCGGAGTCTGCACATCTTCCCCGTGTGCGCTTGAGTTTCCTCCAGGTGCTCCGGTTTCCTCCCACAGTCCAAAGATGCGCAGGTTAGGTGGATTGGCCATGATAAAATTGCCATGAGTGTCCAAAATTGCCCTTAGTGTTGGGTGGGGTTACTGGGTTATGGGGATAGGGTGGAGGTCTTGACCTTGGGTAGGGTGCTCTTTCCATGAGCCGGTGCAGACTTGATGGGCCAAATGGCCTCCTTCTGCACTGTAAATTCTATGAAAATGCTGTATAACTGTATAGCTGAACACCTATTGGAGTGTACAGGGACTGTTGCTTGAGGCAGTTTAGGAGATTAGATTAAAAGATATGACTGTAGATAAGCAATGGCAAACATATAAAAAAATAATTCTCAACGAATATACATTTTTCTGAGGAATAAAAACTCCGCTGGTAAAGTGTTACACTATTACCAACCAGAAATAGTGTTAGATTAAAAGAAGCAGCTTCACCAGAAAGATTAGCAAATTGAAGATTTAAAGGTTTTAAAAGACATTGAAATTGAGAGAGAATAGAATATGGGGCTCAGCTAGCAAGAAATATAAAAATTGACTAAGAGCTTTTTAGGACTTGGTTTCACTGGCTATAAGGAATAAGAAATGGCAGAGACATTAACAAATATTTTGAGTCTATCTTCATGGAACATACTGGAAATTGTGCAGAAATAAGGGTCTTATGAGAGTGAGGTAAAGAAGTATAGAATCATAGAATTTACAGTGCTGGAGGAGACCATTCAGCCCATCGAATCTGTACCGAGCTTGGAAAGAGCACCCTACTTAAGCCCATGCCTCCACCCTATCCCCGTAACTCAGTCATCCCACCGGACCTTTGTGACACTAAGGGGTAATTTAGTATGGTCAATCCACCTAACCTGCACATCTTTAAACTGTGGGAGGAAACTGGAGCACCCGGAGGAAACCCACGCAGACAAGTGCAAACACCACACAGGCAGTAACCCAAGGTTGGTATTGAACCCGGGTCCCTGGAGCTGTGCGGCAGCAGTAATGGAAAAAAATAAAGCGTCTAAAACCTGACAAATCCCCGAAACCTAATGCTCTACACCCTAGAATTTTAAAAGAAGTGGCATCAGAGAGAGAGAGGATGTATTGGTTTTGATCTTCCAGAATTTCCAATTTCTTGCAAGGTAGAAAACGTAACCCAAGAATGTTCAAGAAATCTGTAAAGAGATACAGTTTTGATGGAATTTAAAAGAATGGGGAATTTAAAAGAATAATCTAATTGAAACATATAAGATTCTGAGAGGCTGATTTGCCCTGGCTGAATAGTTCAGATATAGGGTTAGTCCCAGGATAAGTGGTCGGCTATTTAAGCCCGAGATCTGAAGAACATTCAGCACTGAGAGGACTGGGAATCTTTGTAACTCTCAATGCCAGTGAGCTGTGGGATGCCCAATCATCATTTATTCAAGAATGGAATTAATAGATTGTTTAGCACTGAGGTGACAGGGTGGGAAAAATGGAGTTGGAGTGGAAGTTCAACCAAGATCTTCCTGAATGGCTTGAGAAGTCGAGTTGCCTATCCCTTCAATGCTCCATTCCTTATATTTCTATCAGATCTTCAGAAAGAATATTTGCTAAAGTTGAGTAAAAGCTTTAACCTCCTCAGTGAATCCCACAGTTGAACAGCATGCCACAATACACCACTTGTGCTCATATGAAGAATGGCCTTTCAAACAAAGCACTGGGAGGAACAGGTTGGATAAACATTTTGCGCTGCTTATTTCTCTTTGCTGATAGATTCTCTTTCAAGCACGCTAACTGATCCAAACTTGAATGCAGTCCATTTTTTGGCATCTTGGTTTGATATGAATTTGTGGAATCCATAATAAACTGTTTCTTAGTGAATGACGTGGGTCTGCAGAGACAGAATGATGGATGCAGCCAAAACAAAAATATGCTTTCTGTAAACTACAGTAACCACCAAAGGGCAGGTGGGAACATAAGGGGCAGGATTCACCGCAATCGGCAAATTGGCCCGGGGCCAAGAATGGCGCAAACCACTCCGGCATCAGGCCAACCAGAAGTGGCGGAATTCTCCACACTTCCGGAGGCTAGGCAAGCGCCGGAGGGGTTGGCGTCGCGTCAACCGGCGCCGAAGGGACTGCGCAAGTTAGCATATGCGCAGAATCGCCGGCGTGGTTTAGCACATGCGCAGACCGGCCGGTGTATTCTGGCACATGCACAGGGGGGTGTCTTCACCGTGCCGGCCATGGCGGAGCCCTACAGGGGCCGGCGTGGAAGGAACGAGTGCCCCCACGGGACAGGCCCGCCCACAGATCAGTGGGCCCCAATCGCGGGCCAGGCCCTCTCCCCCGGCGCAGGATAACCTGTGCCCCCCCCCTTTCCCCCTCGAGGACCGCACCAGCCGGCCTACCAGCCAGGTTCCGCCGTGTGGGACCATATCCAATCCATGCCGGTGGGACTGGCCGGAAACCGACGGCCGCTTGGCCCATTGGGACCCGGAGAATTGCCAGGGGGGCCGCTGCCAACGGCCCCCACGACGTGGCGTGATCCCCGACCCCGCCCGAAAATCGGCGCTGGAGAATACGGCAGCCGGCGTCGGAGCGGGAATCGCGCCCCCCCCCCCCCCCCCCCCCCTCCGGGAGTCACTGACCCGGCGGGGGTCGGAGAGTCCCGCCTATGGTATGCAAACGAAAGGTTGACAATACTTGTTTTCTATTGGTCCACTTACCCTGTTTTCTAGTGGCTAGAAATGGTGTACTTTCATTGGTTTAAAATGAAAATTTAACTGTGATATTATTGGTGTGTTTACATGTAAATTAAGGAATTGGACTGTTACTGTAAACCAGGGGTGTCAAACTCAAATACACCGTAGGCCAAAATTTAAAAATCGGGACAAGTCGACTGGTTCAATGTTTTTTTGCAAAACTTATTGAAATGAACTTATTGAACCTGGAACTAATAAAGCTTAGGTTATTGCCTATAAAAACAACATTAAATATTAAATAAATAAAGAAATTAGTTGCATTTATTTCTTATTGCTTTATCTGGAGCTTTTCCAGAGTAATTTCTAATGAAAACATTTTTCCACAGGCCAACACTTTGTGATTCACACTATACCTGAATAAACTCGGCATCAGCCATATCATACGCCATAGGCGCTTCAATTGCTGGGGCCAGCTTTAATAGTAATTAGATATTATTAGGGCAGCACAGTGGCCTAGTGGTTAGCACAACCGCCTCACGGCGCTGAGGTCCCAGGTTTGATCCCGGCTCTGGGTCACTGTCCGTGTGGAGTTTGCACGTTCTCCCCGTGTCTGCGTGGGTTTCGCCCCCACAACCCAAAAATGTGCAGAGTAGGTGGATTGGCCACGCTAAATTGCCCCTTAATTGGAAAAAATAATTGGCTAATCTAAACTTTAAAAAAAGTAATTAGATATTATCTCGCGGGCCAAAGATAATTATCCGGCCCTCGGGCCTTGAGTTTGACATATATGCTGTAAACCTATTGGTTGAAAATATTATAAGTATCATTGTTTCGCTGGATTCGGCAGAACATTGCACTGAATCCCACGGTGTTGTTCTCCTTGTGCACAAGCCAATAAAGTTTGATCAAAGAGGACTCGCCGTGCCTACTTGTTAATTTCTACAGCATGACCAAATCAAATTAGTCTTCGATTTTCTGGTGCACTAAATGCCCATCTTTGGAAAAAGCTGATGCTGTGAGTGGCATTACATAAAATACAGGTCCTTTTGAATTAAAATGGAACACCAAGTAAGTCAAGAGGAGAAGCCCAAGATACAAAAACAGAGGGAAGGGTCTCATTTTGTTAGCTGAGGGTACCGCTAGATGCCTACATGAGCTTGGATGCAGATCTTCTGGATCACGTTGAGGAGGACCAAAGAGTGATCAAAGGAGGGTAGAATTGTGGCGTACAAGATATCCGAGTTCCAGAAGTTATCCTTCCGAATTGAAAACATCTGTGCATGCAATTAATCCCTGGTGTGTGATTGGTGCACAGTTGTGGTGCGGATCTTTGGTTACAAGTTAATTTCTTCAGGAAGAGGAGGAAAAGGACACCCATCACTTGGGCTCCTGGAGAGAAATTAAACCTCACAATGAACATGTCTCACGCCAAAGCCCCCATGAGAATTTGGTTTAAACATTTTAGCAACAAGCAAGTCTGATATGTAGCACTGAACAAACGGCCTAAGATATTAAGATGGTAGGCATATTGCAAGATATCCTGCATAAATTCCACCATGCTGAAGACATGTTCACTAAAAGGTTGATGAGGAAAATAAGTCTTGGAAGCACATTTACTGGAATATATCACATGAAGACCAGGCAAATAGATGTATTCAGGGTTCAGTGCCCATCTATGGTTGCACAGGGGATTTCTCAGAGATGCTCCTGCTTTACTGCCATAACTGCTGGAGATGAGGCAACAATTCAGGACCAGATCTAAAATAATACCAAGCCATAAAATCTCCCTGCAGGAATTTCTCAGTAGTTTGTTTTGGAGATTTTTGAACATGATGGGTTTTTGCATGTATTATAGACTCTTGGATGATATATTAAAAAAAACATATATCACAAATCAAAGAATGCTATAGCACAGAAAATCATTCAGGACACCACATCTCTTGGACTATCTCCCATTTTCCTGTGCATTTCCCATACTCTTAATTCATATTTATTTTCCATACAATGGAGTAGCAAGCTACCACAGCGGTTAGCACCGTTGCCTCACAGCACCAGGCACCCTGGTTCAATCCTGGCTTTGGGTGATGTCTTTGTAGAGTATGCACTTTCCTTCAGGTGCCGTGGTTTCCTTCCATAGTCAAAGATATGCAGTTTAGGTGGATTGGCCATGATAAATTGCACGTTAGTGTCTAAAGATGTGCAGATTATTTGAGGCTACAGGGATAGGGTAAGGGAATTGGTCCTTGGTAGGGTGCTTTTTCACAGGGTCGTTGCAGACTCAAAGGGCCAAATAGCCTCCTTCTGCACCGTAGGAATTCTATGATACCTAGTTCTATTTTAAAATTGTCTGCCAATTAAGAGGGGAAAAATTGGCAATTTTCTATTAATTACTGAAACAGTATATTTTTTAGATTCATAATAACCCTATATTTAAGGGTATAAAATTAGTTACATCACTGTATATTTCCATCGGAGTGCACAAGTTGAAATTTTTACGAACACGTGGCCACATCATGGACCACAAAATTCCCTGGAGCTCCCAATGTGTATGAGCTAAGCACATTCAAATAAACCATGGATTCTAAAAAATGTTTCTTCATAAAAAAGGAGAGGGGATAGGGAAGAAACATAGCTGATTTAGCTGGTCGTCCATCCCAGCCTACTGACTGATCTCATTGCAGTGAACACAAGAAAACTGGGTGGATAGGAATACGCTGTTATGAGGGAGCCCACCCAATTCTTTGTTAGTTTAATCAGCTTGTGGAAAAGATGGCATGGAGAAAAACATGCCCAATTGTTTCTGTGCTGTCAGTTAATTATATTCTTCAGTGGGCAACTTTCCATCAGGAATAAAACTACTGAAATGGAAGTTCCTTACTACAAAATAATGGGTTACAAATTTCTATTAATATAAAAGGATTAGATTAACAAATGTATTTTTACAGTAACATGTACCTGTATGAGTCAAACAGAACGGATCAACATTTTTCCTGACGACAGCCATTTAAGCCTAACTAAATAACAGTTTCACCAAGACAACAGTCTACAGTTGACACTATAAACAAAGCTTATTTGGTGTCACAGGTTGCATTCACTTGAAATGCAAGATCAGAAAATGTTCCTGAGCAATTTGTTAATGTGAAAGAGCGACTGTAGCATTGAACTAAAATGCAACAAAATTCCAGAGGTGGTTTCAAAAACTGATGCATAGATGCCCTGTCCCCGCTAAAACAGTGCTCATATACAATGAGATAGGCAAGTTGTACTCCTGCCTGCGAGTTAACATGAGGGGAAGGCTGGTGGGAGGAGGTTTGGGTTCATGTTTTATTTGAATGTAAAACTTGAGGAGTTTTGATTGGAGAGCAGAATTCATAAAATAAAGATTTTGTGAATGATCTTTTAGCATTCTACTCGGAGTTTATACTTGTGCTGAGGCTGGAACACTCTGGTGTTCAGCTCCCACCAGTCTGGGGTCAGGTTAAATATTATGTTTATGACTCTAACAGAGACCTGGAGTGAAATTCCCCGACCCCCAGCAGGGTCAGAGAATCGCCCGGGGCCGCCGAAAATCCCGCCCCCGCCGTGGCAGAAATTCTCCGCCACCCGGGAATTGGCGGGCGCGGGAAACGCGCCGCACCGAGCGGCGAGCCCCCTGCGGCGATTCTCCGGCCCGAAGTCCCGCCGCTGGGAGGCCTCTCCCTCCGCCGAGGTTTGAACCACCTCTGGTGGCGGCAGGATCGGCGGCGCGAGCGGGCCCCCGGGGTCCTGGGGGGGGCGCGGGGCGATCGGACCCCAGGGGGTGGCCCCATGGTGGCCAGGCCCGCGATCGGGGCCCACCGATCGGCGGGCGGGCCAGTGCCGTGGGGGCACTCTTTCCCTTCCGCCGCTGCCACGGCCTCCACCATGGCGGACGCGGAAGAGAATCCCCCAGCGCGCATGCGCCGGTGGTGACGTCAGCGGCACCGGCGAAGGCCTTTCGGCCAGCCCCGGCGCCAGACGTCAAAGGCCACTGGTGCCGGTTTTGGCACCAGTCGGCGTGGTGCCAACCGCTCCAGCGCGGGCCTAGCCCCTCAATGTGAGGGCTTGGCCCCCAAAGGTGCGGAGAATTCCGCACCTTTGGGGAGGCCCGACGCCGGAGTGGTTGGCGCCACTCCGCTACGCCGGGACACCCCGCCCCGCTGGGTAGGGGAGAATCCCGCCCCAGAGCAGAGGTTGCTTTCTTTCCATCAACAGGGAAAGAGAATTATAAGCAGGAGTTATTTTACAAATATCAGTTTTTGCTTTGTAACACTATAAAATTGCAGCTTATTTAAATGTCCAATTTATGTTGAACCAAAAATCTGTAATTATAAATATTATAACTCCGTTTAAGCTATAATGGCTAATTCAAGATTCTTATCAGTTGTAAGTTTGTGTTCAAGATCATCAATAATTGAAAAACATTCCAGATGGATCCTTCAGCTCTTTGCCTTTTCTGGACTCCATTAATGCTCAGATTTCACCGAGCTCCCAGGAGTCATGAGTTGTAGATTCTGG
Organism: Scyliorhinus canicula; assembly: GCF_902713615.1. Taxonomy (NCBI): domain Eukaryota; kingdom Metazoa; phylum Chordata; class Chondrichthyes; order Carcharhiniformes; family Scyliorhinidae; genus Scyliorhinus; species Scyliorhinus canicula. Next base: position 79,443,242 of record NC_052153.1, on the reverse strand, counting down.
ACACGATTTAATGGAAAGGAAACAGACTCGTTTTGGACGGGTTTAGCTGGATGTTTCCCAGTACTTGCAGCACTGAGAACGACCCGCTATTAAACAGGACTCTGCTTCTTTTCCGGGCCTCAGCGAGGAAAGCCCTGCCAAAGCTGAGCTTAAGCTAATTTCCTGGACGAGCAAGCTCAGCTTGCCAGTGCAGGGCGAGATAGCACCCTGATCTCTGAACCCTACACCGTAGCCCGCCCCACACTGCACATCAGAAAGGCAGGGCACCCCCGGGCCTGATCCCCAGCAAGACACCTGGGAAAGACACCACCTAGGCACCCTGACACTCCCAGCCTGGAACCCTGGCAGTGCCTGTTTGTGCCACCTGGGTATCCTGGCATTTCCAGCATGGCACTGCCAGGGTGCCCAGGTGGCAGTGCCAGGCTGGCATGTCACAGTTCCTGGGTGGCAATGGGAGTTCCAGGGTACCACCCTGCCCACAGCCCGACCACCCACGGGCCCCCGATCGTCTGGGAATATCCCCAAGTGCCGGTATGCCTAGTCCACGTTTATGGAAACCAGTGCTGGACAGCACCCACTCGGGGTCTCCGTGTGAGGCCATTAGATCCCATGCCTTGGGTAACTCTGGCGCAAACATATTCAAGTGAGCCTGTCTGTTCATTTGAATATGCATATCTGGATTGCACCCATTGAGATCTCACGTTTACAGGCCTCGTTGCATCCGGAATTGGGCATGACGAGGCTTAATAGATTGAAAAAAAAGGCTTACAAGGAAGTGAAGATTGATGGTAATAATAATAATACTTATTGTCACAAGTAGGCTTCAATGAAGTTACTGTGAAAAGCCCCTAGTCGCCACATTCCAGCGCCTGATCGGGGTGGCCGGTACGGGAATTGAACCCGCGCTGCTGGTCTTGTTCTGCATTACAAGCCAGCTGTTTAGACCATGGTGCTAAACCAGCCCCTGTCTATAGGCCAGAAGCCAGCAAAAGATGATTAAAAATATAACCAACAGAAAAATTAGAGTGTGAGAGAAAACTGGCGAGAAATATAAAAACAGACAGTAAAGGCTTTTATAAATATATAACAAGGAAAAGGAAGGAATTGTGGTCTGCATTCTGGGATCTTAAATGAGGTGGTGGCAGAGATATTGGATGCAGTGAGTTGTAATCTTGCAACATGATCTACATTCTGGATTGAAAAACCTCAAAAGTAACAGTCCTATTCAAAAAAGGAGACAGAAATCAGGAAACTCTGCCAGTTAGCCTATCATTCACCTTTGGGAAAATGCTGGAATCCATTATTAAGGACATTAGCAGGACATTTAGAAAATCATAATACAATTATGTAGAGTCAATATAGCTTTCTGAAAAGGAAACCGTGTTTGACAAATTTATTAGAATTCTTTGAGGATGTAACAAACAGGGTGGGTAAAGGGGAACCACCAGATGTGGTGTATTTGGATTTCCATAAAGCATTCTGCAAGGTTACAACACAAGATAAGAACTCATGGTGGTGGGGGTGATACATTAGCACGAATAGAGGATTGGCTAACAGAAAACAGAGAGTAGGGTTAAATGGGTCATTTTCAATTTAACTAATTGTAACTACTAGAGTGCCACAGGGATCAATGCTTGGGCCTCAATCATTTACGATTTGTATTAATGACTTGGAAGAAAGGACCAATTGCATTGCAGCCAAATTTGCTGACAATACAAATTAGGTAGGAAAGCATGTTGTGAGGATTCAGAGTATGCAAAGTGATATAGAGATAGGTTAAGTGAGTGTGTAACATTTTGTCAAGTGGAGTACAATGTGAGGTTGTCCACTTTGAAGGGAATAATGGAATAGCAGAATATATGATTTAAATGGAGAGAGATTGCAGAACGCTATGGTATATCACAAAAAATACAATGATCAACAGCAAAAAATTAGGAAGGCAAATGGCATGTTGGCCTTTATTGCAAGAAGAGTGGAGCATTAAAGATGGGAAGTCTTGCTACAACTGTTTACAGTAAGAAGTCTTACAACACCAGGTTAAAGTCCAACAGGTTTGTTTTGAATCACTAGCTTTCGGAGCACAGCTCCTTCCTCAGGTGAATGAAGAGGTGGGTTTCAGAAACATATGTATAGACAGAGTCAAAGATGCAATATGATTAACCTGGTGCTGTAAGACTTCTTACTGTGCTCACCCCAGTCCAACGCCGGCATCTCCACATCACAACTGTTTAGGGCATTGTTGAAACCACACCTAGAGTTTGTGGGCAGTTTTGGTCTTGAAACGCAAGGAGGGATATACTTGCATTGAAAGTGGTTCAGAGATGGTTCACCAAGCTGATTCCTGAAATGAAGTTGCTGTCTAAGAAGGAAAGGTTGAGCAGGTTGGTCCTATACTCCCTAGAGTTTAGCACAATGAGAGGTGATCTTATTGAAACATAGAGGTAACTTGATAGTGTAGATGCTGATCGGATGTTTCCCCTCATGTGGTAATCTAGATCTGGGGACGCAGTTTAAAAATAAGGGGGCCTTTCATTTAAGACATAGGTGAGGAGGAAGTTCTTCTCTCAAAGCATTTAATCTTTAGAATTCTTTTTCACAGACAATGGAGGCTGGGTCATTGAATATATTCAAGGCTGAGTTAGAGATCTTTGATCAATAATGGAGTTACAGGCTTATGGAGGGCAAGCAAGAAAGTGAAGCTAAGATTAGCTGTGACCTTACTGAATGGCACAGCAGGCTTGAGGAGCCAAACGGCTTACTCCTGCATCTACTTCTTATTTCCTTATGTCTCCATCCGCAATGCATTACAAGATCACTAGGCAATAACATTGTCTAACTGTGAAAATATTCATTATTTTAAGTTGGATTCCTCCACGGCTCATCAGTAAGTTGTCGAGAGTGCTACTCAACAACTTACTGATGAGCCGTGGAGGAATATATATTCATATATAATTATGAATACATACTGGGAATGCACAAGAGGCCAAAATTAGAGGAGCATAGCTATCTTGGAGCTTCGGGTTTGGAAGAGATTACAGAGATAGGAAGCGGCATCGCATGCAAGGGAGTTGAATACAAGAATGAGAGTTCTAAACTCAAGACATTGCTTAACTGGGAGCCAATGTAGGCCAGAAAGCACAAGAGAGATAGAGAAATGGGACTTGCTGCGAGTAAGACGCTCAGAGTTTTCAGTGACCTCAAGTTTACAGGAGGGAGTGTGTGGGAGACCAGCTAGGAGTGTGTTGGAATAGTGAAGTCTAGAGGTAACAAAGGTAAGGATGAAGGTTTCAGCAGCAGATGAGCGGAGATACGGGCAAAGTTATGCGGGCAGAAATAGGCAGTCTTAGAGTTGCATGAATTGGAGATTGAAAGCTCATCTCAAGCAGAAGATGAAAACACAATTTTAATTCTGAATTCTGTATTATCATTTTGGTACCATCCAAAGACCTCACAATTAACCAATGCTAGTAATGAAGTCGCACATAACAACCATAATTCTAAGTCTTCATAAAACCATCTAATTAAAAATTATAAATGCTTAGCGAGAAGTTTGTTACCATGAGTATTGTAGGATTATACAAAAGGTATTTGCAACTTCACAGCTTTATTAATAGAATACCGGGCTCTGACTGAAGAAGACTGAATCATGCAGTTAGAAGGATCAAAATTTATGTGATAACATTTCTCAGCAATTTTCAATGAAAAGGGAGTAAGAATGAAAAATGTTTACATTAAGGTCTCAAATCACAGCCTGGAGTAGTTCACATATCAAAGGGGATGCATAAGATTAAGGAACTGTCTTCTTAATGTAATAAACACAGCCTTTAACCATCAGAGTATTATTATAACACAGGTAACAGTTGACACAGGACAAATGTTCAGAGAGAACAAAGGTCTCTTGTGCAAACTTGAGGATAGAAAAAAGACCTTTTGTGAAAATGTTTCAAGTTCTCATTTGCTGAAAATAATTTATAGCAAAGCAAAAAGCTTACCGGGTGACTTCTTCATCTTCTACAATCTCCTTCAAAATTTGAATAATGCTCATTAGGTGCTGGGACCAGGCAGCTGATGGCATCTCTGTAGAATTTTTTTTTTAAAATGGTTATTAGAAGCAACACAAAAAAATATGGATGAATGCAACTTTTTAGCTTTCATTAATAATTTGGATTTCGACGGAACCTATAAATAGAATATCCCAAAATGCTTTAGGGAGAAAGAGATGGGAGGACTGAACAGGGAAAAGAAGTTCGACAATAGTACAGAAAGCACAATTGAAGAGGGCATTTTTTGATGGAAGATTTTACAGGGCTAGATTTTGCAAGAGGTTTCCAAGAAAGACAAAATAACTGCAACACCTTCAATGGCAGAGTCAGGGAAATGTAGAGTGTGTATTCAGACAATTTTACAGCATCTTTAATGTTGTCAAATGTCTCAGGATGCTGCACAGGAGCATTATCAAACACATTTCAACGGAGAAACACATAAGGAGATACAGTCAGGTGACCAAAAGCCAGGTACCTTAAGGAGGGAGAGACAGGTAGAAATAATATATAGTATCATTACTCAGCCTCTATGGCCAAATCCTCCTGCTCTAGGGTCATAGCAGCGTCAATGCGGTCAGGAACGCACGTACAGTAAATATCGTTTGCATATTAATACAGGCCTCACCCGGTATTCTCCGGGGTCTCCACGATTCTCCGTCTCCGATGGGTCAAGTTCCCAACGGCACAGTTCACTTGTGCTTTTAAAAATCATGAAACCAGCGTCATGGTTGCTGAGGAAGTGAAGGGGGTTACGGAAAGTGTCCCAACATCACCATAGTTTGCTGACAATTGTGCAGTTAGCCGGGGGAATACTTCTGCCAGGGCCGGTGGGGGAGGTTAGCGTGGGGTGGGCAGTGGGGTTGGGGTGCACAGTCACGGAACACCATCACCGACCCAGAAAGGCAGCCATGCAGCTGTGTATGCCACTGGCTGCCCAGTGTGAACTTAGGGCCATGGGTCATATAGCTGTCCCCCCAGGCCACCCCCCTAGTTGCCCTCTGGTCCCAGATGATCCATCAGTTGTATGGGTGTGCTCCAGTACAAAGAGTGCCATCTTGTTGGCTGCGATGAGTGTGTGTGAGGATTGTAATGTGTATGTGTGGCTGCAGCTTGTCAGCCTCCCAAGTGTCAATCACAGACTCGCCGAATCTGTCTATACATCTTTGCAACTTCTGTCTCCCCCCAACAGCTTAACTTTCCACCTAGCTAAGTATTATCAGCAAACATTATCTCTATCTCATCATCTAAGTAATTAATATAGCTTGTAAATAATTGACTCTCTGGCACTGATTCTTACAGCACTTCACTATTTACTGCTTGCCAATTTGAGAAAATTGCATTTATGCCCACTCTATCCTATCCATTAAACAATCCTCTATCCATGCTAATATATTACCACCAACTCCATGATCCCTTATCTTGACCATTAGCCTTTTATGTGGCATTTTATCAAATGCCTTTTGGAAATCCAGATATACTACATCTGCTGGCTCCCCTTTATCTACACTGCTAGTTACATCCACAAACACCCAAATAAATTTGTCAAACATGATTTTCATAGTAAAACAGTGTTGACTTTCTAATCATACTATGCTTTCCTAAGTGTATTGTTAAGAACTCCTTAATAATAGATTCCAGTATTTTCCCAATGTTGATGTTTGGCTAACTGGCTTGTTTTTTCTTACCCTCCTTTCCTGAAAAGCAATGTAACATTTGCCAAGTTCCAATCTGATAGGACTGTCTCTAAATCCAAGGAATGTTGGGAAATCATAGATAGCGCATTCATTATCTGTAGCTACATTTAGGACCCAAAGATGTCGGCCATCAGATCCCAGGGATGTCAGATTTTAGTCTCTTAAGTTTCTCCAATACCTTTTCTCTGCTAGTATTAATATTCTTAATTTGAAAAATGAAATGAAATGAAAATCGCTTATTGTCACAAGTAGACTTTGAATGAAGTTACTGTGAAAAGCCCCTAGTCGCCACATTCCGGCGCCTGTTCGGGGAGGCTGTTACGGGAATCGAACTGTGCTGCTGGCCTGCCTTGGTCTGCTTTCAAAGCCAGCGATTTAGCCCTGTGCTAAACAGCCCCTTTTCCTCACATTCTTAATTTCCTCACTCCTTTTAGCCCCTGGGTTATCGTCTATTTCTGGCACAAAACGTGCGTCTTCTATTGTGAAGACAGGCACAAAGTATTTGTTCAAAGCCTCTGCCATATCCTCATTCACCATGATAATTTCTCCCTCCTCTGCTTCTGAGGAACCAATATTTACTTCAGCTACTCTCTTCTTTTTTATATACATATACAAGCTCTTGCAATCTGTTTTCATATTTCTGGCTAGTGTTTTTCTTATATTCTATTTTTTTAATCAAGTATTTATTTGGTGGCTCTTTGCTGATTTCCAAAACAGTCTCAGCCCTCAGTCTTCATACTTTTTTTGCAACACTGTAAGCCTGTTCTTTTATTCTAATACGAGTGACCCACAGATACGCTGTTCTTGCATTGATTTTGAATAGAATGCATTTTTGTTGAATATTTTGAAGTGTTTCTTTAAATGTTTCCCGCTGTTCATTTATCTCCATACCGTTTAATTTATTTACCCAATTAACCATAGCCACTTCTGATCACATGCCTATTTACTGCAATTGTCTTTGATAAGTTTAAGATTTCTGCTTGTCATTGGAGTATGTTAGGGGCTGGTTTAGCTCACCAGGCTAAATCGCTGGCTTTTGAAGCAGGCCAACAGCACAGTTTGATTCCCGTACCAGCCTCCCCGGATAGGCGCCGGAATGTGGCGACTAGGGGCTTTTCACAGTAACTTCATTGAGGTCTACTCGTAACAATAAGCGATTTTCATTTATTTCATGTCACTTTCAAACGTATCATGGAATTCAATGGTATTATGATCATTATTTCCCAGGGGCTCTTTTACTAATTACTAATTTGACATTACTAATTAATCCTGCCTCATTACACAATACTAGATCTCAGCCAGCTTTATCCCTAGTCCATTCCAACTGCCACAAAAACATACTGCAAAACTCATCTTCTAAACCCTTCTTGCCAATTTCATTGTTTCAGTCTATATAAAAATTGAAGGCCCCCACTATTATTAGAATGCCTTTGTTACAAACTCCAATCATTGGATGTTTAATGCTCTGTTCAACAGTGTAACTACTATTGAGGACCTATAAAAAGCTCCCACCGTGTTTTCTAATTCTTGCTATTTCTCATTTCCACTTATAGCGATCCTACTTCATGATCTTCTGAGGCCATATCCTTTTTTGCTTAATGACCTTTCTCACTTAATGTCATCCTTTACTGCCAGGACTACCTTTCCTTCTTTGCCATTCTGTCTTTCTGAACTGTTGTGTACCTTGCAATATTTATTACCCAACCTTGATCACTTTGTAACAATAGCCAGAAATTTCCAGCTCCACTGTGGGTGGGAACCCCCACAGCAGACGGTGAGCCCTTCAAACGTTCCCTGACTTTGGTGCGGCTGAAAGAGCCTGCCCGGCAAGAGGGGTCGGAACAATGGTAATTAGATCTAATTATTTACCTCTTTTGGTACCACTAGGTCATCTATGTTATTGTAGGGCAGCATGGTGGCGCAGTGCTTAGCCCTGCTGTCTTACGGTGCCGAGGTCCCAGGTTCGATCCCGGCTCTGGGTCACTGTCCCATGTGAACTTTGCACATTCTCCCCGTGTTTGCATGTGTTTCACCCCCATAACCCAAAGATGTGCATGGTAGGTGGATTGGCCAGGCTAAATTGCCCTTTAATTGGAAAAAGATGGGTACTCTAAATTGGGTACCCAGGGGCTGGTTTAGCTCACCAGGCTAAATCGCTGGCTTTTAAAGCAGACCAAGCCGGCCAGCAGCACGGTTCGATTCCCATACCAGCCTCCCCGGACAGGCACCGGAACGTGGCGACTAGGGGCTTTTCACAGTAACTTCATTGAAGCCTACTCGTGACAATAAGCGATTTTCATTCATTTTTCATTTCATTTCATTTCATTTCTCATTTCATTTCATTTAAAAAACAAAAATCTTAATAATAACCTTTTATTGTCACAAGTATGAAGTTACTGTGAAAAGTAGCTTAGCTAGAAAGGTTTTGCCTGTGAACAGAACAGCAGTTTCTGAAAAGGCTGGTAGATTAAACAATAGTTGACACAAGCAAGAATCTGCAAGCTGGTTCCTGAAGAACCTCTCTCAAAGTGATCCATTCAAGATATGTCATTACCGTAAGTGTTTCTGGGCCTGCTAATTGTATTTAAAAGTGGATTTTGACCGGAGATGGATTTTGCTTGAGTGGAGGTAGTTAGGAATTTGTGGTTAAGCACTGATTAGCAGGTAATTGTAAGCTATTTTCTTTATGATGTTAAAGTTAGTAATACTGTGTTCATCATAAAGTTTGTTATACCATTGTCCCTATTTGTGTGTAGAATCACTCCTGGAGTGAAGTATCTTTTCCTCACAGTCTTGCCAATTAAATAAAATAATGGGGTTTCTGTCCGGTATCTTTGCTCTGGTCTGGGATCATAATACGCTCTGGAAGAAAGAGAGGCACACACAGGTATAGCTTGAGGGACACCATTCCACATCAAGCATTAAGAAAGACAAAGAAGCAGCTCTCCTTGAACTACCCCAGTCAATCTGTTGATTGAACCCATGCTGTTGCTGTAATTCTGCACCACACTCTAGGCATCTAGTCAAATAATGCTAACAGATTTCATGAACCTGTCTATTAAGTACTTCAGTTCAATAGGTAAAAGGGGTGATCTAATTTATGCATTTAAACGGGTAACGTGGATGAGAGAGAAAGAAACAATTTCTTGAGTGAATGAATGCAGAATAAGCAATGAAAATCTTAAAATTAGTGCAAAGACATTCAAGAAATATCAGGCATGTTTTCTCACAATGGCAGTGGCAGTCTGGAACGGTCTCCTATAAAAGGTGATGAATTCTGGTTTAATTGAAACCTTCAAATCCGAGGTTGATAGATTTTGTTTTAAGCAAGGGTATCAAGCGATATGGATCAAAGGTGGGTTAACAAAACAGATCAGCCATAGCTTAATTGAATGGAGGAATAGATTTGAAGAGCTGACTGGTCTCGTCCTGTTCCTGTGTAAAGATATTTCAGGTCAGTGCTCTTGGATGTCATATTACATGTAATAAATATTTCTGAAATGCCTCACATACATTAAGGCAAACAAACTTACGAAGGACAATAGTGAAGCAAAGCAAATAAGACGAGCGAAGACATGAAGAGAGAAATAAAAATCTGAATTAGTCACCTTTAACTTCCACTTGTATATATTCTTTACCAAATTTGATAAATATTATTTTATCCAATAAATACTTCTGAGCAAGGATAAAAGTCCACTCAGACATTTTGTAGATTTATGCTTTCATACCTCATATATACAACCTGCACTTACAGATATTTGGACATTCAAACGATTAATGAATATAAATAAGTTTGTCGTGTAATGCATCACATTTCAAAAACTATTATTATTGAACCAGCACAGCCTATTTCAGTGCCATCTTGCAAAGTTTAACCTTACAAGGAAAGGTCACCAGCTCAATACGATTGCCCATAAATCATTGAAACAAGTGTGCCTACATAAACAGTGTGCCTGTCAGAACACAGAAGAGAAATCAAGAGACATTAACATCCGTTCAATAACATACAAGCATTTCTTTATCAGAACATACAAGAGCAATATGCCTGGAACAGTGCAGAAGTAACTGCTTGCATATCACTACATAAAGGAAAGAGAGAATACAATATCGTTGGTCATGCCAGCTATATCTGGGCATATTTAAGAAAGATAATCCAGCTCTTTTAAAATTGTTGGGGGGGGAACACAATTTAATCATGAGATGAAATCCTATAAGATATAATCCTATACTCAATAAGTCTTCTTCTATAAGAATTGAAAATCATTGTAATTCAAAATGCTGAGAAACAGTGGTATGTTAAAGGTAAACTTGTATTTTAAGTGGTGTTGTTATACTTCAGAAGGTAGGAACATTACTCAGAATATAGATTGTTAGGCTGTAGGAAGCTCCCATTGAAATGGCATGAACAGGTTTTTTATCACGTTTACTTGTGTGAATTTAATTGAATGTTTGTGTGCCTGGAAGCATGAAACCTATAAGTTGGAGTCATGCTGGTCAACGGTGTTTGTATGTAAAGGGGCTTGGTTAAGTTCCTTATGTGGCTGCATTGTTATCACTCACTATATGATTTTTAAAAATTTGTATGGCTGGAGAAGCGGTAATTATTTGATGACAAAATTAACCTTCATTTGCTGAAGGTTACATCTTCATCAGCTGATGCAGTGTAATGGCTGTGATGTCATTAGGAATGGGTCTTTCAGGGCAGAAGTTCAGTATACGGTCTGACTTGGATGGCCCCATTGGTTGAGGGCTATTCAGATTTCCCATGAAGGTTGAAACTTGGGACTTCACCACTCGAGTTAGTTACCAGATGGTGGCGATAATGTTTGGTTTGCAGTCAACCAGAAGGTGTGCTATCAAGAGGTGGAGCTGTTGTCAGATCGTAGGTTGTGGAGGATTTCAGAAGAATGCATGGGCTTTCTTGAGACCCTGCATCAATGGCAGTGCTTGGTTTGCTGTCAGTTGGCGGTATTCTTTGGAGGAGGGTGTTTTCACTATGGATATCATGTGGTTCAAAATGTGCTAAGACAGGAGACCACTCAAACTGTGTGGTCTCAACAAGAAATAATCTTAATTCCTGCAGGTGGAGTTGTGTGGCATGGTTCCCGAGCCAGGTTGACTATGTGGTAAATACGTACCACGTAAAAGTGAATCAGTCTACCTGCCCAAGGGCTATAACATCTTTTACATTTGACCGAGAAAAGGGCATAAAATCTTTTACATTTGACCGAGAAAAGGGCAAATTTTGCTGTAACATGTCTTTTGAAACAGTAATTAATCTTTCACTGCAATTGTTTTAAACATTCCAATGAATGCTAAAGTTATGAGAAAAAAATCTTTTTTTAGGATTTTGAACAGCTGTTCAAAAAACATGATTATCAAAATATTTCGTTTTTAATAAGAAAATGACATTTACCTGAAGGATTCACTAGTAGTGCCATCACAAGAGGTTGGTGATTACACGGAAAGTAGATCTTCAATGGCATCTGGAGGGAATGTCAAAAAGCAGATTGAAAAAAAGCAGATTGAAAAAAAGCTAATTACTGAGTAGATATACGCAACAATTATAAGGACAGAGATCATACAGATTAAATTCATATTACATTACATCTCTCATTAGATAGCTATAATTCCAATGGAAATAGCAAACCAATATCCAGACAAATATAAATAAGTGGAATGGTGTGAAACGACAGTTCTTCTGAAACTTTACAGCTAACAAATTGGGGGTGTTTACCTCAGGAACGTTACATTGCAAAAACAATATTTAGGTGCAACATGCAGACATAGAACTAAACTTAATGTGGGCATCAATGGCCCTAAGTGTGGGCCAGAAGCCCTGTGGCAATTCTACCTCAGTTATTTCTGAGAGCTCTGACCCAATTCTGTGTCTGTTAGGCAATTATTTGCTTGGCGGTGCGTCTCTTTTTCCTTTTTATGGATCAAAATCACACCTCAATGAGCTACAGACCCCTTCAAACCCAGCACTGCCACCACAGGTACGAACATGTGGGACTGCACCCATGGTGCAGAAACATTGCTCCCACACTGGAACCCAGGTGAGTAGAGTTGGGTTTGAAGGGGCCAGCCAGGCACATACTGGCAAGGGGGAGGAGTTCTGCAGGGCTGGCAGTTGCTGCCAGGGTCGGGGTGCCTGCGGTAAGACACAGGGTACTAATTACAAGTCCGCCTCAACACACTGAGCCCAGAGAGAGGTCGCCAGATTGTCAGTGGCAGTGGAAGAGACACTTGAGATGGCCTCTGGGAAGGAATGGCACGATATCACAGTGGTTAGCACTGTTGCTTCACAACTCCAAGGACCCAGGCTAACACTGCAATGAAGTTACTGTGAAAATCCCCGAGTTGCCACACTCCAGCACCTGTTCTAGTACACAGAAGGAGAATTCAGAAAGTCCAATTCACCTAACAAGCACTTTCGGGACTTATGGGAGGAAACCGGAGCACCCGGAGGAAACCCACACAGACACGGGAGAACGTGCAGAATCCGCACAGACAGTGACCCAAGCCGGGAATCGAACCCGGGTTCCTGGTACTTTGAAGCAACAGTGCTAACCACTGTGCTACCATGCCGCCCTTTGGTCTTTGTTCACCGTCAGCCATGGTTGAGTTGGTAGCACTCTCGGCTCTGAGTCAGAGGGTTCTGAGATTGTACTTGAGCACAAAAATCAAGGTTGTCGCTCCTGTACAGTTCTGAGTGCTGCATTAAACCCAGGCCCTATCTTCCCTCTCAGGACAACACAAGAGAACTTGTGGCACTCTTTCGAAGAAGAGTAGGCCTACAGTGCAGAAGGGGGCCATTCGGCCCATCGAGTCTGCACCAACCCTCTGAAAGAGTACTCCACCAAGCCCACGTTTAAAAAAATAATCTTTATTGTCACAAGTGGGCTTACATTAACACTGCAATGAAGTTACTGTGAAAAGACCCTAGTCGCCACATTCCGGCACCTGTTCGGGTACACAGAGGGACAATTCACTGTGAAGCAACAGTGCTACCCACTGTGCTATCGCGCTTAAGATTTCACTGTCCTATTCCTATAACCCTTTCACCTAACCTGCACATATTTGGACGCTGAGGGGCAATTTAGCATGGCCAATCCACTTAACCTGCACCTCTTTGGAGTGTGGGAGGAAACGGGAGCACCCCGAAGAAACCCACACAGACACAAGAAGAAAGTGCGAATTCCACATAGACAGTCACCCGAGGCTGTAATTGAGCTCGGGTCCCTGGCGGTATGATGCAGCAGTGCTAACCACTGTGCCACCGTTCCGCCCCCTAAGAAGCACCCGAGGCGGTATTGAAAAGAATATCAAAAATTAGCCTTTGAACAGATTAAACTAGCTTTACAGTCATCCTGTCTCTTGGTCCATTTGGACCCATCAAAAATGATAATCCTTACCTGCAATGCGTATCCTTATGGAATAGGACAGTTTTGGCTCAGGATGAACTTTAGCCAGTGCTGAACAAGCTTACTCTCAAATTGAAAAGGAGGAACTAGCCATAATATTCGGAGTGAAAAAGTTCCACAAATACGTCTATGGACCACATTTCATCGTCGTTACGGACCACAAATCCCTGTTGGGGTTATTTAGGGAGGATAAGGCTATGGCCCCCATAGTTTCAACTCGGGTCCAACGCTGGGCTTTATTGTTAGCAGCCTACAAGTACACATTTTATCACATGCCGGGCACCAACATTTCTAATGCGGATGCTTTGAGCTGCCTTCCCCTACCTCAGAGAATACCGTCACCACCAGTACTGCCCTTGGGAGTAGCCACGGTGACGCTGGCTGAAACGAAAGAGAAAATGCTGGAAAATCTCAGCAGGTCTGGCAGCATCTGTAGGGAGAGAAAAGAGCTAACGTTTTCAGTCCCATGACGCTTTGTCAAAGCTGACGCTGGCTGAAGCTACACGTCGACTTTGCAGGCCGATTTATAAGCTACATGTTCTTGCTTATCGTAGATGCTCACTCCAGTACAGAAAATGCGACAGACATTCGCCACCCACGGGTTGCCCCAGATTCTGGTCTCAGATAATGGGACTGCTTTTATTAGTGGAGAATTCCAACAATTTATGATAACCAACGGTGTTCAAGCCAACATGAAGAAAAACTCATCAGTCCCTTTACAACTCAGACCGGCCTGGTTCCTGCTCACCTGTCAAACTACACCAAATTACTATTAATGAGCAGGCACATTAGAACAAGATTGGATTTCCGAATTTGGCAGGCATGGTGGAGACTAAGCAGAATTGACAGAAAAAACACCACAACCTGAAGAAAATGAAAAGAATGTTTGAGGTGGACGATCTGGGATATGTGAAAAAGTTTGGCACTGGCCCAAATTGGATCCCGGAAACGGCCGTGGCAAAAAACAGGTCCTGTGTCGTACAACATATATGTTAAAGGGTGAAGGTTAAAACAGCACCATTTGACCATTTGCAGAGGAGAACCGCACACAGAATCAGTGAGACAACTGGGGCGGAATTCCCCCCCCCCCCCCCCCGCCCCGCCAGGGAGAATCGCCGAGGCGTCGCGCGAGTCCCGCCACGCCGTCCCGACACCCGATTCTCCCACCCCCCCCAAAACCAGCGTGTCGAGAATCACGGCTGGCCGCTCGGAGAATCGCTGCTCGCCGTTTGCAAAAGGCGAGCGGCGATTCTCCGGCCCGGATGGGCCGAGCAGCCGCCCCAACACTACAGGTTCAAGCCGGCGCCGTCCACACCTGGTTGCTGCCGGCGGGTAGATAAGTCCCCAGGGCCTGATCGGATGTACCCCAGAATACTGAAGGAGGCTAGAGAGGAAATTGCCGTGGCCTTGACAGAAATCGTTGGATCCTCACTGTCTTCAGGTGATGTCCCGGAGGACTGGAGAACAGCCAATGTTGTTACTTTGTTTAAGAAGGGTAGCAAGGATAATCCAGAGAACTACAGGCCGGTGAGCTTTACGTCAGTGGTAGGGAAATTACTGGAGAGAATTCTTTGAGACAGGATCTACTCCCATTGGAAGTAAATGGACGTATTAGCGAGAGGCAGTACGGTTTTGTGAAGGGGAGGTCGTGTCTCACTAACTTGATAGTTTTTCAAGGAGGTCACAAAGATGATTGATGTAGGTAGGGCAGTGGATGTTGTCTATATGGACTTCAGTAAGGCCTTTGACAAGGTCCCTCATGGTAGACTGGTACAAAAGGTAAAGTCACACGGGATCAGGGGTGAGCTGGCAAGGTGGATACAGAACTGGCTAGGTCATAGAAGTCAGAGAGTAGCAATGGAAGGGTACTTTTCTGATTGGAGGGCTGTGACTAGTGGTGTTCCGCAGGGTTCAGTGCTAGGACCTTTGCTGTTCATAGTATATATAAATGATTTGGAGGAAAATGTAACTGGTCTGATTAGTAAGTTTGCAGACGACACAAAGGTTGGTGGAATTGCGGATAGCAATGAGGACTGTCAGAAGATACAGCAGGATTTAGATCGTTTGGAGACTTGGGCGGAGAGATGGCAGATGGAGTTTAATCCGGACAAATGTGAAGTAATGCATTTTGGAAGGTCGAATGCAGGTAGGGAATATACAGTGAATGGTAGAACCCTCAAGAGTATTGACAGTCAGAGAGATCTAGGTGTACAGGTCCACAGGTCACTGAAAGGGGCAACGCAGGTAGAGAAGGTAGTCAAGGAGGCATACGGCATGCTTGCCTTCATTGGCCGGGGCATTGAGTATAAAAATTAGCAAGTCATGTTGCAGCTGTATAGAACCTTCGTTGGGCCACACTTGAAGTATAGTGTTCAATTCTGGTCGCCACACTACCAGAAGGATGTGGAGGCTTTAGAGAGGGTGCAGAAGAGATTTATCAGGATGTTGCCTGGTATGGAGGGCATTAGCTATGAGGAGAGGTTGAATAAACTCGGTTTGTTCTCACTGGAATGACAGAGGTGAGGGGCGACCTGATAGAGGTCTACAAAATTATGAGGGACATTGACAGAGTGGATAGTCAGAGGCTTTTTCCCAGGGTAGAGGGGTCAATTACTAGGAGGTATAGGTTTAAGGTCCGAGGGGCAAGGTTTAGAGGAGATGTACGAGGCATGTTTTCTTTTTTTACACACAGGGTAGTGGGTGCCTGGAACACGCTGCCGGAGGAGGTGGTGGAAGCAGGGACGATAGTGACGTTTAAGGGGCATCTTGACAAATATATGAATAGGATGGGAATAGAGGCATACGGACCCCAAAGTGCAGAAGATTTTTGTTTAGACGGGCACAATGGTCGGCACAGGCTGTTCCTGTGCTGTACCTTTCTTTGTTCTTTGTATGACACCCTCATCATGAAGAGCCTGCTTTAGCCTCAGACAGTTGGGATGGAGTCAGTTGCAAGGGGATGGTGCTTGTGGCAGGGATCAAAAAAGCCTTCAGCCTTCCTAATAATTAATTAGGAGAAATTTCTGCTCAACCAGTACTGGATATCAGGAAACAGTCCAACCGTTTGGAGATGGTGGTGAGAGTGAGAGAGGTATTAGTGAGGTAGAGCTGGCTGCGTATTGTCACTGTACACATGTAAACTAATGCCTGCATTTTCCAATGATGTCACCAATGTGCAGCATGTAAATAAGAAATAGGAGGGAGGCACGGGTAGATCTTTGGGGGCACCAGTGGCAATGGGTCGGGAGTGGGATGATAAGCCATTGCAGGTGGTTCCTCGGCTGGGACTGGCAAGATAAGAATGGAAACAGGAAGTCCGATTCTAGCTAACTGGATGATGGTGGAGAGATGTTGGGGAAGAAGAGTGCGGCAACTATGTGGAAGGTTGCAGGTAGGTAAAGAAGAATGAAGAGGGGTTATTTATCTTTGTTAAGTCACATAGAATGACATTTATAAATCTGCTAAAGGCCTTAAGTTCTGTGGCAGAGTGGAAATCTGATTGGAGAGATTCAAGCATGAAGTTACCAAAAAGGTGGACATGGATTTGGGAGGTGACAACAGAGGGAAGAGAGGTTCATAATGGGACGAGAGTTTGCAAGGACAGAGTGGTCAAGTGTTTTTCTATTGAGAGGGGTGAGAAAGGCAGATTTGAAGACGAGGGGGACAACATTTAAGGAGAAAGAAATTTTACCAATGATAGCTAGCATGGGAACCAGCGGCTTTGTTGGAAAAGGTTGAGGAAAGGAGGTGGATCTCATGTACATGATGAGCTTCAAGAGGACACGCGGGAAAGAGAAGAGAAACTAATGTAAGATGCAAGTTCAGGATTCAGTAACATTAATAATGACCATGGCCACTCGACTGAAATATCAGAGATCTTGTAGACTCCTTAAAGGATCAGATTTTGAATTTATGAGCGCTGTCTGTAACTCAGTTCAAAAAATTGCTTTCGCAAACTGCTCTTTTCATCTAGAAACTGAGGAACTCACCTGAGGTTGCATCTGCAGCAGAGCTTGAACAAAACAGCGCATAAATGCTTGTATAATGATGATAATTTTAGGATGCCCATCAGACTCCAGTAGAATGGTCCTTATGATTTAATAAAAGCAAAAAATAAATCGCAATTAGCAACATTAATATCAGTCATCCAGTGTATAACAATGCATAACAATGCATCACAATGCAAAACAATGGGTGGGATTTACCGACCACCCCGCCGTCTGTTTTTCAGTGGCGGAGACCGACCGCCAGCAGGATCTACGAACCCCACCATTGTCAATGGGATTTCCTGGTGACAGCAGCTCTCGTCACCAGGGATCCATGCGCAGGGTGGGACTGGAATTTCCTACCGGCGTGAACAGCTAGTAAATCCCGCCCAATCCCGTCGGGCAGCATGTTGGCACAGTGGTTAGCATTGCTGCCTCACAGCATCATGGACCCAGGTTCAAATCTGGCCTTGGGTGACTGTGTGAAGTTTGCACTTTCTCCTGTGTCCACGTAGGTTTCCTCCAGGTGCTCCGGTTTCTTCCCACAGTCCAAAGATGTGCAGGTTCGGTGGATTGGCCTTGCTAAATTGCTCCTTAAGTGTCCAAAAAGGTTAGGTGGTGTTACAGGGGTGTGGGCCTAGGTGGGGTGCTCTGTCCAAGGGCCGATGGGCCGAATGGCCTCCTTCTGCACTGTAGGAATTCTATTCTATTCTATAAATTATGTTTGTCTCTAGAGCTAACTGATCCGGCTTCACAGAAAGGCAGGAGTTATAATATGCTGCTGTAAATCGTACAACTGGCTGCACTTCAAATTCAGCTGCTTACTATAGAGACAAGGAAACTTCTCAAATTTGGCCTTTCTTTAGCCCCAATAAAAAATTGCGTCACAGATAACATATCCACTCTTGGTGAAAGTTTTACAATAAAATTGAAAAAGTGATTTTCCACTGTTTGGTTTAAGTGTCAAATCAAAGTTCACTTCCATTTGGCAAAATAAGTGCATTTTACATGTTTTCCTAATCAATTTAACTTGATACAGGCTACTTAGAATGACAGGTGTATTGTGTTTCTTTGCATTACATTGCATGAAACCGGCAAACAGCTGTGCAGACAGAAACAGTTCATACTGTTTATAATGAACTATGTACTGAATCATACTGATCCTAACATCTGTTCTATCTTCATCCTGATAATTTGGTTGGTGCATTCGTCTTTTTAATATTTCAATATGAAATACACAATAGTGTCAGACGTAAAATGATGGACCTTTCAGAATGCCCTCATTTCATTTGCTATGGGCATAATATGTACAGCTGTGAAAATAAATCATACAGTAAAATCAACACTTTCTCCCATCTTAATTTTAAAAAGATAAGCACGAGGACCACTGGGAATCATTCATTGATCTCCCTGTGGGGCTCTTGGGAGTATGTGTTCCCATGGTAATGGGCGGAGGCCTGCCCAGAAGGGACTTGTTACAGAGCCCCTTAAATGCCGTTACAGACCTGGACCGGGTATTCTGTTATTTCCGAGCTGGGACACTTAATAAGATAAGATAAGAACTAGGAGCAGGAGTAGGCCATCTGGCCCCTCGAGCCTGCTCCGCCATTCAATTAGATCATGGCTGATCTTTTGTGGACTCAGCTCCAATTTCCGGCCCGAACACCATAACCCTTAACCCTTAATCCCTTGTGTGAGAACATAGAACATTGAACAGTACAACACAGAACAGGTCCTTTGGCCCTCGATGTTGTGCCGAGCATTGTCTGAAACCAAGATCAAGCTATCCCACTCCCAGTCATTCTGGTGTGCTCCATGTGCCTATCCAATAACTGAAGTGTCCGACTCCACTATCACAGCAGGTAGTCCATTCCACACCCACACCACTCTCTGAGTAAAGAACCTACCTCGGACATCCCTCCTATATCTCCCACCCTGAATCTTATAGTTATGCCCCCTTGTAACACCTTGTGCCGAGGGTGCAGCTTTACTTTTGAGTTTAGAATAAATCTGTTTAAACCTTCATCATCATGTCTCCTGGGTTACACATTGTGTAGCTATTTCATGTTTTCTACATTGACATGCCTTAGCTTCTATTTATCTACATTAATTTCAGTCTCCTATTCCCTTAATCGAGCAATGTAAGACTCAAGCAATTTCTAGAGCGTTAGTATTGAAAAGTAGAGAGGTTATGCTGAACTTGTATCAAACCTCGGTAAGACCACATTTGGAGTGCTGTGTGGAGTTCCGGTCTCCATGCTAAGATAATGAAATAGAGACACTGGAGAGGGCACAAAAGAAATTTACAAGGATGGTATCTGAATGGTTATACCCATCTGGAAATGGCGGCACGTGGTGCAGTGGTTAGCACTGGGACTGTGGCACTGAGGACCCGGGTTAGAATCCCGGCCCTGGGTCATTGTCCGTGTGGAGTTTGCACATTCGCCCCGTGTCTGCATGGGTTTCACCCCCACAACCCAAAGATGTGCAGTGTAGGTGGATTGGCCACACTAAATTGCCCCTTAATTGGGAAAAAAAAAATTGGGTACTCTAAATTTTTTTTTTTTTTAAATACCTATCAGAGGAAAGAATAAACAGGCTGGGATTCTTTTCCCTTGAGGGACGACCTATTAGGTTTAAAATGATAAGACTTTGATTGAAGTGAATATAAAGGGTGTTCCTACTTGTCTCTAGCAGCAAAAAGGGTGGTCTCTAGCAGCAAAACTAGAGACCACCAATATAAGACAATCATCAAGAAATCAAGAATAAAATTCAGAAAATGCTTCTTCACCCAAACAGTGGGTAAGAATGTGAAACTTGCCATCGCAAAAAGTAGTTGATGCATTTAAGGGGAAGCTAGAGATGCATACGAGTGTGAAAAGAATAGAGGCTTATAGTGGTAGTTAAATCACGAAAGGTAGACGAAGACTTAATTGGAGCACAAATGGCACATGGACTGATTGGGTCAAAAGGCCCTTTCTGTGCTGCATGTTTTATAATAATAATTTTTTTATTGTCACAAGTAGGCTTATATTAACGCTGCAATGAAGTTACTGTGAAAAGCCCCTCGTTGCCACATTCCGGCGTCTGTTCGGGTAGTAATTTTATGTAATTTGTCTTAGTTTATTTGAATTTTACAAATCTCTCTTTATATTCAGCTAGCTGGGTATCAGTAAATTTAAATTATCAGCAGTTCGAGCCCCTATCACATTATTCATGAATGAAAACAGTTAAGATACATACAACAGACAGATTCATCCACTGGTTACAATACAAAGGGAAAGTTTTTCCCATTTCCTTCCAATTTCATTGCCAATCTCATGTCCACACTAGCTAACTAATTACCATTCATTTAACCAGCCCAAACTTCTCTTTAATACTATAGATGGAGAATTTTATTGTCTTGTATCCCAGCGGAATTTTACACCAATGGATAGCTATAATTTGATTAATTCCAATCACATCACCTATTATTTGTATGGATTATTCCTTCCAGCCTCTTTATTCATTGAATAATGATATTGTACCCTAATGTTCTCTAGAACATTCTCTCACCACTGTTGTTAGATTTTACACAATTACCCCATTTATAACTCTACTCCTTTTGCATATGAATAACGCACTATCCTCTGATCCTCGGTTACAGCTTCTGTACTTATGGAACTCAAATTATTAGTCAAAAATATTCAATCACTGGCTTCTTAGATTAAAAACAATGGCAGCTTTAAGTAATTTTATGTCACAAACTGTATGTTGGCACTAGCTTCTCTTTTTCTTCTGCTCATGAAAGGCACTATAAACAAAGCTCTACAGAAATATTACGGTCAAAATGACATTACAAGCAAGGACTGGATTCAGCAAACGCTTTAGTTATTAAAGTTCAATGTGGATCCAAGTGATACAAATCAGGTACTCCAAGTTAAGTGGCTTTCGGGATGGTATGATTTGTTTCACCCTCTCGAGGTGGTCAAGATTCTACTCTTGACCACTACCCAATGACCCCTCCTAGGTGCATGTACGGATACTGGGTGAAGACAGGATTGGGCTCAGCTACAACACTGATGATCTGCAAATACTATCTTGGCTTATGCATGGAAAGTGACCGCTGCAGTGAGACACCAGAAGAATCAATCTTTCAGAAAGGATGGGACAACAGTAAAAGGAAAAGTGACTAAAAAGAGCAGATTCAACGTTGTGCAAAAAATGACTCGAAACCACAAATACTTATTTATCATCACAACTGACCTGCACATTAAATAAAGCAATCAATTTCCGATACCATGAGGAGCTTATTTCTGTTGCCATCAGTATTGATTGAGTCACCAATAACTCGCACAAATGACACACATGTTAAAACATAATCTGGTTTGCGGATACAACACATTTCAATCAGGCATGATTTGAAGAATAAGTTTTGAATTTTGATACAGCATCCACCTGATAGAATGGGTCAGATAAAGTGCCGTATTTTTGTCTAAAACACAGCTAAGAGTCAGGGCGCCAGAATCGGGTCTGGACGGGACGTGGCCAGTAGATCCCAGGAGAGGCCTCCCTCAGGATCCCCGACAGTCGTTACACCTCACGAGATCTAACACGATCTCGTGGGCAGCACGGTAGCACAAGTGGACAGCACTGTAGCTTCACAGCGCCAGGGTCCCAGGTTCGATTTCCTGCTGGGTCACTGCCTGCGCGAAGTCTGCATGTTCTCCCCGTGTCTGCGTGGGTTTCCTCCGGGTTCTCCGGTTTCCTCCCACAATCCAAAGACATGCAAGTTAGGTGGATTGGCCATGGTAAATTGCCCTTAGTGGCCATAAAGGTTAGGAGGGGTTATTGGGTTACGGGGATAGGGTGGAAGTGAGGGCTTAAGTGGGTTGGTGCAGACTCGATGGGTCGAATGGCCTCCTTCTACACTGTATGTTCTGTTCTACGATCCTGCAAGATCTGCGCACAATTGGCAGGACCCACAGTTCAGAGTTAAGTGAGTTTATGAGTTCACTTAACTGTGCCAATGCAAGGGCAGCACTTTATTGCAGTGGTTAGCACTGCTGCCTCACATTGCCGAGGTTCCAGGTTGGATCCCGACTCTGGGTCACTGTCTGTGCGGAGTTTGCACATTCTCCCCGTGTTTATGTGGGTTTCACCCCCACAACCCAAAGATGTGCAGTGTAGGTGGATTGGCCACCCTAAATTGGGCAACAAGGTAGCCTAGTGGTTAGCACAATTGCTTCGCAGCTCCAGGGTCCCAGGTTCGCTTTCCGGCTTGGGTCACTGTCTGTGCGGAGTCTGCACAATCTCCCCGTGTGTGCGTGGGTTTCCTCCGGGTGCTCTGGTTTCCTCCCACAGTCCAAAGATGTGCAGGTTAGGTGGATTGGCCATGATAAATTGTCCTTAGTGTCCAAAATTGCCCTTAGTGTTGGGTGGGGTTACTGGGTTATGGGGATAGGGTGGAGGTGTGAGCTTGGGTAGGGTGTTCTTTCTAAGAGCCGGTGCAGACTTGATGGGCCAAATGGCCTCTTTCTGCACTGTAAATTCTATGTAAAAACTGCCTCTTAATTGGAAAAAAATGAAATGGGCACTCTAAATTTTAGAAAGGAAAAAAAAGTGTGCCAATGCCAGATCGAACTGGCTCCCGGTCTCGCAAAGGAGACCCCAGCCGGGCTCTGTTTTGCACTAGTTCCCACAAAAGGGGATTGGATTGGATTGGATTTAATTATTGTCACGTGTACCGAGGTACAGAGAAAAGTATTATTCTGCGAGCAGCTCAAAAGATCATTTCTACATGAAAAGAAAACAAAGAAAATACATAACAGGACAACACAAGGTACACAAAGTAAATACACAGACACCGGCATCGTGTGAAGCAGACGGGTGTGTAGTATTAATCGGGTCAGTCCATAAGAGGGTCATTTAGGAATCTGGTAACAGTGGGGATGAAGCGGTTTTTGAATTTGTTTGTGCATGTTCTCAGACATTTGTATCTCCTGCCCGATGGAAGAAGTTGGAAGAGCGAGTAAACCCGGTGGGAGGGGTCTTTGATTATGCTGCCCGCTTTCCCAAGGCAGCAGGAGGTGTAGATGGAGTCAATGAATGGGAGGCAGGTTTGTGTGGTGGATTGCATTGTGTTCACGACTCCCTGAAGTTTCTTGCGGTCTTGGGCCGAGCAGTTGCCATACCAGGCTGTGATGCAACCAGATAGGATGCTTTCTATGGTGCATCTGTAAACGTTGGTAAGAGTCAGTGTGGACATGCCGAATTTCCTTAGTTTCCTGAGGAAGAATAGGTGCTGTTGTGCTTTCTTGGTGGTAGCATCGACGTGGGTAGACCAGGACAGATTTTCGGTGATGTGCACATCTAGGAATTTGAAGCTGTCAACCATTTCCACCTCGGCCCCGTTAATGCAGACAGGTGTGTGTACAATACTTTGCTTCCTGAAGTCAATGACCAGCTCTTTAGTTTTCTGGTATTGAGGGATAGATTGTTGTCGCTACACCACTCCACTAGGTTCTCTACCTCCCTCCTGTATTCTGACTCGTCATTATTCGCGATCCGACCCACTATGGTCGTGTCGTCAGCAAACTTGTCGATGGAGTTGGAACCAAATTTTGCCAGGCAGTCGTGTATGTATAGGGAGTATAGTAGGGGGCTAAGTATGCAGCCTTGCGGGGCCCCAGTATTGAGGGCTATTGTGGAGCTGGTGTTGTTGTTTATTCTTTCTGATTGTGGTCTGTGGGTCAGAAGGTCGAGGATCCAGTTACAGAGTGAGGAGCCACGTCCCAGGTTTTGGAGATTGATATGAGCTTGGCTGGGATAATGCTGTTGAAGGTGGTGCGAGTGTCAATAAATAGGAGTCTGCACTTAGGGGGGTCTCCCAGGCAATCACAGGATTCGGGTGGTTGGTATCTGGGCTGGATGGCACCTTGGCACTGAAGCCACCTGAGCACCCTGGCAGTGCCACATGGGTGGCACTGGCAGTGTGCTGGGTGACACTACCAGGCTGGCAGGAGCACTTACAGGGTACCAGTAAAATGGTGCCCAGGTGTCACTTCGGCCGCACCGAGGATCGGGCCCTGGGGTGCCCTTCCCATATGAGGTGGGGTGCGGGGAACTCGAGGACCCCCTCAACAGGTGGATTGGGGCACTGTTGGGGGAAGGTCCTGGGCACACATTAGGGAGGATTGAGATCAGGGCGGCAATTCTCTTCCTGCACTGCAGAGTTCGTCAGTGCAGGATATGCGACTGAGTGCGACTTCAGCAGGGCATTCCCCGTTGATGCCAAAAAAAAAGTGCCGTTAGATAGCAGGGTCGCTCCCGGCGACAACCCATCTAATGCCGTCTGGGATGGACTTTTTTTTTCCAATCAGATCGCGCCCAGTCTTTCATTTCCTCAGGACACCCTAAATTGCTTTACAACCAAATCATTCATTTGAATTTTAAATTCAGTCACTGTTGGCAACTAATTTCTGTGCAGCAAGATCTCAGTGGGAAACGACTAACCAGATTGTCTGTTTTGATGGCGTTGGTTGAAGATGTAATGGCAGAATACCTGAAGAACCCTCTGCTCCTTTTCAAATCATAAGTGAAGGGGGAGAGCCATGTGTCATCAGTGGAAGTTGGGGGTGGCACGGTAGCGCAGTGGTTAGCACCGATTCATGATCTGGAAGAAGGAACTGAACGCTCTATTGCTAAGTTTGCAGATGATACAAAGATCTGTAGAGGGGCAGGTAGTATTAAGGAACCAGGCGGGCTGCAGAAGGACTGAGACCGGCTCGGAGAGTGGGCAAAGAAGTGGCAGATGGAATACAATGTGGAAAATTGAGAGGTTATGCACTTTGGAAGGAGAAATGGAGGCATAGACTATTTTCTAAATGGGAAGATGCTTAGAAAATCAGAAGCACAAAGGGTCCTTGTTCAAGATTCTCTTAAGATTAATGTGTAGGTTCAGTCGGCAGTTAGGAAGGCTAATGCAATGTTATCATTTAGTCGAGAGGGCTACAATACAAGACCAGGGATAAACGTCTGAGGCTGTATAAGGCTCTGGTCAGACCCCATTTGGAGTATTGTGAGCAGTTTTGGAACCCGTATCGAAGGAAGGATGTGCTGGCCTTGGAAAGGGTCCAGAGGAGGTTCACAAGAATGATCCCTGGAATGAAGAGTTTGTCGTATGAGGAACGGTTGAGGACTCTGGGTCTGTACTCGTTGGAGTTTAGAAGGATGAGGAGGGATTTTATTGAAACTTAAAAGATACTGCGAGGCCTGGATAGAGTGGACATGGAGAGGATGTTTCCACTTGAAGGATAAACTATAACCAGAAGACACAATCTCAGACTAAAGGGCATAGAACATAGAACATAGAACGATACAGCGCAGTACAGGCCCTTCGGCCCTCGATGTTGCACCGACATGGAAAAAATCTAAAGGCCATCTAACCTACACTATGCCCTTATCATCCATATGCTTATCCAATAAATTTTTAAATGCCCTCAATGTTGGCATGTTCACTACTGTTGCAGGTAGGGCATTCCACGGCCTCACCACTCTTTGCGTAAAAAACCCACCTCTGACCTCTGTCCTATATCTATTACCCCTCAATTTAAGGCTATGTCCCCTCATGCTAGCCACCTCCATCCGTGGGAGAAGGCTCTCGCTGTCCACCCTATCTAACCCTCTGATCATTTTGTATGCCTCTATTAAGTCACCTCTTAACCTTCTTCTCTCTAACGAAAACAACCTCAAGTCCATCAGCCTTTCCTCATAAGATTTTCCCTCCATACCAGGCAACATCCTGGTAAATCTCCTCTGCACCCGTTCCAAAGCTTCCACGTCCTTCCTATAATGAGGCGACCAGAACTGTACGCAATACTCCAAATGCGGCCGTACTAGAGTTTTGTACAACTGCAACATGACCTCATGGCTCCGGAACTCAATCCCTCTACCAATAAAGGCCAACACACCATAGGCCTTCTTCACAACCCTATCAACCTGGGTGGCAACTTTCAGGGATCTATGTACATGGACACCGAGATCCCTCTGCTCATCCACACTACCAAGAATTTTACCATTAGCCAAATATTCCGCATTTCTGTTATTCTTTCCAAAGTGAATCACCTCACACTTCTCCACATTAAACTCCTTTTGCCACCTCTCAGCCCAGCTCTGCAGCTTATCTATGTCCCTCTGTAACCTGCAACATCCTTCCGCACTGTCTACAACTCCACCGACTTTAGTGTCGTCTGCAAATTTACTCACCCATCCTTCTGCGTCCTCCTCTAGGTCATTTATAAAAATGACAAACAGCAATGGCCCCAGAACAGATCCTTGTGGTACGCCACTCGTAACTGAACTCCATTCTGAACATTTCCCATCAACTACCACTCTCTGTCTTCTTTCAACTAGCCAATTTCTGATCCACATCTCTAAATCTCCCTCAATCCCCAGCCTCCGTATTTTCTGCAATAGACGACCGTGGGGAACCTTATCAAACGCTTTACTGAAATCCATATACACCACATCAACTGCTCTACCCTCGTCTACCTGTTCAGTCACCTTCTCAAAGAACTCGATAAGGTTTGTGAGGCATGACCTACCCTTCACAAAACCATGCTGACTGTCCCTAATCATATTATTCCTATCTAGATGATTATAAATCGTATCTTTTATAATCCTCTCCAAGACTTTACCCACCACAGACGTTAGGCTCACCGGCCTATAGTTACCGGGGTTATCTCTACTCCCCTTCTTGAACAATGAATCCTTTAAAACAGATCCTTTAAAACAGAGATGAGGAGGAATTTCTTCAGCCAGAGGGTGGTGAATTTATGGAATTCTTTGCCGCAGAAGGCTATGGAGGCCAAATCACTGAGTGTCTTTAAGACTGCAATAGATAGGTTTTTGATCAATAAAGGGATCAGGGGTTATGAGGAGAAGACAGGAGAACGGAGATGAGAAAAATATCAACCATGATTAAATGGCAGGGGCAGCACGGTGACACAGTGGTTAGCATTGCTGCCTCATGGCGCTGAGGTCCCAGGTTCGATCCCGGCTCTGGGTCACTGTCCTTGTGCAGTTTGCACATTCTCCACGTGTTTGCGTGGGTTTCGCCCCCACAACCCAAAAGATGTGCAGAGTAGGTGGATTGGCCAGGCTAAATTGCCCCTTAATTGGAATAAAAAATGAATTGGGTATTCAAAATTTTTTATTTATTTAAATGATTAAATGGAGGAGCAGACTCGATGGGCTGAGTGGCCTAATTCTGCTCATATGTCTTATGGCGGCGAGGACCCCGGTTCGATCCGCGTATTTCCTTGCCGCTATTGGCAATGCCACCATCGCCAAAGCCCGCAAGCTGGACCCCCTACAGAATTCTTCCTCCATCCTAACCCAGTCTGCCCCCTCTCCTTCCCACCACCATCGCACCTTCTCCACATTCTCCGCCCTGTATAATGTAGCATGTTCGGCAACGTCAACCTTCACTTCTGCCTCGGTCTCTGTAACAGAGTCCTCTACACCCTGGCACCTTCCAGAACGGACGTGTCTGGAATATGAACAGGAACCTCAGCAGAATGTTCATCTTCACCACTTGGACCCTCCGTGCCAGAGTCAGGTGCAATGTGTCCCACCTCTTCAGATCCTCCCTAACCTTCTCCACCAGCTTTGTTTAATTCCATTTATGTAGCATCGCCCATTCCCTTGCCACCTGAATCCCCAGTTATCTAAACTTGTCTCTGGCACCTTGAATGGCAGGTTGGCTCTCCGACCCAACTCGTTCACCGGGAACACTTCACTTCACGTTTAGTCTATATCCTGAGAACGCGCCAAACTTCCCCAACAGGCCCATAATTCTCGCCATGCTCTCCAGCGGGTCCAAGACATGCGTGTATAGTCCCCTCCTGATCACCTGCCAGTCTGTTGACCCCCTAAGAGCCATTGCCAGAGACGCTATCACTCGTGCAAGCAATAGTGGTAACAGCGGAAACCCCTGCCTTGTTCCCCTGAGCAGTCCAAAGTTTCATGAGCCCATGTTGTTGGTCCGCACACTCGCCTTCTGTGCCACGTATAACAAGCACACCCATGCTACAAACTCCGGCCGAAACCCCAACCTTCTGAGGACCTCAAACAGGTACCACCAGTCCACCCGGTCAAATGCCTTCTCCGCATCTATTGATACCACTACCTCCAGTACTCGAGCTCTCGATGGGGTTATGATCACATTTAACAGCCTCCTTATATTACTAAAGAGCGGCCTAACCTTTAAGAAACCTGTCTGGTCCTCCGCAACCACCCCCAGAACACATCCTTTTAGCCACCAACTTAGCCAGCACTTTTGCATCCGTTTTTAACAGCGACATGGGCCTATTCCACCCACTTTTTTGGTATTAATCTGATCGTTGCCTGCGTCATCGTCTCCAGCAGTTCCCCTTCTCCAACGTCTCATTAAACGCTCCCAAGAGATGTGTCGCCAGGTCATTCGCAACCTACTTATAGAATTCCAACGGGTAACCATCGGGCCCCGGGGCCTTCCCTGACTTCATACCCCTTATACTGTCCACATACTAAATCGTATGAATGAAAAGAACTTCAGCAAAACCAATCAGAAATACCTCACAGAAAGATACCTTGTATTTTGGAATCAGAAAGTTTCAAAAGATTTCGATGTTCTTAATTGCAAATACCTGCTCAGCTCCACAATGCAGGAAGTGAGCTGAATGTGACCTCAGTGGGGACTTCCTGACTGAAGCCAGAAAAAACAACAGAGTCCTGTTTGATAGCTGGATTGCTCTCGGCACCTATATGTGCCCAAAATGGGACTCTTTTGCCTGTTAAATCGCGCCTGCCATTTTTCTCATGAGAGTTCCCAATCTCAAAATTTGAAGACGTAGCCTCGGAATTCTCTTCAAGATTCACTCCTACTGGGACATCTTCAACAATGACCCACCTCACACGTTTCAATCTCATCTTCCACGATTCTTCACCCCGGATCTTCACCAATGGAATATCTTTGCCCTAATGGCCCACAGCACAGAGTCACCAACCTTTGGCTGCCTTCACGGATCTATGGAGCTCCTCTTGTGTCCTCTACTCTCAAAGTTTGCTCCCTGCAGCTCTTTCTTGAATTCAAGAGCCCATTATGTGATGATATGCAGAAAGCAAGTTTGCACATAATGTTATGCATGACCACCGACCACTAGGTGGCAGTGTGAACCCACCACGTGACCCTGTAGTCTGGGAGTTAGGAGCAGGTCGTGCTGGAGGATAGATGTATTTTTCAATAGCTCTACCATAGTTGATTAGCGTTAGTAAGTTTCTTATTTTATTTATCCTAGTTATCTTATCACGCAGTTGTTCTAAAATAAATTATTTAAACTAGATGTTCTGTAGTTTATCATTCACTTCGGCATCTACAGAACATGTTATGTTCCAGGATTGATGGTTTACTAAGAACTCGACGATTCTGTCCGAAAAAATCTGAACCCTAAAGATAACTTTGAAGGATACGGAAAAACACGCACCTTTGCTACTAACCTTGCAAGCTACTGGCATCTGGTGCTCAACGCGCGGTAAAATTTCAAAGTCTGGGATGGAAGGCATCAAGGCACCTCAACAGCTTTGATTACTGGTAACGTAGACGGGAAGTGAAGGGTGTTTGAGCAACAGTTTAAACTCTATGTTGCCGCCATTGGTCTGCAGGCACAGCCGGATGAGAGGTGTATCACGTGGCTGCTCAATATAGCAGATCCCCAAGCAATTGAAATTTTCAACACTTTTGTCTTTGAAAACGAGGCTGACAGCAAAAGCTTCGACGAAGTTCTTGAACAATTCGATTGGTATCGTTCAGTACCGCTAGTCAATGGCCTCTCACCTGTTCAAATGTTGATGAACAGGCAGCTTCGAACATCTCTACCTCGTTTCCCTCATGAGCCCCTGAACCACTTGTTAACCACTCAGTGGGCAGCACGGTAGCACAAGTGGCTAGCACTGTGGCTTCACAGCGCCAGGGTCCCAAGTTCGATTCCCCGCTGGGTCACTGTCTGTGCGGAGTCTGCACGTTCTCCCCGTGTCTGCGTGGGTTTCCTCTGGGCGCTCCGGTTTCCTCCCACAGTCCAAAGACGTGCAGGTTAGGTGGATTGGCCATGATAAATTGCCCTTAGTGACCAAAATAGGTTAGGAGGGGGCATTGGGTTACGGGGATAGGGTGGAAGTGAGGGTTTAAGTGGGTCGGTGTAGACCCGATGGGCCGAATGGCCTCCCTCTGCACTGTATGTTCTATGCTAACAAGACAATTGACCTCTCAGAAGAGGGGGCAGAAGGGATTCTATGATAGGTCTGCCAAAAGACTTCAACCTCTGCAGCCAGAGCATACGGTGAGAGTAGAAGACTCCAAAGGAAATTGATGGTTTAAACAGGTGAAGGTACTGCGACAAGCAGGTCCAAGCTCGTATCTCATTATGACGGATGAAGGTGCTGTCTTGAGAAGGAATAGAAGAGCTTTGCTCAAACTACGGCAACCGTTTGTGATGCAACCGCCGGAAGAAGCACACAACAGTCCCAAAACATCTGAAGACCATACGGAACAAATACAAGTGGATGATGCATCAATATTTGAAGAACATCAAATTCAAGCAACAAACACTAAAGAACATGAAGAACAGTTGCAAGTTCAGCAGACACTAAGAGGGTCGACAAGGATAAGGCGCAAGCCAGAAAGAGTGAACTTGTGAAAGACTGTAAAAATTCTGAACATGTAAATAGTTATGCATATCATGGTGAAATATAATAAAGTAATTTAATGTATAATAATTTATTTTCCAAAAGAAAGGGGATGTGATAATATGCAAAAAGCAAGTTTGTACATAATGTTATGCATGACCTCTGACCACCAGGTGGCAGTGTAAACCCACTCCGTGACCCTGTAGTCTGGTAGTTGGGAGTATTTTGTGATGGAGGATAGGCGTATTTTGCAGTAGCTCCACCAAAGTTGATTAGTGATAGCAGTATATATTTTATTTATCCTAGTTATCTTATCACGCAGTTGTTCCATAATAAATTATTTAAACTGGATGTTCTGTAGTTCATCATTCACTTCAGCCAGTCTACAGAACATGACATATTACTCTGCTCCTTTCTTCATTTAGGAGAATTTCTGTCCCCCCTGGCTTTTATCCTTTGCTTGGAACTGTCTTTTCCCTTCCCTGGTTTAGGGCCTTCCCCCGTGTCCTACTCCCTGGAACACCTCCAAGATAATGGCTCAGGTTACCTGACCTGCATTTACATGTCATTATGTTTTGTTTTCTCTGCACAGGCGCGCAGGGCCGGTCTCTGAACTGAAGAACATAAAAGAAAACTGC
This sequence comes from Scyliorhinus canicula, assembly GCF_902713615.1. Lineage (NCBI taxonomy): Eukaryota > Metazoa > Chordata > Chondrichthyes > Carcharhiniformes > Scyliorhinidae > Scyliorhinus > Scyliorhinus canicula. Next base: position 79,411,750 of record NC_052153.1, on the reverse strand, counting down.
GCATGCGCAGCCACTTTCCATCTAGTGCATGCGCAGGAGACCCGAGCTTCGTCAGGAATCAGAGTTCCTGACCTATGAACTAAAGAAGGAAAGTATTTGAGTTTCATCACACTCTAGAGGGTTACAGACATAAGGAGGGACAAGGTCCATCACTTTGTACAAAACAACTTACCTGCTGAAATCAATCTTACCTGAAAAAATCATCAATTACCCTGAATAAGGAAGGATGACAGGCTGCAGCTTTAGGCTGTAATTAAAAAAGAATGTCCACTATCATAAATCTTGCTTCTGTATAAATCACTATTGGTTGCTTTAAAGATTACACACTTAGTATCACAATGCTTGTGTTCTTTTCGTACAAACTCCAAGAAAGTTAGCATTTAAAATATTTACATTGAAATAGGTTGGACATGCTGAAAATAAGCAGGTCGTTCACAGTCGGGTACATGTTGAATTTCAGTGAACAGTTCCGTTGATGTTCCATTTAAAATCACAGTATTTTGTATTAGTGAATTCCACAGACTCTGCTGGATAAATAGCCAAAGTTCTCAATTTAGGCAAAAAGTGGATATTCTTGTGTTAAAATAATTTAATTCCAAGAGGGAAATAATATCTGGCCCCCAAAGCGAGCTTCTGAGACCATACACTTTCCATCAAAAATCACCCATTTTCAACTCGGCAAGATTGTCTGCCTTCACCTTTACTTCATTGTCTGCTGCTGAAACCTTTGACGATATGTTTACCGAACCAGACCTGACTACTCAAATACTTTCCTTGCCAGCCTCTCATCCCTTCCTTCTGTATTTTCTCGCTCATCCAAAACTATGCTCTTCATATCTTATTCTGTTCCAAATTCCCATTCTGGAATTTCCTCCCTAAACTCCTTTCAACACAACACTATCAACTTTAAATAGATAATTTCCAAATGATGACACCCAAAGCATTAGAAAGTTGTACTTCTTAATATTGTAAGTAAAAACTGATAACCAAACTGGTTGTAAATTTAGAACTAATAATCAATGCAATTTTTCATCTATTTTACATGCTTTCAGGTTTTTATAGAAGAATAAAGCAAAATGTATTTCAAATTAATGTTACAAATCACATTCACTCTTGCTACAAATGTAAGTGAAAAATCTAAAAACTAAATGGTACTGTATTAAGAATTACACTTTCTTAGTGTTTCCAAGCAGTTATAACCCCACAGAAATTGCACTCTGATTGAACAGTGAAGTACTGTCCATACTCTTTTGTATCTTACTAACAGCTGGAATGTTTTACAAAACATTTTCTCTCTTGTTAAAAGTCACATTAACTGTCAGTGAACTTTATACATACTTTCCTCTCTCCCTCTTCTGCTATTATTCAATTATTCATTTCTCATATTTTTGGTAAGGAATTTTGTGTCAAATTCCCTCGGAATAGCATTTGATAAATGCGAAAAATCAGAAGATTGCTTATTTCAAGCTCGTTATAGCTTCATGCGGATATTGGTAAAATTTAAGAGGATGATAACATAGTGTGCATTTTCCGCGATTGGGTTTAAGAGTGTTACTTATTGCCTATGACAACACATGGAGCACACCCACATAAAAATTCCATTATGGGGGATGAATTAAACACAAGTATTTACATGGACAAGACATGGGATGCGATTCAATCAAGACATTTCTAAATGTCACTTTGAGCGAATTTGGCGCGATGTTTCTCGCTGGCTTTTTGGGTGGCACCACATCGTTATTCAATCACACTTAGAAGGCGGTTTAACGGCCGGGTTAAATCACAGGAGAGGCCGAAATTGAGATCGCCGCGGGTCGCGGATTCGTCAGTGATCTAACCGGCCCATTCCCGTTGGCAGGATCCGGATCCCGCCTAGACGTGGCGCGAAGCAAATTGAGGCTAATTAACGGCAATCTCCATCTTATTACCAAGTTGGAAGCCCGATCTAACAGCCTCCCGTGATCTAATCGGCTCCCCAGCGAGTGGTCACCTAGCACAATGGCTGCTGAGGGGGATCGGGGGTGAGAAGCAATCTTCATTTTCGGGCTGGGGGTGGCGAGGGGCTCAGCGCCCACCGGTCCTAAAAGCCATTCCCCTAAATGTCTATACCTATATCAGGACAACCACAGCCGCTGGCTATCTGGCCTACCGATCACATCCAGCCCAGAGCCCTGTGTCTGGTTATATGCTAATGTTCATTTTAGCTCCCTTTGACTGTGAGCAGCCTCTAGCTGCACAGCTGAAGTCTATTGCTCATAAGGAATTGGCATAGTTTGTTATGCAACAGCACTTCACCATTCTTCAGTGCATGGCCAAGATTTACCGATCACCCGGCCTCGTGCTTTCCGGCGGGGGAGCCGGCCCACCAGCTGGATCTACCCGATTTCCCATTGACAGCACCCTTTGTCACAGGGAAACCCGTGCATCGGCATGGCATTTCCCACCAGTGTGAACATGTGGTAAATCCCACCCATAGCCGTGGACGTGTGCCATGTCTCAGACGAGGGTAATTGCCTTTCATTCCAATCAAACTGTGTGGCCTGGCAACATGCCTGAACCTTAAAGGCATCAATATCACAGAAGCAGCAGCCAACAATCAAATACCCAAGAGCTGGGCTGCAGGACTGGGGATATCCCCACAAACTGAGGTTCAGTGTGTCGATCAGGGGAGGATACCCGAGATTGGTTCCCCCGAGAGTGCCCGCAGGTCCAGGGTCTGGGGTTGAGAGGCTCCCACTGTGGCCGGGGGGAGTGTGTGCAAGGCCCGGTCATCCGGCACAACTGGCTCAGTGGATGACGTTCTGAGAGAAGGTAGGACCCCATAAGGGCAGAGGGCATTTGGGGGATTTGAGGGTCCTGAGTGGATGCCCTAACTGATTGTCAGTCTCTCACGTTTTCAAATTCCTTACAGGTATAGCAATATGGATGAAACTGTTGACTACCCTATTGGTGCTGGTGGCAGCCCAGGCTCCGGAGAAGGCAGCGGCAGTGCCCAGGCTCCGGAGAAGGCAGCGGCAGTGCCCAGGCTCCGGAGAAGGCAGCGGCAGTGCCCAGGCTCCGGAGAAGGCAGCGGCAGTGCCCAGGCTCCGGTAAAGGCAGCGGCAGTGCCCAGGCTCCGGAGAAGACAGCGGCAGTGCCCAGGCTCCGGAGAAGGCAGCGGCAGTGCCCAGGCTCCGGAGAAGGCAGCGGCAGTGTCCAGGCTCCGGAGAAGGCAGCGGCAGTGCCCAGGCTCCGGTAAAGGCAGCGGCAGTGCCCAGGCTCCGGAGAAGGCAGCGGCAGTGCCCAGGCTCCGGAGAAGGCAGCGGCAGTGCCCAGGCTCCGGAGAAGGCAGCGGCAGTGCCCAGGCTCCGGAGAAGGCAGCGGCAGTGCCCAGGCTCCGGAGAAGGCAGCGGCAGTGCCCAGGCTCCGGAGAAGGCAGCGGCAGTGCCCAGGCTCCGGAGAAGGCAGCGGCAGTGCCCAGGCTCCGGAGAAGGCAGCGGCAGTGCCCAGGCTCCGGAGAAGGCAGCGGCAGTGCCCAGGCTCCGGAGAAGGCAGCGGCAGTGCCCAGGCTCCGGAGAAGGCAGCGACAATGCCCAGGCTCCGGAGAAGGCAGCGGCAGTGCCCAGGCTCCGGAGAAGGCAGTGGCAGTGCCCAGGCTCCGGAGAAGGCAGCGGCAGTGCATCAACATCAGCCCATGTTCAGAGGGCCGCCACACACCTTGAGGATCCTGTGTCTACATTTGAGGAGATGTTAGACAACATGTGCTGCAGGGGACTCCGTCTTAGCAAGGAAATGGTGCGGCAGCTGTGCCTTGTCCTTGCAGGCTTGGCACCATGTGGAGGAGGACGACGCCTGGTCCTGGTGACCATCAAGGTCACCACAGCCCTAAACCTCTCTGAAGGGCCTGTTCTGTGCTGTATTTTTCTATGTTCTATGCTACAGGTTCATTCCAGGGTTTGAGCAAGGACATGTGTGGCATTTCCTAAGCTACAGCCCACAAGTGCATTTGTGAAGTCACGGGTGCCCTGTGTGCCCAGGCATCAAACTACATAATCTTTGAACTGGGCCATCAAGATGCCCAGGCTGCAGAATTCTCCACCATCGTTGGGATGCCACAGGTCCAGGGGGTAACAGATGGCACGCATGACGCCTTGCACAGACCGGAAATCAGGGAGCGCCCATCATTAACAGGAAGGGAATCCACTCTCTGAATGTTCAACACGTGTGTGACCATGTGTGTGATCATGCACATGCGTGTATGCTTCCCAGCGAGTGTATGACAGCTACATTCAGGGACACCGGCGTGTTCAAGGACCAACCAAGATGATGGGGGATAAGGGGTACCCACTGAGGGCCTGGCTGATGATGCCAATATGGAGGCTGGTGACTGATGCGGAGACCAAACATAACAAGGCCCATGTTGCCACCAGTGCTGCCCTTGAGCAGTGCATTGGACTGCTCAAAATGCTGTTCTGACGCCTGGAACCTTCTGGTGGTGCACTGCAGTACAGTCCCCTTAGGGTCTCCCACTTTGTGGTGAGCTGTTGTGTCCTTCACAATCTTGCAGAGCAGCGGGTGAGGTGCTGGAGGAGGAAGAACATGTGGCCTCGTCTGAGGGGCCGGACCAGGAGGGACTGGAGGACGTGCCCAGGGGGGACCTGTGGGATCAGCTGGAGGATGGAGGACAGGCAGCACCAATGGTCCGGCACGCCCAGAGGCTCGCATCATCTCACGCTTCTCAGAGGACGAGGCTTTGTCTGTCCTCTCACCCCCCATCACCCCCTTCCTCCAACCCCCTCTCCCACCCACACACACATCATCCCCCCCCCACCCCGCCCGTTGACTACCCTGTTCCACATTCCCAGGATCTGTGTATCATCACTCCAGGGTGGTGGGCCTGTGTTGGCACTGTCAACAGGTCAATATACAAGGCAGGAGGGTGATGATAAACTGCTTCGAGGTAAGCCTTGATGGTCCTCAGTCCATGCCAAAGTCTAACTCCTGTCTGTCTGCAGACAACACATTCACACCCATCACCCGCAATTGGCCTGCACCACAGCTCTTGCTGTAGGACCACTGTGTCTTAGGGGGGGGGTCATCACAAAAGGGGGTGAAGGTGAAGTGGGCCCACTGTGAAGATTAATGTGACAGAGGCTTCACATGCATCAGGTGCAACATGTTTAGTTATGTACATTCAAAGCCCTCATGGTCCGTAGCTACAGAAAATGCTTCCCTCATCCTCCCGACTGTCCCATTTCTCTCCCCATCCCCCGCCCCTTACTGCCTATTCAGTCATCCTCTATCTTCTTCAACTTCTATGTTCTTTCCAGGTGCATCCCCTGCACATCAGAGGTGGAAACAGCCCCTGCTGTGTTTCACGTCCGGTGGCTCTTGATGCCTTTGGCACATGTCCTATGGAGGGGCTGGAGGTCCCGCAGCCTTACCGGTGACACTGGCATCGCTGCGTCATCCTATCCTGCCGGCTGACCTTGAGATAGGCAGTTGTCAGGAGGGGGGAATTCAGGTGAGGTGGAGACCGCCATTGCCTCCCTCGTGCGAGGCACTATGCCGGCCTCCAGCATTCACTCCTTCCAGACAGTACCCACGTGACCCCCGAGGGTCCCCATGGGATCTAGAGGGAGCTCCAGAGGCCCCTGCATCGTCCGGCCCTGCTGTCCTTGGTGCCCCCACATTGTTTGCACCATGGTGTTGCTGCTCTCAGCGATGCTCCTCAGTGACGGGGACACGCTCTCGAGAGCCCCGCAATGTCCACCTGAATCTGGGACACATCCCTCAGTGACTGGGCCTCGGCAATAGCCACCTGCTTCTGGGACATGTCCCAGTCGCTGAGAGATATGTTGTCAAGGCCCTCAGCCATGATGGTCACTGACTGGGCCACGCCTTGGGCACCACCACTCAGATGCTGATGTTGTGTTCCAGGCTTTCCACTACGGATACCACCCTAGCAGTGCTGGCCTCGCCACGCATTGTCGGCAACATCTGCTGCGCATGAAGCTATGGGACTCCTCCAATCGACTATGCACCCGCCTGAGTGTCACTGGCATCCCGTCCTGAATCTCATAGCTGCACCCTAGCGCCTGCATCAGCTCAGGGATAACCTTGTCCAGAGGCTCAGCATCTAACAGGGACTCCGCTGAGTCCTGGAATCCAGCAGACCTCTGACTGCTGACTCCCTTGAATGTTCCTGCCTCCACCTGATGTGTATCAGCAACTGTGTGGTGCTCACCAGATTGTGCCCCTGAAACCTGTCGACTAATGTCATCCACCGAGTTCTATGTCTCTGCGCTGGCTGAGGGTGGGGCTGAATGACAGCTGTGATGGCTCGGCGGTGGCATCCTTGGGAGGTGTTCTCTTGGATGGCAGCCGGGGCGGGGGGGGGTTACGATCCTGGATAGTCCAGCCCAATCAGATGCCGATCCTGTTAGAGAATGGACAAGTGGTGATGAAAGGGAACGATCATTCTGTCTGATATGAACAACTCACTTGAGACAGGTCATCTGCAAACCTCGCTGTCGGTGACTGTTCTGCCCTCGGCCAACCCCGCAATCTCCAGGGCCCATTTCTCATTGGGGGTGAGGACTCTGATGCCCGGGACCCCGCCACCCGTCTGGGCGTTTTCCCACCTGTTACGGGCTAACTTCTACTGGAGGAACAGAGAGAGACAGCTTTGTGAGCTGCATGCTTGATGCATCAGGGGGCATGTGTTGCTCTGGTCCTGGACATGGAAGGGTTGTGCTGTTGGGTGCCAGGGGTTGCTGGGACACCGGTGCAGTACTAAGTTGAGAGTGGGGTAGGGGGTGGCGAGGCGCCAGCCACTGATTTGTTGGGGGGGGGGGGGGGGGGGGGGAAGAGAAGGAGGAACTGGTACCAAAGGCTGTTGTTCACTTACCTTTGCGGCCTCGTGGATGTCGTTTGTCGTTTTACAACATTGGATTGTGGTTCTCTTCATGACATTGCCTGTACTGACAGCCGCTGGCACTGCCTCCCATGAGGCATTGGGGCCCTGTTGCTGTGTGCCATGGCCATGAGCTGAGTGGAGTGTATTCGGAGGAAGCGTTTATGAACAGCTCCCCCTTGACAACATTGAGGACCCGGGTGAATCAGCTGGCGGGACAGCCAGCTCAGGCATGGAGGATCATTTCCAGCACTAAGTGCCGCTAAATACCACAGTGGTCTCGTCGGCCTAACCGTCGCACCTAGGAAGTCCTGCCCGCTACAGCACTTCACAGAATCATAGAATCCCTACCATGCAGAAGGAGGCCATTCGGCTATTCAAACCTGCAGCAACCCTTTGAAAGAGTACCCCATGTAGGCCGGCTCCCCCACCATATCCTCATAACCCTGTAAACCCACCTAACCTTTCAGACACTAAGGGGCAATTTAGCATTGAAATACACCTAACCTGCACATCTTTGGACTGTGGGAGGAAACCGTGCACAGACACCGTGAGAATGTGCAAACTCCACACGGTCACCAAGGCCAGAATCAAACCAGGTCCCTGGCATAGTGAGGCAGCAGTGCCAACCACTTTCAGCGTGTCGCCCCCGTTAACCTTGCCCCGTTAAATCACGCCCTTAGTCATTTTTTGGGACGTTGGGAAGTTTCGCCCCGGTCTAGCCCACACAGAAATTTTTTTGACTTCCGGTGGCAGCTTTGAAGGATTAGGTCGCACATTTGGTGGCTCCCGCTTGGGTTGGACCTTTGGACCTTTCCCCCGCCGATTTTTTACCAGACTTGATTTGGAAAATTGATGCTAGAGGCAATTGTTGATTGGATTCCCACATCGGTGCATGGAGAGGTGGACTAGAAGTGCTCGCAAAGGAAGAAACAGACGAATAGAGAAGGCTTGGACTGAAGCTGCAGTGGGGGATAGCATGGCAGATGCCCGGAGTCCTGGCTTGTCGGCCCAGCGGTCAACAGAGCAGCTGATGCAATTTATCCAGGAGGGCTTCGCCAAGCAGAAGCAGGAATGCTTGGATCCGATTAAAGATTCAATTGCGAGGCTGAAGCTCAGATTGGATGTCCAAGATTGGGCCATTCAGAAAGTAGAGAAGGCGCTGGCCGAGCAGGAGGAACATCAAACTGCGGTGGAGTTGAAAGTGGGGATGCTGAGAGATCAGCAGAAAAGGCTCCTGGAGAAGGTGGAGGACCTAGAGAATAGGTCCCGCCGGCAGAACCTTGGAATTGTCGGTCTCCCGGAGGGGTCCGAAGGAGCGGATGCTGGGGCATACATAGCGGGCATGTTCAAGAAGCTGCTGGGGGATGGCACATTCTCCCGACCCTTGGAGGTAGACAGGGCTCACAGAGCGCTCCCCCGCCCCCCCCCCCGAGGGCAATGGTGGTGCGGACCTATCAGGACCTGACTGTAGAGGTGGCCAGGAGAAGAGCGGGGTTCAATCAGATAAAGTTGACCCTTTTTAAGAAAAAGGTTAAGTTTGGACAGCTGTATCCAGCCCGTCTCTGGGTCATGTATGAGGAGCAACATTTTTATTTTGAGTCGCCCGAGTAAGCGATGGACTGGTGGCAGACTGAGGACTTTGAACTTTCTGCAACACTCGCGTTAAAAATGTTTCTTGTTTTTCGCCCTTTATTTGTAATGCCTTCTGTATTGATCTGGGGCCAGTTGCAGAGCTGAGTGAGTTAAAGTTTACATCTGCACTGATGGGGGATGGAGGTGTGTTTGTTAGATGCTGGATCTTCTGTTTGATCTTTTCTTTGTTTTATCGTTTTTTTTTCTAGGGCAATTGAGTTGGGAATGGTTTTTCGTTTGAATATGTGTGTATGAGCGGGGGGGGGGGCGAACAATAGGTGGGAGAATGTCTGACGCCATGGACGGGGGTCACCATGCTAGCTGGGCGGGCTAGCTCGCGGAAGCGCAGTGCGAGGTGAGCAGATGTTATGCTTGTCGAAGGGGTCTTTTTACATAGTGCTGTTACTAGGGGGGGGGGGGGGGAAGATGTTCTGCTGACGAGGGAGGGACTGTTGCTGAGGGACAGGAAGGAGGTCGGGGGCAGAGGCTGCCTGGGGCTGGCCGGTGGAGGCGTGGGGCACGGGCTGGGGACTGGCCCAAGAAAGGTGATGGCTGATCGAAAAAGGTGGGGGGGACGAAGAGCCCACCAACTACGCTGATCACCTGGAATGTAAGAGGACTAAATGGGCCGGTTAAGAGGGCACGCGCGTTCGCGCATCTGAGGGGTCTGAAGGCGGACATGGTAATGCTACAGGAGACGCATATTAGAGTAGCTGATCAGATCAGATTAAGGAAGTGATGGGGCGGACAAGTTTTTCACTCGGGGCTGGACTTGAAGACTAGAGGGGCCCGATCCTGATGAATAAGCGAGTGGTGTTTGAGGCGGGTAGAATACTTACAGATGTGGGAGGTTGGTACATTATGGTCAGTGGGAAACTGGAGGGGGTGCAGATGGTACTAGTAAATGTGTATGCGCCAAATTGGGATGATGTGGAGTTTATAAAGAGGATGCTGGGAAGATCCCGGACTTAGATTCGCATAAGTTGGTCATGGGAGGGGACTTCAACAGTTATTCACCCTGGTTTAGACCGGTCGAGCTCAAAGACGGGCAGGGTGCCAGCAATGGCAAAAGAGCTAAAGGGGTTCATGGGGCAGATGGGGGGGGGGGGGGTGGACCCATGGAAAGTGAAGGCGTTTTCCTTCTACTCGCACATGCATAAAGTGTACTCCCGGGTTGATTTTTAAAATTCTGAGCAGGGCTCTACTGACGGGGGTGGTGGTTATGGAGTATTCGACGATTACAATCTCAGACCATGCCCCGCACTGGGTTGACCTACAGGTTAGCAAGGAGAGTAGCCAGCACCTTCACTGGAGGCTGGACGTGGGACTTTTAGCTGACAAAGAGGTGTGCGGGCGGCTGAGGAAATGTATTCAGAACTACCTGGAAGTCAACGATACGGGTGACGTTTCGGCAGCGGTGGTCTGGGAGGCATTGAAGGCAGTGGTTAGCGGAGAGCTGATCTCGATACGGGCCCACATGGAGAAGGTAGACAGAGCAGAGACAGACCGACTGATAAAGGAGATAGTGCAGGTCGAGAGGAGGTATGCGGAGACCCCAGAGGCAGGGCTTTTAAGGGAATGACGGAGGCTGCAGTCGGAGTTTGGCTTGTTAACTACAGGGAGGGCGGTGGAGCAGCTGAGGAAGGCGAGGGGGGCAATCTTTGAGCATGTGGAGAAGGCCAGCAGAATGCTTGCACAGCAGCTTAGAAAGAGGATGGCAGCCAGGGAGATAGGGAAAGTAAAGGATGGGGACGAGAGACTCAGCAGGGATGAATAAGGCATTCAAGGAGTTTTACAGTAGGCTGTATGGGTCGGAACCTCCAGCAGGGCTGGAGGAGATGAGGCCCTTCTTAGGGGGGGCTGAATTTACCGAAGGTGGACGGGGGGCTGGTAGAAGGACTGGGGGCCCCAATCGGGTTGGTAGAGATAGCGGTGGGTCTGAAGGCCATGCAGTCGGGTAAAGCCCCGGGGCCGGATGGGTACCCAGTGGAGTTCTGTAAAATGTTCTCTGAGATATTGGGGTCACTGTTGATGAGGACATTCAATGAGACAAGGGAGCGTGGGGTGCTTCCCCCAACAATGTCACAGGATCTCATTGATCCTTGTGGTGGTATGAGCCATTGGTGCAGAGCACTGGTTTCCCATTGGCTCTAGCTGGTCATGTGCCTCTCAGCTGATTGGCTGGGACTAGTCATGTGACTGCTCACCAATTGGTCGAGAGGCAAGTAGACCCCGCCTCCGAGGTGGGGTATAAGTACCCAGAGTTCCCGGCGGTCGGCCTTTCACTGTAGTCGACCACCGGGCTAACATCTAACTGATTAAAGCCTAAGTTTGGACCTTCATCGTGTCTCGCATCCAATTGATGGTACATCAATCCTGAAGCGGGACAAGGACCTGGAGCTGTGCGGGTTCTATAGACCGATACCCTAATGAATGTGGACGCAAACTGCTGGCCAAAATATTGACCTCCAGGATTGAGGATTGTGTTTCGGACGTTATTGGGGAGGACCAGACGGGGTTTGTTAAGGGAAGGCAGTTGGTGGCCAATGTAAGAAGGTTGTTAAATGTGATCATGATGCCCCCGGAAGGTAGGGAGGTGGAGATAGTGGTCGCAATGGACGCAGAGAAGGCTTTTGATCGGGTAGAATGGGAATATCTGTGGGAGGTACTGGGACGGTTCAGATTTGGGCGGGGCTTTATTGACTGGGTCAGGTTGTTGTATCAGGCTCCTGTTGCGAGCGTACAGACAAATAGGACAACATTGGACTATTTTAGGCAGCATCGGGGGATGAGAGAGGGATGCCTCCTCTCCCCACTGTTGTTCGCATTAGCCATAGAGCCGCTGGCAATTTCATTGAGAGCCTCAAGGGGCTGGTTCGGTGGGGTGGGGCGGGTGGAACACAGAGTCTCGCTTTACGCAGACAACCTGCTCCTGTATGTATCAGACCCATCAGAGGGGATGGAAGAAATTATGAGGATTCTGGGGGAATTCGGACGGTTTTCGGGGTATAAACTAAATATAGGGAAAAGTGAGATGTTTCCAATCCAGGCAGGGGGGCAGGAGAGGCAACTGGGGGAACTGCCATTTAGAGTGGTAGGGGGAAGCTTTCGGTACCTAGGCATCCGGGTGGCGCGGGAATGGGAACGGCTGGACACCTTAATATGGCCCAACTAGTAGACCAAATGAAGGATGATTTTCGGAGATGGGACGCGCTCCCGTTGTCACTAGCTGGGAGGGTGCAGACAGTGAAAATGACGGTCCTCCCGAGATTCCTGTTTGTGTTCCAGTGTCTACCCATCTTTATTCCACGGTCCTTTTTTAAACGGGTCAGTAAAGTAATCACTGGCTTTGTATGAGCGGGCACGGCCCCGCGAGTAAAAAAGGGGATGCTTGAGCGGAGCTGGGGGGGAGGGCGGGCTGGCGCTGCTGAACTTCAGTAATTACTATTGGGCACCAGCTTGGGGACATTGATAACTGCGCCTCTGCCGTTCCCGTCGGTACGGTACTCCACCAGCCCCATGGTGGTGTTGGCCCTGAGAGTCTGGGGGCAATGGAGGAGGCACGTGGGAGCGGAGGGAGCATCGGTGTGGTCTCCAATCTGTAATAACCACCGGTTTGCCCCAGGAAGGATGGATGGAGGGTTTCAGAGATGGCAGAGAGCAGGGATTGAGAGGATGTGGGATATGTTTATAGAGGGAAGCTTTCCTAGCCTGAGGGAGCTGGAGGAGAAATTTGGATTGGCATGGGGAAATAAATTTAGGTACCTGCAGGTGCGGGACGGGACTTCCTAAGCAGACAGGTCTCAGCCCTCCCGCGCCTACCACCAAGGGGGATGCAGGACCGGGTAGTTTCTCTAGTGTGGGTGGGGGAAGGGAGGGTCTCCTACATTTACAAGGAACTCATGGGGTCAGAGGAGACGCATACTGAGGAGCTGAAGCAAAAGTGGGAAGAGGGGTTCGGAGGAGAGATTGAGGATGGTCTCTGGGCGGACGTGTCGAGTAAAGTCAACACGTCCACAACATGTGCCAGGCTCAGCCTGATACAATTCAACGTCGTTCACCAGGCTCACATGACAGTGGCCCGGATGAGCAGGTTCTTTGGGGTAAGAGATAGGTGCACAAGGTGTGCGGGAGGACCAGCGAACCATGTCCATATGTTCTGGACATGCCCAAAGATGCGGGGATTCGGGCAGGGGTTTGCAGATGTCATGTCCACGGTGTTAAAAACAAGGGTGGCACCGAGTCCAGAGGTGGCGATTTTCGGAGTGTCGGAAGATCCGGGAATCCAGGAGGAGAAAGAGGCAGATGTTCCGGCCTTTGCTTCCCTTGTAGCCCGGAAACGGATATGATTAACTTGGAGGGACTCAAAGCCCCCTAGTCGGAGAGCTGGCTATCTGACATGGCTAGCTTTCTCTGCTTGGAGAAAATCAAGATCGCTTTGAGAGGGTCACTGATAGGGTTCGCCTGGAGATGGCAGCCGTTCGTCGACTTCTTTACGGAAAATTAACCGTCAGCAGAAGGGGGGGGGGGTAGTTTAGTTTAGAGTAGGGGTTAGTAAAGGTGGGACCTGTAAGGGAGGATGACGACTTTTGCATTATGTTTATAAATTCGCCTTAAGGACCCCCAGTGTTCACCCCCAACCTCTATGAGGCCCTTTCATATCCACCCTTCACACCGCCTCTCACCTCCTCTTTCATGGGTATGGCCTACCTCAGGGGCAGTATTCCTGCCTGCCTGGCAGTGCCACGGTTTCAGTACCAAGGTGCCAGACTGGCAGTGCCCAGGTGCTCAGGTGGCAGAGAGAGAGCCGGGGCGACCCTGCCTTCTTCCAGACCACCCCAGGGGTCTCCACTGGCCTGGGAAACCTCCTAAGTGAAGCTAGGCCACATTTGTGTGGACCAGTACAAAACAATGTCTTGTCCCAGCCTCGATGGGGGAGGCCATTAGTTCCCGGGCATCAGGAGAATCTGGTGCAGATATATTTCAATGAGCCTAATGGCTCATTTAACCATGTACATCTGAACCTCACCCAGCAAGGGCGAGATCCAGATCACGACATCTCAGGAGGTTTGGATAAATCTCCCGAGACATCCCAAGCGTCGCGAATCCCACATGAGGCCTCTCGCTAGATTCACTGGCCTCGTCGGGTCACGAATTCGGCCGCGACGAGGCTGGTAAATCGCACCATGATATCCTTGGTTTTCAACAGAATTGCACTTTTGCTGGTTTTCGTTCATTATTTTCTTTGCAATTTATAAAAACAAACGTTTTCATGGTACAATTACAACTGAAGATAATGTTTATTCTAAAATCGATGAGTATTGTCCACTAATTCACCAGAAGGCCAACTTTAAGTGAAGCACTTATAAGTCTTCAACAGAGCAAGAACCAATGACAAGAGGACACATGAATAAGAAGCTCTTCCAATATAAACTTCCACATGAACTCAGCTAATTAGCATCTAAATGCAAGCTACAAAGTCATTCTGCAATTGGCAACTCAAAAAAAAATCAACTCGTAATGAATTCTGACCATAGAATTTCGACACTGTACATAGAGAATTTAGTAATCTCAGTGATACACTTGGATAATATTTGGAAATGGTAGTCATCTTTTGTCATAAGTGCCTGCACCCTGAAAATTAATTTACTGATGTCACAGAAAAACATTGGTAACAATCAACTGAGTTCAAAGAATAAAAATTCAAAATCACTCGGACTCAAAGAAAATCATATAACAGTACATAAGAACATAGGAATTAGGAGCAGAAGTAGGCAATTCAGCCCTTCGAGCCTGCTCCGCCATTTACTCAGATCAAGGCTGATCTCTTCCTGGTCTCAATCCACTCCCTGCCTGTTCCCCATATCCCTTTAACCTGTTTTTATCAGAAATATATCTATCTCCCTCTTGAAACCATTTAATGATCCAGAATCCACCGCACTATGGGGTAGGGAGGTCCACAAATTCACCATCCTCTGCATGTAGTTCCTCCTTATCTCAGTTATAAATCTACCGCCTCTCAACGTATATCTGTGACCTCTCGTTCTAGATTGCCCCACAAAGGGGAACATTTGGTCTACGTTTATTTTATCAATCCCTCTTAGTATTTTATATACCTTGATCAGATCCCCTCTCATTCTTCTAAACTCGAGTGAGTATAAGCTCAAACTGTTCAAACTCTCCTCATACGTAAACCTTTTCATCCCCTGAATCAATCTGGTGAACCTCCTCGGAATTGCCTCCAATGCCAAAACATCCTTCCTCAAATAAGGAGACCAATACTCCAGATGTGATCTCACCAACATTATATACAATTGCAACAACACTTCTCTACTTTTATAGTCCAGTCCTTTTGTAAAGAATGCTAACATTCTATTTGCCTTTTTAATCAAATGATGTAACCTGCTAACCGACTTTCTGCGATTCATGAACAAAGACACCCAGATCCCTCTACCCAGACACATTTTGAATCTGCTTTCCATTTAGATATTAATTTGCCTTTCTATTGTTTTTGGCCAAAATGGATAAACTCCATCTGCCAAATTTTGGCCCTGAAAATGTTAAAACTTTTGATGAAACAGGATGCATTTTGCAATCATCTGCAACAATTCATAGAATTACTTGGACGCAAAGGTTTGAAGTTGGTACGTGTATTAGCAATATAGCACTCAAGCAAATGGAATCAGTCATTCACAGAGCAATTCTACACAAGAAATTGTACCATTGGTTTAAGTACAATTGTTCTAAGTTTCAAAAATAAATCCATTCATAGACCATCAAGCGCCAAGAGGAAATGCATAAATTTGGAATCTTTCCCTTTACATTTTTATTTTCAGATTGTAATCACTTTAAAAGGCTATTACTTTACAACATGGGAGAATTAGGGCATGCTGCTGAGTGATAGGGTAGAATTTACATTGTATGAGTGAAGACAATACCTAATCATAAATCAGCAGCAATCCATTTGACTCTACAATTGAGTAAATTGCATGGTGCAGTTCATTTTTATTTTTAAAGTGCATAATGCGTTGAAATTGAACTGGAATATCACAGGCATAGGGCACACAGGCATTCATGTAGTAATGCCAAGCAAATTTTCTCAAGAATGTCAATTAGGTATGATTATAAATAACTTGCAACACAGTACCACAATTATAGTAAAATGTCCTAATCCAACCTGTAATTCAGGAACTGATACCTCCACAAAATTAAGAGACAAGTAGTTTTGGCTACTTTACTGCTGTCAACAGCCAGGAACATTAACAATGGTCTGGGGGAAGATTACCTGTATGCACTAGTGGTGCACAATAGAGTGTGGTCTGGGGAGACCCAAGTGTGAAAATAAATGTTTATATTTTTTAAATAGTTGCAGGTCTTTGGGGAAGGAGCAAGGGAACGAGAATAATTAGATAACTCTTAAAGGGCTGGCTCACATACGATGGATCAAATGGCCCCCTTCCGTGATGCATTCTTCTATGATTCAGAGCACAGGGGGCGGTCATTAGGACCATCAAGCCTGTACCAACTCTGTGAAAGAGCTATCCAATTACTTCCACACCCTTCTCTTTCCCCACAGCCTGCAAATTTTCCCCTTCAAGTATTCTATTATATAGATAATAAAACATGCTTACTTAGGCGCTGCCAGTGTAATTCTTCGCAAAGTCCTTGAGTTTGAAACATTTCCAAAACATCAAATGTAAATTCACTGGGGGCTAAATCAAGCGCACCATAATTATCTAAAGCTCGTTTCTAATTAAGTGACTTACCAGCAATGAATCCGTGATAATAGCTTCAACTTCCAGTAAAGATGCACACGGTTGAGAAATCAAAGTTTCAATAAGATGGAAAAAACCTTGTTCCAGACTAGGGAGGGAACGCAGCCACAAGCTCATCACTGCAGCCTCAGACAAGAAAATCTTTTTCCTATCAAGGCAGGGGAGGAAAGAAAGAAAAACTTGGAAATTAGTATTCTTATTTTAATGAGATTTTGAATCTCACAAGCTAAAAAGATCTACATCACAGCAGATCTGTCTACCTCCAATCCTGTGAAAATGGCATCAGGTATAATTCATATCTATTGTCCTATAATTAACAAAACACACATCTCTGTCACTAAAAGTAACAAGAATCTTGAAGATGATTGCTGGATGCAACTGGAGAGCAATACAGTCTTTACCAACTTTCTTCTGATATAAATAAGAATCATATTTTTAGCACAAATTCTAAACATCACATTGTTCAGCAAAACTTTGCAGAGATTATAAATTTACAACAGTAACCATTAATCTGCAAAATGTTTGATAAGGTTTAAAATGGAAAATATCACGGTTCAAATTTTTGCACTCCCAAATACAGAAAAGTCCCGTCTGCTATGTTTAATTTTCAACATATTAACTTCCAAAATAAATCCAGGTGCATGAAAAGACATGTATGGAGCTTGTGTGATGATCTCCCAACATACCTTTGAGGAAAGATCAACGGAAACCCAGAGATTGCAAATGTAACATTACACCTTCCATCCACTGGTATCCCACTGATATTATGGGGGAAGCTGAACAGGAACTTCACAGAAATTCCACATTGCTCTTGAAGATAGTACAGAATGGATACTGGTTGAGTGGCTATGGAGGATACATGGGAGGCATGGAAAGGTGGGTTGGGATGTAAAGGTGGGTGAGGGTATGGAGGGGCCATAGGAAAGTAAGAGTACATGTAGAAAGCATGGGGAGCATGAGGTGACTTGGAGGGTGGGTGAGGTGTGGTGAGAGGGGCAAGAATGAGGAGGCATAAAGTTTTTGAAGAGCTGGGTCATCAATGTCCCAGAGAACCAATTTGGGCTTTCTAACCAGCCCACCTCGGCATTCACGCTCCTCTGACACTGCCTCGGGAGTCAAGAAACCCAAACCCTGCCAGTTCACAACACCAGGAAATGAAGGTATGATGAGTATGGGCAGATGGACTTGGACAAAATCAGGAACTGATCCAATTCGCATTTCCTAGATCCGAGACAAAAATCCAGATCCTCGCTCCTGGTTCAGTAATGGAAAAGAACTACTTCAAAGCTTTTGGGCGAGAGAATTGATAAAGGCTGATACCCTCCTTCAACCCACCCAAATACCCCAGAAAAATACACAAATCCCATTAGCACTACCTCCGTTGCCCCCACTGCCAGAAGTCCTGCGACCTTCCAACAATAATTAAAGCCACCAGGAAGAATTTTCCCAAAATCTGGCAGTGTCAGATTCAGACTGAAAACAGGCGTGTATATTTCCAATGCACCGCGTATGACAGATGAACTTAAAGCCTTGGGGCGCCATTCTCCGCTGCCCACGACGGGTCGGAGAATAGCGGGAGGGCCTTCCCGACAATTTTCACGGCCTCCCGCTATTCTCTGCCCCCTCGGGCCGCCCCCTGACACGAATCGCTGCTTGCCGTTTTTTACGGCCGTGCCAAGGGTGGCATGGGCCTGCGATCGGTGGGCACCGATCGCGGGCAGCGGGTCCGATACCCGCGCACTATTTGTTCTTCCGCCGCCCCGCAGGATCAGTCCGCGGGGCGGCGAGGGGCATGACAGCCCGCACATGCGCGGGTTTGACGCGTCTGCGTGGTGACGTCATCCGCGCATGCGCGGGTTGGAGCCGTCCAATCCGCGCATGCGCGGCTGACATCATCGTGCGCGATAGCCGGCGTGACTCTTGGCGGGCAGAGTTAGCGACATTCGCTAACTCCGCGTCGCCGTGATTCCCCCGGCCCCGATACTAGCCCCGCCCGGGGAGGAGAATCGGGTCCCGGGACGGAGCTCCGAGGCTGGCGTGAAACACGGCCAGTTTCACGCCAGCCTTCACGGCACGCCGGATTTGCGGAGAATCGCGCCCTTGATTCACATGCAGAACTTGGATGCGGTTGCTGTAATGGGCACTTGGTTAAAAAAGGGATAGGATTGGCAGCTAAGTATTCCAGGACATAGGTGTTTTAGACGAGACAGGGAGGAACACAAAAGAGGTGGGGGAGTTGCAATACCAGTTAGAGAACATTTTACAGCTGTACAGAGGGAGGAGACGATGGAAGAATCAAAGTAACGAGGCATTGTGGGTAGAACTCAGAAACAGGAAGGGGGCAGTCGCTATGATGGGGGTGTACTACAGGCCTCCCAACAGCCACAGCACAGCCCACGGGAAGTTGAAGATCAGATATGTTGGCAGATAGGGGCAGCAGGGTAGCATGGTGGTTAGCATAAATGCTTCACAGCTCCAGGGTCCCAGGTTCGATTCCCGGCTGGGTCACTGTCTGTGTGGAGTCTGCACGTCCTCCCCCTGTGTGCGTGGGTTTCCTCCGGGTGCTCCGGTTTCCTCCCACAGTCCAAAGATGTGCGGGTTAGGTGGATTGGCCATGCTAAATTGCCCGTAGTGTCCTAATAAAAGTAAGGTTAAGGGGGGGGGGTTGTTGGGTTACGGGTATAGGGTGGATATGTGGGTTTGAGTAGGGTGATCATGGCTCGGCACAACATTGAGGGCCGAAGGGCCTGTTCTGTGCTGTACTGTTCTATGTTCTATGTTCTATTCTTGATATATGTGGAAATAATAGGGTTGTTGTAGTGTAGTGGGAGACTTAAATTTTTCTCATATTGACTGGAAATCCCTTAGGGCTAGGGGTCTGGATGGTGAGGAATCTGTTAAGTGTGTCCAAGAAGGTTTTTGGAACAATACATGGATAGTCCGACAAGAGAGGGGGCTACATTGGACCTAGTACTAGTTCTGCCCCCGCCATGGTGAATGCACAGGCCCGCCCGACGATCCGTGGGCCCCGATCGCGGGCCAGGCCACCGTGGAGGCACCCCCCGGGGCCAGATCGTCCCCCCCCCGGACCCCGGCGCCCGACCGGCGCAGCGCAATTCCCGCCCCCGCCGATTCCCGGGTGGCAGAGAATTCGGGCCACGGCGGGGCGGGATTGACGCCGGCCCCGGGCGATTCTCCGACCCCCATTCCGCCCAGGATTTATGCACATTTGGAAGTGAATTGTCTTATTAGCGACAGACAGCATGGTTTTGTACGAGAGAGGTCATGTTTCACTAATTTAATTGAATTTTTTGTGGTGGTGACAAAAATGATTGACGAGGGAAGGGCTGTGGATGTTGGCTACATGGATTTTATTAAAGCATTTTGATAAGTCCCCTCATGGCAGGCTGGTGCAAAAGATTAAATGGGTCATTGGTGAATTGCTGGATGGATTCAGAATTGGCTTGGCCATAGAAGACAGAGGGTAGAAGTGGAAGGGTGTTTTTCCAAATGGAGGTCTGTAACTAGTCGTGTTCCTCAGTGATTAGTAATGGGACCTCTGCTCTTTGTAATATATATATATATATATACACAAATGACTTGGAAGAAAACGTAGGGGGTCTTATTGGCAAGTTTGCGGATGATACTAAGATTGTAGGAGTTGCTGATAGTGATGAAGATTGTCAGAGAATACAAAAGGATATAGATAGGCTGCAAAATTGGGCAGAGAAATGGCAGATGGAATTTAACCCGGACAAATGAGAGGTGATGCATTTTGGAAGATCCAATTCAAGTGGGAGCTATAAAATAAATGGCAGAACCATCAGGAGTATAGACACACAGAGAGATCTGGGTGTGCAGGTCTACAGATCCTTAAAAGTGGCAGCACAGGTATAGATGGCGGTAAAGAAAGCACATGGCATGCTTGCCTTCATAGGACGGGGAATCGAGTATAAAAGCTCAAAAATTATGTTAACGGTTATATAGAATGTTGGTTAGAACAGATTTGGAATACTGTGTCCAATTCTGGTCACTGCACTACCAGAAGAACGTGGAAGCTTTGGAGAGAATACAGAAAAGATTTACCAGGATGTTGCCTGGTGTGGAGGGTATTAGCTATGAGGAGAGATTGAATAAACTGGGCTTGTTCTTCCTAGAGAGACGGAGGTTGTGGGGCGACCTGATAGAAGCTTATAAAATTATTAGAGGTATAGATAGGGTGAAGAGTTGGAGGCTTTTTCCCAGGGCGGAATTTAAAATTACAAGGGGGCACAAATTCCAGGTGAGAGGGGACAGGTTCAGTGGAGATGTGCGGGAAACATTTTTACACAGAGGGTGGTGGTGGCCTGGAATGCACTGCCAAGTGAGGTGGGTGAGGCAGATACGTTAGTGACCTTTAAGACTTATCAGGATAGGCACATGAACAGACGGGGTATAGCAGGATATAGGTGGTTGGACTAGATGGGACTCGTGCTCTGCGCACGCTTGGAGGGCATTGGGGTCTGTTCCTGTGCTGTATTGTTCTTTGTACACAGCCGAGTTACACTCCAGATTTTCTGGCACTCAGTGCACAGACAATCTAGGGCATGATTGCACCATCACACTGGTGGAGCAAGGTGTGATAGACCTGGCAAGGTCAGCATGTACCTGATCGGTTCATCAGAGAGGGGTGGGGAAGATCACAAACCAAAATCTCGCCAGTGCAAATCCCGTTTTGGGTTGCAAAATTTTGCGGCCATTACGGGATTTCTGCCTGCTGCTAGCATGGCCACTAGATCTCAGCCACTTGTATTCAGAATCATTTAGTTTGAGCATGAAAATACTTGCTAACATTTCCAAAACACAAAATACACTTAATTACCCAACATTAAAAAACATGAGACAGAACATTTTCTAAAGCAGAAGATGCTATCTTCATTTGCCACTTGCATATCTACCAGAGAGACTTCCTTTCATATAACACGTTATTCGTACTTGCACCATGTTACCCTGAAGTGTGGTCACTTTTGTTATGCAAGAAACAATAACCAGCTGCATTGATATTGGCTCACATTTTGCAATTAGCAGCAAATGAATTAAGTTTACACTTGCCCACAAACTTTTGTGTTCTTTTATTCAGCGACGGACAGTTATTACAGAGCATGATATCCTACAGGCAATCTTTGACTCGTGTGAAGATGGCAAATAACAATGTCTCCTCAACTGATGGCTCGGAAGCATTCTGAGAAATAGTGTATGAACCAAGAAATGCACGTTGACATATTTAATTCAATGTCAAATCACGCACATAAAGCAAAGTAAAAAGAGGGAAGAAAGATCAAATTGAGAGAAAGATTAAAAAAAACAAAATAAATAGGAGTAGGCCATTCAGTGCATCAAGCCTTTTCCGCTATTCCACAAGATCATGGTGTCATGGGAGTGTCCCTTTAAGAAAGGTTTTTGTCTTATCACATGGCTTCAGTGATGTCATTGTGTGGCTGTGGCTCTGTGAGCTATTTTTGGTTTTGCTTTCACATTTGGCTGCTCTGAGCTCAGACAGAAAACAGAAGCGTTTTGACCTATCTCTTTCGTTTTTCATTTTAAATATCTGTTCCAATAAAGAACCCATTGATTATAGCTACCTGCTGTTTTGGTAACTTAAAAGATATAGTTTGCTTTCCGGAAGGGTTTAAACCTGCTGGTGAGACGGGGTCAGAATCTCAGGGAAAGGCCAGTCTTATTCAAGTGAGAATGCAGAGTGCTGGGCCACGCCCTTGAAAAGGGGTGTTGGTTTATGGGATTTTGTTTTTGAATTGGAACAGTTAAGGGGGAATTCATTAAGTGTTATACACAGATTACTCTAGTTGTGGGGAATCTTTATGTTTGTATTTGATAACAAATCTTGCTCTTTGTTTATATAAATGTTGACTAAGTTCTTAGAATAAAGCTTATTTTGACTAAAGTATCTAGGAAGACTGTTGAATCACACCTGAAGTGAAGGCTCTTGTGCTCATCCTAGCAAAATTCAACAAAAAATTGTAGGCTAGGTGAACTCCATAATACACTTTGGATTTTTCAAACCCTGGCCAATAACAATGGCTAATGTGATTGTGGCCTTAACCTCACTTTCCTGTCTGACCCCATAAAGACAGAAAGAAAAGGTTTTTAAAAAGTATCTTAGTTTTTTTAATTCTCCAACAATTAAAATTGTAGCATTCTTTCAAAGTAAATTTTCAGTGTCAGAGAGATTGTTTGGCAGTCATTAAAACTCATCAAGAAATTAAAAATTCATGAGACACTTAGAGCAAAGGAGAGGAGCTTGAAAATTCGGACAGCAACTTCCTGATGTCCATGTTTAACCGTGCGTGCTGCCCGATTTACTCCTTAAGAATGGTTAGTGCTCCTTGTATTCTTACCTCAAAATCAGGCCAATGTGCTTTTAAAATAAGACCATCCTAAGGTGCGTCACCAAATAGAAACAAAATAGTCAGGAAGGGGAAGTTTAAGAAGGCTTATTGAAAACTGGATGGATGTGAAGGGGTGGGAGATGCATGGATCTGATGATGAGGGTAGCCCCTTTATATTTAATGTACAGGAGAACAGGGAACCCACATCTGGAATGATGAACAAAGACTTTGTGAAAAAGAATACAGGCAATGAGTTTTGGACTAATTGAGTTCATGAAGGTTAGATGATAGACAGCCAGGAGGCACAATACTCAAACTATCAAGTCTGTAGGTGGCACAATCACGTGCAGGGGTTCCAGCAGTGGAATGATTGAAATTGGAATGAATGAGTGGTTTTGCAGAGATAATAAGCTTTGATGTATAGGATGTGCCATTTAAAGGTCAGTTCAGTGGAACAAAGTTGTACGTACTGATTTAATCAGAGTAATGGGGTGACATAGATTTGAGTTTTCAGTGAGATGCTGTTAAGATCCAAATGATGTTAATACTGGACAGTCAGACCCTAGAATGGAACCCTGGCTCACTCGACCAAACTTTTATTTTTTGTTTATAGACATGGATGAACAGGATTGCCAATTAACTTTTACGATAATAATAAAACATTTATTAAACATGAAAAGATTGAATATAATACAATACTCCTTCACCCCACCTATATCTTCTCAGATGTACACAGATTTAGACGGGTAATACAAGTTACAAAATACATCTTTTACGATAATGTTCTCGGTAAGTACACAGGCTCTGTAAACCAACAGGCCAACTGTGGTCAGACACACCCCATTCTGAAACCAAGTGGCAGACCACCCAATACATCGTCTGTGGATTTTTCATCAAATCCCCCCTGATGCTGATCACACTGTGTGTCAATTGGTCTCAGTGGAACCCCAATTTCCAATGTGTGTTTCCAAACTCCACTCTTGAAAACCACAGCTGAGAATCTTCTCCCAAACATAGATTTCTCTGAGATGTCTTCATCAAGGATCCACTTGCAGATTTCTATCTCTCCTTTCAGTATTCAGGGCTTTAGATTGCCATGTGAATTCAAGCTTCCACATAATCTCTCAGGTACCCAGCCTTGCTTCATAGGCTGTATTAAGGTTTCACAAACCTTAGGATTACTTTAGATATCTGGCGTCTTGCTTGCCAACTTTACCGGGTCTACACATTTACGCTCTCTCTTTAACTGAGACTCTGTCTCAGCCCCTCTCTTTAACTTCAGTAAACTGTACCTTGTTTAGAATTCAGTTCCTGTTGCCCCTTTGAGTTTAGTCTTCCTGGGACTTCTCTTCATTCCCTGGTTTTTAGAACTATCTGTTCTTTAGCTTCTGGGACTTGTTTGCTATCCCTTATTCTACTGTCCCGCTTCTTTGCTGGCAGTTTACATGAGAGCTGCTTTCTTCTCAGGTACCTGGTTCCAATTGTGGGCCCCTGGGTACTTAGCAACAGCCGAGTCGTTCTTTAAACTCCATTAATTACAATGCAGGCACCTTTGTTTTACATGAGCTAACTGAAGCTTTAACCCTTTCTCACACGGAAATAGAAAATTAAACTCCCTTAAAGCTATACCTTAATTCTAATGTTCAAACATAGATTACTTAAAACTATTGCTGTTTCCTGACAGTGCTTCATATTCCTGAGTACAGAAATATCATATTGTACTAGCCATCAGGACTGACTGACAGGAGTGGAACAGAGGAAAATGACCCACCAGCCCTCGAGCATAGGACTACTCTGCTCATTAGGTACAAATGTCAACTACCGATATACTGACTGAAATCATCACTTGGAACTACAGCATTTCTTTAAGAACCTATCCACAAATATAAGGTAGATGCTCCACTTCTTTGCTTTCTCAGCTTTTTGTAATATTTGAAATGCACACAAATTCCAAACCTTAAAAACACAACATTTCACAACACGGTTCATAATTGATTTGTCCATGTGGCATCTCAGAAATGCCAAAATGTTTTTCAATACGATCTTACGAGAACAGGTACCATTTAAAAATCATGACATTTCCATTTTCTAAAGCAACCATTCTTTTGTTTCACCAAATGAGTTGCCAATCTGCACTGAATTAGAAGAAGCTTTGTTGTGGATACCACTCTCCGCGGTAAATTGGGTTGAAATTCTCAAACTAATACAGGTAGTACTTTAGGACCATGAATTACAAGGGAGTAGATTTTCATCCCATCAGCTTGTGGTGATCATATCACATGTTCTCTTAATGACATTTTAAGTACAATGCATCATCTTCAATGTAGGTACGCTACAATTCCGAATACTTGTTAATAAAATATAACTTAAAACCATTGAACATTCAGCCCTATTAACCAATTACTCTGTTTACCTAGTTTATATATAGCACCATTTTTAAAGTTCAATACCGCACATTTATACTGTGCATGTTATTTTCATAATTTATGGTAATGTAGAAATAATGTAAATAAATATTCTGTTTTGGTCAGTATAATTAAAAACAATACATTTTGTAACAGTAAATTTAAATTACATTGTTGTGAAAAAGTAGCAAATATTCCTGAGAAGTGAGCAAACTATGAGAAAACAAATCATTGTTAAACAGGAAAACTCAAACATGGCAGAAGACAGCATTGGAAGACTTGAGATTACTTGTAGAGGTTACGGTACAATGTTATTTTTCTTTTTTATTTCAATAATTTGTTTGTCATACAATGACATTTCAATAATTTGTTTGTCCTACAATGCTGTCTTTGGAAGCTGGTGGTGAAAATAAGAAAAATTGTCATATTTTGTGGTAATGTTATTAAAATCTGGGTTAAAACGCATACAGATAGTATGCCTGCCAGAGCAGTAATCAAGGTGTTGTAAAAGTGAGATAATCATTGATTTACAGGTGAAGTGTTCTACTAATAGATCTCTAAGACAATTTACTTGTTTACAGATAGCTAGCTAATGGAATATTGATTAGGTTTGAAGGACCCCTGAGGTGCAGATAATTTATGAAAAGTATTGGGTTTGGTCCTGGCTGAATAAGTCAAGGTACATCTTGTAAGAGGAGACAAAAGAATGCCTTACACTTTGGGTACAAATGGCATAGTTAATGGGAGAAGCCAGATCTGTCTGAAAAGGCAGTTGGTCCTAGAACTCGCATCTGAACAGAGGTGTTTCAGTTTGGTCCTGAAATGTTCTCACTCCAAAAACGTTACACAGAGAAAAGCAAGTAGAAACCTGGTTGTTAACTTTACTCATGAGTGGTATTTGAAATATATTAGCTTTCTCAATTGGAATAAAGTGGCAGGTTTATGAAGTAAACTAAGGTTGTCTCTTTTACTTGCATGTTGTGACTATTAATTGTAAAGCTATTTCTTCACTAATGTGGTTAATTCTGTGTTTAAATTAAAGTTTATTTCAACATAAAAGATACCCATTGGTCAGTGTTCTCACTCCTGTGGTGCAATAATATTTTCTCAGTTTTACAAATTGCAAATAGTTGGGATCCTAACAGCCTATACAAAAGGATTGCTCTATCAAACAGTACTTTAAACAGGGCTTTCTTTACAGGATATGCCTGTGGGCGAGGAAACTATAAATTATGCACTCTATATCATCGAACCAGACTTACAGTAAAGAGGCAAAGTTTACAAAAAAGGAACCGTATAATTTAATACCAACTTTCATGAGTTACTGTAAATTTTACCTCACCAACAAAATGTTGATGCAATATATTTTCCTCTGCACAGCCATTTGTATGCACATCACTACCTGACCTAAGAAAATAATTACTTAAAGGTAGAAAAATTTATCAGAGGTAAACAAAAGCTTCAGGTAATTTCTCTTTCCCTCCTCTTTCAGCCAATTTCCACATCTCTTGTGGGTATTCAATATGAGCACAGTTGCTTAAGTGTCATCCACCACCCCATAATTTTTTCATAATTAATCATGTTGGGTCTTGAATATCAATGTTACACCACCGCATTACAATGGAACCTAATCCATTTCCTGTATGTGCACAAGTCTAGCAGAACTTTAGGATCACAACGAAGTGCAGGAATCCTAGCTAATTTTCACTTAAACTGAAACCAACAATAGTGCCCACATACACGGGATAATGATGGTAACAGTGTCTGGAAACTGAATATTTGTAGGGTGGCGGCAAGACTTTCAGCCTGAATTCACACAGGTGGCACCAGCAGGGCCAGGGTGTCACCCTGCCCAGAGGACATGCACCTGGGGGCCTCCAATCCTCTGGGAGGCCCACAAGTGCCGTTCCCTCTGGTCACCGTTTGTGGAACCAGCACTGAATGCACGCCTGAGTTCTCCAAGGCGAGGGGGTGAGATCCTATGCCTTGGATAGATCTTGAGAATGCATATTAGAGTGAGACTAGCTGACCCAGTCTAATATGCAGATTTGCCAGAAAGTGATCCCGCCCAATATCACTTTAGATCTCGCATGGTGTGGCAACCCGACTAGATTCCAGAAGTGGGATCTCCCGGCATCTATCGGTTACGTTGGGTTTTGGGATAATCTCACATTTAACATCAGTAGGGTTCTTAACAACCATCATAACAGTGCATACATATGATAATAAAACCAAGCAGACCCTTTTTTTAATGTACAATGCAGTTGATCAGTCCTCTTCATTTTACAATTGGAAAGTTCGGTGTTACTCTTTACCTTCCTCCATATGCTGCCAGATCGAGTGAGTACTTCCAGCATTTTCTGTTTTTAGTTCTGATTTCCAGCATTCGTAGTATTTTGCTTTACATGATGTTTGACTGTGATCTACAATATGGTACAGCAACAACCACGAAGGGATAAACAGCAAAGAAATGAGTAATACATTGTGGAGAGTACAAACGGCACCTTGTGGTGAATGAGATTCACACGGTATTATAGTTACCAATGTCACTCTGTTCCAAGTATATATATATATATATATGTATCAATATTGTAAGTGCAGTTGCACTACCTGACCACCAGGGGGAGTAGCTCTGGGAGTAACCGAGAGTTTGTACTGGGCTCCCCCCTTGGCTCCGCCCAGAACTCCTCCCCCTGGAGCTGCTGTATAAAGATCCGTGCCACAGAGTCAGCCAGCCAGTTCACCGAAAGTTCAACGGCTAACAGGCTGGCTCTGTTGTAAGTATATTAAAACCGCTATTCTAATCCTACAAGCACGTGTCCGTAGAATTGATGGTTCCATCAATTTAATATACTTACGAAACAGTCGAAGTAAATCATAGAAGCAGCCCTCAAGCCCGGACGCCTAGAACTCGACACGCAGGATGCAGAGGCTAAGGAAATTTTTTTCCCACTGGCTGAGATGTTTTATGGCCTATCTGGCAGAAGCCAGCACCGCTGGAACAACGGAGGAACAAAAACTCAGCCTACTGCACGCGAGGGTAAGCCACAGAATCTCCACACAGCTAAATCCGGCCGGTTCTTACACCGCAGCGCTGGCAATATTGGACAAAATGTACGTTAGGCCCAATAACGAGGTTTATGCACGCCACGTGTTTACGACTCGCCGTCAGCGGCCTACATGTAACGCTAGCCGAATTTGTATGGGAACTGTACAATCTTTCTAATGACTGTAATTATCAAGCCGTTACCGCAGCTGAACATAGGGAGCTTGCTGTGTGGAACGTTTTCGTAGCGGGCCTTAGATCTAACTATGTGCGCCAAAGACTGCGAGAAAAGGCGGCCCAGGGCTTAGATACTACTGTGGAGGCTGCTACCACTATGGAAGTCTCCTTCCACAGCCTCACCTCGTTTCCTGCGGACCCCGCGACCTCATCGTGGACCCCCGACCAACAATCCCCCCAGGCCTGTGCCACACGGCCCCCCAGCTACCGCGCTGCCAAAGCTAGTTACTCTGCTGCCCCAGCCAGCTACTCAGCTGCTCCAGCCAGCTACTCAGCTGCCCCAGCCTGCCATTTCTGTGGCCAAAGCCAGCACCCGCAGCAGCACTGCCCAGCCCGATCCGCGACCTGCAGCAGCTGCGGGAAGAAAGGCCACTATGCCAGAGTGTGCCTCGCGAAAAGGGCCCCAGTTTCTAACTCCCCAGTAGAGGGAACAAATCGCTCCCAACACCAGCAGGCTCGCGGGGCCCGAAACGCTGCGGCCTGCGACCCGTCTCCGCCCCCTCCCGCCACGTGGGATCCATGGGGGCCGCCATCTTGGCAAACCCCCACCATGCGGCCGGCCACGTGCGACTCATGGGGGCCGCCA
Organism: Scyliorhinus canicula; assembly: GCF_902713615.1. NCBI lineage: Eukaryota > Metazoa > Chordata > Chondrichthyes > Carcharhiniformes > Scyliorhinidae > Scyliorhinus > Scyliorhinus canicula. The sequence goes on along the minus strand of NC_052153.1, from coordinate 79,382,785 downwards.
TCTTGGACGCCACCTTCCTTGCCGCTCACCACGTGCGATCCACGGGCCCCATCTGCATCTGCATGCTCAGAAAGCTCATCTGGAGACTACGACTTCCCCGGGCACTCATCACGCAGCCCGCAACTCAGCTCGCCAGAACATACCGACATCTACTCGACCGGACACCCACTCGGAAGACGACTTTCCCGGGCACTCACCACGCGGCCCGCTACTCAACGCGGTCACCCTAGATCAATCCCGCGCCAAGCACCTACGAAGTTCGATGGCGGAGGTCCAGATCAACGGGTACAGCACGCCATGCCTCTTTGACTCCGGGAGCACCGAGAGCTTCATACACCCAGAGCTGGTAAGACGCTGTTCGCTTCCTATTTTTCCTGTGAGCCAAACTACCGCCCTCGCTTCGGGCTCCCACTCAGTCCAAATCCAAGGACGCACCGTCGCTGTGCTCACAATTCGAGGCACTAATTATTCAAAATTTAAACTTTATGTCCTGCCTGACCTCTGCGCGCCACTCTTATTAGGCCTGGATTTCCAGTGCAACCTCAAGAGCCTCCCCCTCAGCTTCGGCGGGACCCTGCCCTCACTCACTATCTGCAGCCTAGCCACGCTGCGCATCTCCCCCCTCCTCTCTTTGCCAATCTCACTCCAGATTGCAAACCAGTAGCTACTCGCAGCAGGCGATACAGCCTACAGGATAGGGTCTTTATCCGATCGGAGGTCCGATGGCTGCTCAGTGAGGGGATCATAGAGGCCAGTAATAGTCCCTGGAGAGCTCAGGTGGTGGTCGTCAAGACCGGGGAAAAATTTTCATGGTCGTTGACTATAGCCAGACCATAAATCGCTTTACGCTCCTAGACGCGTATCCCGTCCCCATAATTGCAGACATGGTTAACCAGATCACTCAATATCGGCTATTTTCCACGGTGGATCTGAAGTCTGCATACCACCAGCTCTCAATCCGCCCGGAGGACCGCCACTACACGGCTTTCGAGGCCGATGGCCGTCTCTTCCATTTCCTCCGGGTTCCCTTCGGCGTTACTAACGGAGTTAATGTTCCTCAGCCTGAATTGTTAACTCGGTTTCTCTCTCCACAGATGACAGCAAACCTGCTGAGTATTTCCTGTGCCCATAGTATTATACTTTTGTAACTTATTTTAGTGCTGATGTTTAGATCATTATTGGCTAGGACACCTGGGAGAACTCCCCTGTTCCTTTTAAAATAGCAACATAGGGGACGGGATTCTCCAATTGCACATGGCAAAATCGCAAAACACAATTGGGCAAGGAATAGCATCCAACGCCAAAATCGTGGTAGGTGCCGCGCGACATTTATAAGTAAGTAGGCATATAATTAATGGGCCTGACAACCTATTCTCCAAAGCCGCCGAGATTCACTGCCTCCAGTGGGTCGAGTTGCCGACGGCATGGTTCAGTTGTCGTTTCAAAAATCGTGAACCTGGTGTCATGGCTGTTGAGCGAGGGAGAGTTTGGTTTGGTAGGACCCCCCCCCCCCCCCTCACAGGACTGCAGTGGTGCCCAGGCACCAACCATCATTAAGGTGGCCATCGTGCTGTGCACCCACACCTCAGCCCCTGGTTCTACACAGTGGCACCGGCCATACAGGTGCGCCCACCCCCTGCAACCCACATCGCAGCGAGCCCCCTTACCCCCAAACACCCCACAATCGGTCGCCACCGATCAGGGGACCACCCAGGGCCACACCTACGGTAGCCCCCAGTGAGGGCAGTACCAGCCAACGGTACCCCTGGCAGCAGGGACGGGCGCCAGGACCAGGGGCAACGACGGTGCCAGTCACCGACGCGGCCGGGGTGAGAGGGTAGGGGAAGGACACGTGGGGGTGGAGCCCATACTGCCAACCGGGGCCACCATGTAGCCCACGGAACCTGGTTAAGCACAGGAGTATGCACCATGCAAACATGTTGGCCTTTCACCCCCTGCAGATAATGGCGTTTGGCGTTCAACCAGCAATGGTGGCCGCCCTGGTGATGCTCACAGCTCTGCGGGATGCCCTGCGGCTGCGTGAGCGGGAGCTGCTCTGAGAGGAGGGGGAAGCTGCAGCAGAGGAGCGGCCAGCAGAGGATTGGGCTGCAGAGGGGCAGGTGGCGGCCACACAGGACGGACGGCTGGCCGCCCAACATGCCGAGGAGGAGGAGGTGCCAAGGAGGCACAACATGAGGCCTCGTGGGTATGAACAGCACCTGTCATTCGAAGATCTGTCAGACCCAGCATGCCGTCAGAGACTCCAAATGAGCAGAGACAGTGCGACACATTTGCCAGCTGATGGCACACCTGGCACTGCAGGGGTGTGGGGGAGGACACCCTCTCCTGGTGACTGTCAAGGTGACGGTTGCCCTGACCTTCTATACGATGGGATCCTTCCAGTTGCCGACTGGGGACCTGTCCGGAATTTCTCAGACCTCAGCACACAGGTGCATCCACGCCGTCACAGAAGCTCAATATGCCCAGGCGGATCAATACGTATATTTCAATGTGGATCAAGCCCACCTGCATACCCGGGCAGCGGGATTCGTCGCCATAGCCAGGATGCCCCGTTTCCAGGGGGAGATCGACGGGATGCATGTCTCCGGCTGAGGGTGCGTGACAGGGATTACCTGCTGCAGCCGTGGCTGATGACACCTATCTGGAGGCCAATGATCGATGAGGAGATCTGATACAACGACGCCCATACAGCGACCAGGAGTGTGATCGAGCAGTGCTTCAGTCTCCTGAAGGTGCGCTTCAAAATGACTGGGCCGCCCTGGAGGGGCCCTCCAGGCTGAGAAGGTCGCCCACAACATGGCGCAGCAGAGGGGCAATGGGCTGGGGGAGGAGGATGAGGAGGAAGGGCAGGCCTCATCTGACGAGGAGGATGCGGGGGAGGGAGACGATGAGCAGAATATGGGGCCCAGGCAGGCAGTGGAGGCCGCATGACATGCCCGTCCGGGTCAACACGCTCGAGACATTCTGATCGCCTCCAGGTTGGCTGGCTAGGAGGGAGGGGGTGGAGGGGGGAGCTGGCCCGAGGCACGGACAACACATCCCAAACCCACACCCCCTCACTTCCCACACCACCAAACCACCCGCTTGCACACTCCTCCGTTATAAACACCTGCAGTGCTACGAGGTGGGGGCCCTGGGTTGGCAGTAACAGCACGTCTGGGCATTAAGATGGAGGATGCTGACAACCCGCTCTGCGATGAGCTCCATACCGTATGACAATGTCGGATGCATGTCCACGGTAGCACCTGCATGCGAGCTGGTCAGTCCATCACACGGTCGTCAGCTCCCTGGGGGGGTGGGGGTTGCTCCCGAAGTGTGTGCACTGGTTCTTCACAACCCCCCCCCCCCCGGGCCAGCCCACCACCAGACCCGCCAGACAGAGCACTGAGGTGGGTTGTAACGGTGTTTACTGTGAACAAATATATAAAGTCTGTGCCCTAGCCCCTATAACTAAACTGTACCTGCACGGGTGCCAACCTAACTGGTGTCTACATTTCTGACATTATGGGCCCTAACACTACGCTTAGGTGGTTCCCCAGACGGTACAGCAGGAGTGGAGGCGGCCTGCTGTGACTCCTGCCCTGCGAGAACGGTCTCTGCTGGCGCACGTCACCTGGGGCGCCCAGCCTGTGTGGGCCTAGCCACTGTCCCGGATGGCGTGGTGCCGCCCTGTTCTGCCTGCTGCGGGGGGCGGGGGTTGCAGTGTTCCAGCACCACCTCTGCGGGAGTCACCGACACAGGCCCCCTTACCTCCTCTTCCTTCGGGGCGACCGATAGCCCCCGGGCAACTCCACGGTCCGGGCATACGAGCAGAGCCATTCCTTGAGCTCTCCCCGCCCCCCGCGCGCGCGTCACCTGGCGCTGCCTGTCCTGGAGTCCCACTCTGGTCTTGACCAGGATCTGCATGCTCGCGGCCATGGAGCATGGGGCATGCACCATCTCCATCCGGGACTGCGCCACCACGCTGTGGGTCTGTGCCACATCCGGCAGTGATTGGCCACCTTCCTCTGGGACTGGGGCACCGCCCTCTGGGACTGGGCCACCGCCCTCTGGGACTGGGCCACCGCCCACTGGGACTGGGTCACCTCCCACTGGGACTGGGCCACCTCCCACTGGGACTGGGCCACCTCCCTCGGGGACTGGGCCACCTCGCCCTGTGTCTGCGCAATGCCGGCCAGCGCCTGGGCAATGCCGCCAACATTCCCAGCCATGGCCTGCTGTGCTGAGTGCCACTGCGATGTCCAGGCTCTGGCACATGGCTTCCTGAGAAGCACTGGATGCCCACCATCATCCCCTCTTATAGTCCCTGGGTCTCTGACTGCATCTGCACTAGGACTGAATGTTCCAGAAGTACGGGACCCGTCTGGTCGTCAGCTGGTTCCTGGGGTCAGCCTGCCTTCCGACCATCCGGCCCTTCGACTGCTCCTACCTCCACCTGCTGTACTGGATGAGATGTGTGGTGCGCACCAGTTAGTGTCCCAAGAGCCTCTTCGCTAATGCACCCAACCAAGGTGATGGTGTTGGCGACAGCTGTGACGAAAAGCCCGTGTCCTCCTCCGACCTGAGCTCCAGGGTGGTCCTGAGTCTCGGGCGGGGGGCTGCTCTCTCCCCGTCAGTGCTCGGCTGTCTCGGGGTCTCCGACGCTGGCACTGACTGGGGGCGGGGGACACCGGATGGGCCGCCCCCATTTCCAGCAGGTCCTGTAATACACAAGACGACAAGTATGAATAGACAGCTGGCCCCGGGGGGGGGGGGGGGGTCTCGACAGATGTGTCATGGGCAACTGCAACTCGGCAGTTGCTCACCCGCAGCCGCACTCCAACCCAGCGACATACCTTTTTCTCTGGGCCACGTTCAGGACCCCTTTCTCAGGCATGGTGAAGGGTCGCAGTTCTGCTGATCCCCCTCCGGTCTTCTCCCGCTCCTGCCGGTTGTGCACAGCCATCCCCTGTGGTGGGGGGGGGGGGAGGAGAAGGCGGGAGCACACATGCAACAACACCGTTAGACGGTCCGACACATGTAGCCGAGGGGTTGGGTAGATGGTGGCCTCAGTGGTCTGGGCACCCGGCCATGGTGGATGGCATGGATGCTGGCACGTGGGGCAGGGTGGGGCTTCGGCTGTCCCGGGTGGGGCAGTTACGGGTTTATGGGGAGGGGGGGTGGGGGGCGCCCTTAGTATCAGGGGCATGGAGCAGCCAACTCACCCTAGCCGCCCTGAGGAGGAGGTTGTGGAGGTTCTTGCGGCACTGCATGCCAGTTCGGGCAACATTGCCCACAGTGCTGACCACATCTGCCACCTGCGCCCAGGCACGGCGGACGGCGGTGCCTGGCAGCCTTCCTCCCGGGCCGGGGTACAGGATCATCCGTCTCTCCTTCATAGCGTCCAGGAGGGTGTCCAGCTCAGTGTTCCTGAATCGTGGCGCTGCTCTCCTTCCAGCCATCTTGTTGGCTGGGACGGTGTGTGAGGGTAAGGACAATTTAAGTGCAGCCGCGGCTTGTAAGCCTCATGAGTGCCAATCACGGACCTGATGAATCCGGCACTATTTTTCATGGAATTGATTGCGTTCCACATGGAGACGGTGCTCGTCCATTTAAAATCGGTGCAGGTGTTGCAGTGAATTTTCTGTTGTAAAACGTCACACATCCTCCGCTGGCGTCAACACTTAGAACATAGAACTTAGCCTCAGAAACGGAAAATCCCGCCCAGGATCTTTTATATAAAACTGAAAGGGTAGCTCGCTCATGGTTTAACATGAACATTTTTTTTTTCTTTCTATAAATTACAGTGCCAATTATTTTTTTTCCAATTAAGGGGCAATTTAGCGTGGCCAATCCACTTACCCTGCACATTTTGGGTTGTGGGGGCGAAACCCACGCTAACACGGGGAGAATGTGCAAACTCCACACGGACAGTGACCCAGAGTCGGGATCGAACCTGGAACCTTGGCGCCGTGAGGCAGCAGGGCTAACCCACTGCGCTACCGTGCTGCCCTCATTTAACATGAACATTAACACCTCCAAAGATGCAGCACTCCCTCAGTACGGCATAGAAATATCAAACAAGATTACGGGCGGGTCTCTTCGGTCTTCGACGCCGAAATCGCATCCGGTGATCATCCGGAGAATCCATATTGGCGCCGAAATTGGGGGTGGCGCTGCTTTTGCAATGCTCAGGACGTTATCCGGGCCCCCCTCCCCGATTCTCTGCCCCTGGCGGGTCGAGCCCCTGGCGTCGTGGGTCACCCTTACTATTTTTTTTCCGGGAACTCAGCGTGGCGGCTGCGGACTGAGTCCAGCGCCGCCACAGTCGGGGGGAGTGCCGATCCGCGGGCAGGGAGAGCTTTTGCAGAGGGCACTGGTGGTGGGTGGGGGGGGGGTCTGGGGGTTATGAGCCTGGCCAAAGGGGAACACTATTTGGCAAGCCGGGACCGCCGCTGTGCGCAGCCACGGACCCGACAATTCTCCGGCCGTAAAGGCAGCTGGAGCCGGATGCTCCACGCTGCGTGCCTGCTAGCCCCCCCACCAGATGAAGGGTCGGTGGTCATTTTGCACTATTGTTTGCGGCCGTAAAAGGCCACTGTTCCCATGCCGGTGTCAGCACTTAGTCTCCGAATCAGAGAATCCAGCCCCAGGTCTCTAAAGTGGTTTTGAACCCAGAATCTTCAGATTCAGAGATGAGTGTTATCATTTGGCAGAGTCAGACATCTATATATTAATATTCTGTGTACAGGAAGCAGCCCAAAAAAACTGTCGACTTATTTGCATACTGCATTTACAAGCTCTCTCCATTAAATCTCCAAGCTTTCTAAACCATATTAAGTGCCCACAATTTAAAAACTGGATACTCAGTCAAGAAATTGAAACGTGCTATTAGATTTGACTGCAAGAAAGCAGCTATAATGGTCATAAGATGGTTTTATAGCTCAAGATCATTTATCATTAAATGATATAGTTGAGTAGCACCGTTACAAGAACATTAAGATCGTTAGTGAGAATTAAAATACCCTCTTAAATTTGGGGGAAAACACTTGTAATTGCAAACCATTGTAATTTGGAGAGGGATTTTGTCATGGAGTGTATTACTATACAGATAGCAGCCAGCATCCAGGTTCTTGAATCCACATCCTCTGGACTAAAACCTCAAATAATGTGATGTTTTCCCAGCATTATTAAAACTCTTTTCAATTTTTGACCAAAGAAAATGAAATATGGAAAATGACGTTTCAGCACAATTTACGTCATTCCACATTGTTTGTTTCAGATGATTTATTCACATATAATTGTTAGGACCCCACATGCGAACACAACTATTTGCAACTTGTGTAACTGTGAGGAAATATTACTACACCACTGATGTAATAATACTGACCAATTGGTATCTTTTATGTTCAAACAAACTTTAAAAGTTAAACACAGAATTAACTCATTGGCAACAAATAAATAGCTTTACAATTAAGTTACAACATTATTAAATAAGAAAGAAAACCTTGACTTACTTCATAAACCTCCAATACCTTCCAATTAAGCAAATTAATATATTGGAAATACCACTCACGAATAAAGTTAACAACTAGGTTTCTACTTGCTTTTCTCAGTGTAGAATCTTTGGAGAGAAAGCCTTTCAGGACCGAACTGAAACACCTCTATTCAGATGAGAATTCAAGGATCAAATGCCGTTTCAGACATACCTGGCTCCTCCCATTAACTACACCATCCTTACCCAAAGCATAAGGCATTCTTTTGTCTCTTCTTACAAGATGCCCCTTGACTTGTTCAGTGAGAACCAAACACAACACTCCTCATAATTTATCTATACACCAGGAGTCCTTGAAAATTCCATTAGCTAGCTATATGTCAACAAGTAAATGGTTCTCAAGATCTATTAGCAGAACACTTCACCTGTAATCAATGATTACCTCACTTGTACAGCCTTGATCATAGCTCTAGCAGTCATACAGTCTGTATAGACCTTAATACAGGTTTTAATATTACTGCAACAAAAAAAAATGGCAATTCCTTAGATTCCTCAGAGAATAATGTTGGAGATTTTGGAGCTTCACCTTCAAATACCTCAATTTTCCCACTAATTAAAAGCTTACTCAAACAAGACAATATCAATTGTAATATATATTTACCCACATGGCAAGAAGGGGGCAGAGTGGTATTGTCACTGGACTAATAATTCAATGACCCAGAATAATGCTCAGGGGACCGGATTCAAATCCGGGTGGAATTTGAATTCAATAAAATGTCCAATGATTACCATGAAAGCATTGCTGATTGTGGCAAAGGTCTATCTGGTTCATTAATGTCCTTTAGGGATGGAAATCTGCCATTGTTACCTTGCCTAGCCTAGATAAGACGCCAGATGTGGTTGACTCTTAACTGCCCTCTGAAAAGGGGCAATTAGGGATGGGCAGCAAATGCCAGCCTTTCAAGTGATGCCCACATTCCATAAAATAATTTTTAAAAATAGCCACCATAATTCTATCAACGTCAGAATATTTATCTATATGATGATGATTTAAAAATGGCACCACTTACAAAGTGGAATAAAAAATAAATTCCATAAATTAAACCAATATAAAGCCACCTTTTATTTCGAAAAAGCAAATTCAATATTAAACAGAAAATAAAGGAACATGCAACAAATATTTTCCTAACATGTTTATTGTCGGATTACATGGGAGTCTGCAGCACAAAACAAGTCATTCAGCCCAATTGCTCTAAGCTGGTACTATTGCTCCACACATGCCTCATCCCACCTCGCTTCATCCAGCCATGTCAACATATCCTTTTATTTCATAGATATCATAAAAATCATAGAATTTACAGTGCAGAAGGAGACCATTCGGCCCATCAAGTTTGCACCGGCCCTTGGAAAGAGCACCTTAACCAAGCCCACACCTCCCCCCTATCCCATAATCCAATAACCCCACCCAACTCAACCCAACCCTTTTGGAAACTAAGGGCAATTTAGCATGGCCAATCCACCTAACCTGCACATCTTTGGACTGAGGGAGGAAACCGGAGCACCCGGTGGAAACCCACGCAGATATGGGGAGAACATGCAAACTCCGCACAGACAGTGACCCAAGCCGGGAATCGAACCTGGGACCCTGGAGCTGTGAAGCAACAGTGCTAACCAATATGCTACTATGCTGCTTTCTCCTTCTCCTTTAAATTTATCCAACTTCCTTTGAATGCATTTCTGCATTCTTCATGAGTGAACCTCGGCAGTGTGTTGGTAGGATATTTAACTGTGGTGAGTATCAGAGGGGAGCCTGGCCATCTTCTCATCTGAATTTTGCAGTCGGAAAAATTGTCATACATTATCTATTAACAAATCACCAATACCCCAGCATATCCAAATACATAACCTTGGATCATATCATCCCTCCCTAACTCTTTAACCCTGCAACTCCTTGCATCGTAACTCACCATTTCTTTGGCTCCAGCTCAATGCATCACCCCCACCATTAATTGTCAGATTCCACACACACTGAAATTCACACCCTAAAGAAACTCTACCCATCCCTCCTGCTTGAAGACCCTGTTTAATACCCACCTCTTTTGACCAAGATATGGTCTGTCCCCTTGCTCTCCCCTCTTTATTCGCACACGTAAATGGTGCTATATAAATGCAAGTTTTTATTACATGCAAAGTACAGCATAGAAACAGCCATGCCAGCATTTATAAGACCTTAATAAATAGGAACTCCATTGTTCAATAGGAATATGGCTGATCTGACATTCTGCACATCTACTTTCCTGTCCCATCACCATAACCCTTCATTCCCTTGCTGATCAAGAGTCTTAGCTTTCTTAGCCTTAAATATACACAAGGACTATGCCCCCACAACTCCCTGTGGCAAGGAGTTCCAAAAACTCACAACCCTCTGAGAAGAAATTCCTTCTCATCTCAGCCTTAAATTCTGAGATTATGCCTCTGGTCCGAGATACTCCCATAAGGGGAAACATCTTCTTGACATTTACTCTTAAGAATCCTATATTTTTCAATGAGATCATATGTCATTTTTAAAATCCCAATGGAGTAGAGTCCCAACCTGTTTAACGTTTGATCATAAGACAATCCCTTCATACCGGGGATAATCCAAGTGAACCTACTCTGAATTCCAATGAAATAATATCTTTCCTTAAAAATGGGGACCAAAACGGCTCACAGTACTTCAGATGTGAAGTACCCCACCCACTTTGAAATAAGGGCCAACATTCCGTTATCCTTCCTGATTACCTGCTACACCTGTGTGCCAGCTTTCTGTGCTTCATACACAAGTACCCCAAAGTTCCTTTGGGTTGCAGCTTTCTGCAGTCCTTTTCCATTTAAATAATACTCGGTTCTTTTGTTGTCCCTTCTAATTTTTGCCAATTCTTTGCCCATTAAGGGTAAATGTCGAGAAAATGTTTCCCCTCATGGGAGAGTCTCAGACTAGAGGCATAGTCTCAGAATAAAGGGGTGCCCATTTTTTGCTCACTCAAATAACCTAACAATATCTCTTTGTAAACTGTAATTAATTCCTCCCCCAAATTCTTTAGTATTAATGGGATGTTCCAAGTATCTTCCACCGTAAAGACTGATGCAAGATCTGTTTAATTTCCTGGCTCCACATAACTATTTTCCCAGATTCATTTTCTAAGGACCCTACCTTCACTTTGACCTTTCTCTTACTTTTGGTATATTTAAAGAAGCCCTTATTGTCAGTTTTTATGTTCTTTGCTAGCTAGTTTGACCTTGTAGTTTATTTTCTCTTTTTTTAATTATCTTTTTAGTCCTCCTTTGCTGGATTCTGAAATTATCTTAATCTTTGAGACTATCACTAACATTTGCCTCCTTATATGCTTTTTCTTTCAACTTAATACCCTCCTTAACTTCCTTGGTTAGCCTACCCCTCCCCAGAATCTTTCCTTCTTTCTTGGATATATTTTTGCTGAGTCATGAATTACCTCCTTAAGTGTCTGCCATTGCTTATTTACTGTCTTTCCTGCTGTTCTATCCGCCCAGAGCACTTCAGCTAACTCTCTTCTTATTTCATTGAAATTCCCTGTATTTAAGTTAAACACAGTTGTTTCCGATCCAGGTTTCTCACTCTCAAACTGAATATCAAATTCTATCATTTTATCATTACTACTTCCTCGGGGATCTTCCACTATCAGGTCATTCATTAAATCTGCCTCATTACCCATTACCGGATCCAAGATAGCCTATTTTCTGGTTGGCTCCAAGTCCAATTGCTCTAGGAAACTATTTTTAATGCACTCTAGGAAGTCGTTGTCATAGCTACCCTTACCAACTTGATTAACCCAATTAACATGAAGATTAAAGTCACACATAACTATTGCTCCACACAAGCTCTCATACCCAAATATCAGGATAACCTTTTTAGCTGATGTGCTTACCTGTGTGATTAGCTTTGTCCACTCTATGGATAGCAATTTTCACTTTCTAATTACTCTTTGAATAAAGAAATTTCACGTGAATTCCCTATTGGATTAGTAACTATCTTCTATTTATTGACCCCTAGTTTTGGACATCCCACAAATGGAAACAGCTTCTCTATATCTACATTATCGAAGCCTTTCATAATTTTAAACACCTCTATCAGGATCTCTTTTCTAGAGGGGAGAAAAACAGCCTGCTCAGTCTGTCCTGATGGCTAAAAGCTATTGCACCACCACTTCAATTGTAGTTTTGACAGCATTCCTGGATTGTCTGCCATGAATGTAAAGGCACATTTTCACAATATTGAGTCTACTTACTGCAGAAGGCCATTGCTGACAGACTCTAGAAATTCTGCACTAAGAGATTCGTCCAAACCATCTTCATGACAAGTCAGAAGAGCTTCCACCAAGGGAAAGGCCTCAGGTAAGGTGACAATAGGTAAGCAGAGAACAGAATAGCCCCTCAGTCGGTCTGGTGGAAACCTACAAAAAAAAAACACCATGCCTTATAAGAATTTTTTTGTCTTTTTCTAGATTAGAATGTGAATAGAAAATGCTGGAAATACTAAAATTTGTCATTTTTGCTTCTAATTGGAAAGTTCAGTAGTTTTAAAAACAGCAAGTTGTTCCATTGCCACAATTTTTGGAAAAATGTGTAGGAGGGGTACAATTATGCAACTTCATTTTGCTGTTCATTAACACTCCTGAAATACAGGAAGGTAATGTTTTCTAGGATGCCAGATCTCCAGCTAGGCACAATGTACTTTACTCGAGTTGATGTTGCAGACATTGTGTCCTAAGCAACTATTAAATGAAACGTTTCTTCCTAAAATGAAATGAATTTTGACAGATGCAACACCACAAAACAACTGGTTGGAATAAATACACTTAATAATAGTGTGTTTTTATTTTAAAGGAGCCGTGTTTTATGACTCAAAATAGCCATACCTTATTAAATGAAAAATAAGAAGAGCTTTGGGGCTATTTTCTACGCCACTGGTAGCGGAGTTCACAATGCCGCAGAGAAACTAGTGTTGGGGGAAAAACGGGATTGGTGCCAATCCATTTCCAATGATCCGGTCAAATCGACCCATTTGCATCCTATTAATGGGCTGGGCACCGGATTCTCCACGCCTTTGTGACTCACCAAACCTCTGGGCCAAGATTCACATGGGTGAGGAATCGCTGCATGTATTTCCCAGCATAGCCTTGGCGCGTTGGACCCCACAGTGGGCCAATGGGGTAAGTCTTCGACGTGAGTGCCCCCAAGGTCCATCAGAGGACCCCCCTCCTCCGACAAAGTAAATCCTGCCCACCCCACCCAACCTGCCCCCCCCTCCCCCCACCAGACATCCCCCCCATTGGATAGCCCACCACAGGAGGGCACCCCCACCAGAGACAGACCCTACCTGGAAGTCAGAGAGTAGTCAAGATAGGGACAATGGTAAAATCACTGCTTTAAAACTTATCTGTGCAATACACCTGCCGGCTCAGGCAGAGAAAACAGCAGGTGTAAATTTCTAGAAAGCAAAAACCACATCCCAAGGGTTTATTATTATTATATCCCTTCAGATCATTTGATCCAAAAGGCTTTAATTCACATCAATGGGAAATTGCTTGTACTAGGCTGTGATTGACAGCTTCCAGATAGCCAGATGTCTGGATAATTTAATTTGATTTCCATTCACGCTTAAATGGATCTCAAGTACCCTGATGTGTAACTAACCGCAATGTTTCTAAACATCTAGCTATGATTGACAGTTCCTGACCACATCAAAAGTAGTAACGTGCTCTCACTTCCTCTTTTTCTCTGCAGAAAGCCCTTTAGGGGGCAGAATTACATTGCAAGGGGTGAGGGGGAGGGAGGGCAGCCACCAGACGTCGTTCAGGTCGCATGCTCAAAATAGAGACCCGAAAGTGGGATTTGTGACAGAATCCCTCACAATCCCTGCCATGCACAATTGTGCATAGCAATGGGTAGTGAATCGCCTCTGGATGGCTGCTCTCAACGTGAGTGCAAATCAGATGTGATTCAACTCTGGCGGGAGAATATAGGGCTGGATTCTCTGCACCCCGCCGCCCCCCAACAATCGGCGTACTCCATGCCGAGTATCCACTGCCTCAGGCCATTGCCTGAGGCCCGCCCCGCGATGCTCCGTCCCCGACTGGCCAAATTCCCAACGGCGTGGTTCTAACATGGTCCCGCCCTCAGTAATCCTCACGTGGCGGCTGCAGACTCAGCCCGGGGCTGTCACAGTTGGGGAGGGCAGATGGCAGGCATGGGGGGGGGGGGGGGGGGGGCTTCATTCGGGGCTGGGGGCAATGTGTGCGGGCCAAGGGCGGAGCAGATGCTGCGGGCCACTATTTTGGCGGTCCAGGTCCGCAAGCTGAGTCCGCCATGGAGCACAGCGTGGCCGCTGGAGGCCGCCGCTGTGCACATGCGCGGCCTCTGACCCGGAAGTGCAGGGGCCGTATCGTCAGCTAGAGCTACGAGCTCCACGACAGCTGCCTCCCAGCCCCCAGCAAAACTGAGAATCTGTGGCCTTTTGACGCCAGTTTTCCCGCTGTAAAAGACCAGTTTCCCCAACGGCGTGGGGACATAGTCCCAAAAATGGAGAATCCAGCCCATCGTATCCCAAACGGAGAATTCAGCCATTGATATATGCTTTGGATCATGCTGAAGAATTGGTAAAACACTACAAAAGCACAAGTTCCTTCTTTAAATTATTCAGGATTATTAGTAATTATTGGACAAAGAATATTAGTAAAGGAAGAAAATCCAAATAGCAAATATCTTGATGTCAGGGTGAGTGCAGCTTTAACAACACTTAATACAAAGTAGCCTCCTTCCACCAGCAGCAGCAATGTGTACCATATACAAGGCTTGCCTTCTCAACCGTGCCCCTCAGTTGGTGATCCTCAGGTTAAACCACCACCAGTCAGCTCTCCTCCTCCAGGGGGAAAGCAGACTATAATCACCTGGGACAAGGACGACTTTACCCTTACCTTTACAAAATGAACTACAGCAACTCACCCAGCCTCCTTAGATAGCACCTTCCAAACCCAGAACATCTATCACCTAGAACAACAAAGGCAGCAGATGCATGGAAACACCGCCAACTGCAAATTCCCCTCCAAGCTGCACATTATCCTGACTTGAAACCATATCGGCATCCCTTCACAATCACAGGGACAAAAACCTGGAACCCCTTCCTAACAGCACCATGAATGTACCTTTACCTGAAGGACTGCAGCATTAAAAAAGTTACTCACCCATCTCCTCTCAATGGCAGTGACGGATGAGGAACAAATGCTGGCCAGAGACCGTCACATCCCAAGAAAGACGTTTTTTTTTTAAATTCTGTGTTTTATACAGTTTTTAACATAATGGCAATTACAGAATAAGGAATAGTAGGATAGTGCATTGTATAACCAAGTTTAATAATATCTAACAGGTGACCTATTAACAAACTTATTTTTCTTGGGACATCAACAAGCTGTGCTAGGAAATGACAGGATGTAGGTTCACACTCATGAATATCTGCATAGCAAGTTCCAAGCTGTCACAGGAAGTTGCAAAATGGCCAAGTTTGTGAAGAGGGTGGAAAGATAATTAAAACAAAAATATCCCAGAACACATCAAATCTCGCTGTTCTTCAGGCACTTCCTAATATCCAACTACAAGCAGCATGATCAAATGTTTTAAGAGTAGCTCACCTAAGCACCCCAAAGTCAATAGTGGAGATCTAATTTTAATCTAATGGATAGGGGGAGCAAATGTATACTTTCATATTTAAATAAAAGCAGTTTTTAAGATAAGCTAAAGCCATGTATTCTGCTCATGATAATGCTACTCTGCTGTTCCAATGCAATCTTTACAGAACAGGTATTCTTCTGCATTCACTATAGTAAAGACATTTAAATTAAAGTCAGGTAAGTTTAAATTCTGCCTCCAGGCACTCAGCAAATAGCATTGAACATATATTCCATATCAACTCTCCAGGGCACTTCATAGTGCATCTCTGCAAAATCAGGTTTACACCAAAACTAAACTTGCAATATGAATGGATCAATACGCAAAGTTTTCACTCTATTAAGAGGGCAAAAAGATTTAGCACTTGAAATGTGATCTAGATTTTAAGTTTTCATTTTTAGGAAATGCAAAAATGAACACGGTTAATTGGCATGGGCATTTAAATAATGTCACATTACGTCGCAAACCAATTACCTACCTTGGAAACAAGGAACTTCTATCACACTGACAGCCTTGAAGTTCCTTAACTAAAGAGGAGACCATCTGGAAATAAATAAATAGGTAATCACCATAAACAATAAAATAAAATCACAAGCTATCAAATTTCCTTGACCACAAGGGGAATTTCACTCAAACTTTCCAGTGTTCAAAAGTTCTATTTTTATCATGGGCATATTAACCACTGCAAATTTCATGTGAAAAGGAAGAAAGTCAGAAAGAGTTACCATATGGAAAAACGGTGGTTGGTGAGGTCAACACTTTCTGTTTGAGAGGAAATTAGAGGATTGATAGTTTGGAATTATTCCAATTTCCCTCCCGAAAGAAAATGATTCTGCACTTACAATATTAAACCAATTATAGAATAATAACAGCACTGAAAGAGGCCATTTAACCCATCACAGGCAGCACGGTGACAAAGTGGTTAGCACGGCTATCTCACAGTGCCAGGGAACAGGGTGCAATTCCAGTTTTGGATGACTGTGGAATTTGCACGTTCTCCCCGTGGCTGCGTGGGCTTTGTCCGGATGTTCCGGTTTCCTCCTTCAGTCCAAGGATGTGCAAGTTAGGTGGATTGGCCATGCTAAAATTGGCCATTCGTGTCCAATGATGTGTAGGTTAGGTGGGGTTATGGGGAGCTCATTCAGAGATGCAGACTCGATGGGCCAAATAACTTCCTTGGCACTGTAGGGATTCAGTGTCAGAAAGGCCATGCCAATTTGCTACAAGAGAAATTTAGCTCATTCCACTTAACTGCCCATTCCCCAAACCCTTGCAATTCCTTTCCCTTATCCAATTCTCTATTGAAAGCGACAATTTACTTTGCCAGCACCATACTCGCAGGCAGTGCATTCAATATTTCAGCGTGTGACAAAGTTCTTCCGGCAACCACAAATTCCAACCGGCCATGTTCAACGCCACCTTTAAAAAGTGGAGACAGGATGGGGCACGTTAGCGGCTCGGGACCTCTACATGGGGGCCAGACTCGTGACCTTAGGCGAACTTACAGAGGACCTGGACCTACCAACGGGACAGGAGCTGAGGCACCTCCAAATTAAACACTTTCTCCGTAAGAAGACGGCAAAGTAACCCAGGACCCCAAGAGAGACACTCTCCTAGAGAAGCTAATCAACACTGACAATAAGGAAGGGGGGAACTGTAGGAATATATACGGACTGTTACTAGACAGGGCAAAACTACCACTGGGCGAAACTAGACGGAAGAGTGGCAACGGAAGGGTGCTTTTCTGATTGGAGGGCTGTGACTACTGGTGTTCCGCAGGGATCAGTGCTGGGACCTTTGCTGTTCGTAGTATATACAAATGATTTGGAGGAAAATGTAACTGGTCTGATTAGTAAGTTTGCGGACAACACAAAGGTTGGTGGCATTGCGGATAGCGATGAGGTCTGTCAGAGAACAGCAGGATTTAAATTGTTTGGAGACTTGGGCAGAGAGATGGCAGATGCAGTTTCATCCAGACAAATGTGAGGTATTGCATTTTGGAAGGTCTAATACAGGTAGGGAATATAAAGTGAATGGTAGAACCCTCAAGAGTATTGACAGTCAGAGAGATCTAGGTGTACAGGTCCACAGGTCACTGAAAGTGGCAACACAGGTGGAGAAGGTAGTCAAGAAGGCATACGGTATGCTTACCTTCATTGGCCGGGGCATTGAGTATAAAAATTGGCAAGTCATGTTGCAGCTGTATAGAACCTTAGTTAGGCCACACGTGGGTGTATTGTGTTCAATTCTGGTCGCCAAACGACCAGAAGGATGTGGAGGCTTTGGAGAGGGTGCAGGAGAGATTGACCAGGCGTGTTTCCTGATATGGAGGGCATTAGTGATGATGAGAGGTTGAATAAACTCAGTTTGTTCTCACTGGAACGAAGGAGGTTGAGGAGCGACCTGATAGAGGTCTACAAAATTATGAGGGGCAGAGACAGAGTAGATAGTCAGAGGCTTTTTCCCAGGGTAGAGGGGTCAAAAACTAGGGGGCATAGGTTTAAGATGCAAGGGGCAAGGTTTAAAGGAGATGTATGAGGCAAGTTTTTTTACAGTGCGTAGTGGGTGCCTGGAACTCGCTGCCAGAGGAGATGGTGGATGCAGGGACGATAGTGATGTTTCAAGGGCATCTTGACAAATACATGAATAGGATGGGAAGAGGGATATGGATTCCAGAAGTGTAGATGATTTTAATTTAGACGGGCAGCATGGTCGGCGCAGGCTTGGAGGGCCGATGGGCCTGTTCCTGTGCTGTACTTTTCTTTGTTTTTTTTCTTTGCAAATGGGAGGACGAACTGGGGTCAGAAGTGGGTTGGGGATTTTGGAGCAAGGCATTAAGCGGAGCTAACTCCACCTACTCCTGCGCTAGGCTAGGCCATATACAGTTTAAAGTGGTGTACAGAGCCCTAGAACACAAATGAGCAGATTCTTCCCGGAGTTAGAGGACAAATGTGAACGGTGCGAGGGAGGCCTGGCCATCCATGCCAACATGTTCTGGGCATGCCCCAGACTTGTTGGGTTCTGGACAGCCTTCTTCGAGGCGATGCCCAAGGTTGTGGGGGTGAGGGTGGGGCCATGCCGGAGAGTGGCAGTCTTCGGGGTATCGGACCTGCCAGTCCTTCATTTGGGGAAGAGGGCCAACCCCCTGGCTTTTGCATCCCTAATGGCACATCAGAGAATCCAAAGCTGCAACTTGGCTGGCAGACCTGGCGGAATTTCTCCACCTGGAGAAGATCAAGTACATCATACGAGGGTCAGCCAAGGGCTTCCACAAAGCTTGGGGGCTATTCCAAAACCTGTTTGAGACAAACAGTGACTAGGAAGGAGGGGGTGGGGGAAAAGAGAGGGAGATAGGCAAGGGAAGGCACGCCCAAGAGACAGCAGCAGGGGCGGGGAGGGGGGGGATTCCAAAGAAGGCACAAAACAAAGCATAGGGGGCACGGAGAGGAGGGAAGGGCCATGCAGGCCTCCCCCTCCCAATATCAATCAACAAAGAATACCCCAGTTGGGGGGGGGGGGGAGAAAAGTGGTGGGGGGGGAAGAAGAAACAGAATATGCCTCCAACCGGAGAAGGAGAAGGGAGGGACCGCTTGTAAAAACTGTTGTACATAAGACACGAACTGGCTTGTAAATATCAGAAACACTTGAGCTGCTACTTTGTAAATACCATGTGCCTTACACACCAAACTGTTCTACTTCTAAAGTTGAAAATGGCCACAAAAATATTTTTTGAAAAAAGAAAAAGTTCTTTATTTGCCAATCACTTTAAATCTGCGTACCCTGGTTCTCGATTGTTCCAATTGCAACAGTCTGTCCATGCTCCTCATGATTTTGAGCACCTCTATCAAATATCGTTGCAACTTTCTCTTATCTATTGAGAACCAATTAACCAATTCATGAAAACATGCTCGTAAATTTTTTATTCAGCCTCTCTAATATGAGCCTTCACATGATTGTGTCGAGAATTAGACACAATGCCCAGTTGAGGCCAAACCTCGATAAACGTTCATTATAACTTTCTTGCTTTTGTATTCTATGCCTCTATTTATAAATGATGTGGAGATGCCGCCGTTGGACTGGGGTGAGCACAGTAAGAGGTCTTACAACACCAGGTGGTTGGACTTTAACCTGGTGTTGTAAGACTTCTCACTCTATTTATAAAACGCAGGATACACGTATCTTTTTAACCACTTTCTCAACCTGCCCTGCCACCTTAAATGTTTGTTTTTAATTTGTTCAAGGGTTGTGGGCATCACTGGCTGGGCCAACATTAATTGCAAATCCCTAATTGTCCTTGAACTGAGTGGGCATTTAAGAGTCAACCAAATTGCTGTTTGTCTGGAGTCACCTGTAGACCAGACTAGGTTAAGACAGCAGGTTTCCTCCCCTGAAGGACATTAGTGAACCAGATGGGGTTTTACAAAAATCAACAATGGTTTCATGGTCATCATTAGATTTTCAATTCAAATTTCACCATCTGCCGTGGTTGGATTCGAACCCAGGACCCCCAAGTATTAGTTTAGTAACAATAGCACTACTCCACTGCCTCCTCTATTTCTGCACGGTACCGCTGTTCCTTCAGAATTGTAACCTTAGTTTATATTACCTATCCTCATTCAACCTACTTAAAGTATCAATTCACATTTTGCCGCTTTAAAGTTCATCCACCCATTCCACTCGCCGAAGTATGAACTCTGGATGTCTACCATTATCCTCCTCACAATACACGAGACTTCCAAGTTTTGTATCATGTGAAAATCTTTTAATTGTACCCCAAGTCATTAATATATATGAAGAAAAGCTGTGGTCTCAAAACCAACACCTGGGGAACACCTGTATACCATCATCGAGTCAGAAAAACAGAGGTAATATTACGAAAACAGAAAGTGCTGGAAAAACTCTGCAGGTATCACAGCATCATCAAGAGAAACAAGAGTCCAATATGGCTCTCTCTCAGAACTGGAAGTGGAAATATGATGGGTTTTCTGCTGTTCAATAATGGTGAGGGTCAGGAGAACAAAAGGGTAGGTCAGAGATAGGTTAGAGGGCCTAGGTGAGTAAATTACAAAGATGTCATGGAATCAAATGGAATGGGAGTTGTAATGGTAGTAAAGAAACAAAGCAGTGGTCTACAGTAGGTGTTAACAGCAAATTAAAAGTCAGCTCTGTCTGAAAACAAAAACATGAAAACAAGCTTGGCATTAGGTGGGGGGGAGAGGAGGTCAAACTAAGAACAGAGTTCATCATGTGAAGTTGTTGAATTCAATGTTGAGATCAGAGAGGTTGTAAAGTGTCCAATCAGAAAATGAGATGTTGTTCTCTACACTTGCGACAGGTTTCGCTGAGTTACTGCAGCAGGCCGAGGACCGAAATGAGAGTGAGAGCAAGATGGTGAACTGAAGTGGCAAATTGAAATTGTTTTTATTTCAGATCTCCAGCATTTTGCTCTTATAACCATAATATTATTTTCCGTTGTCTGATTTCTGTATCATCAAAACCACAGGGCTAATTTACATTTATAGCGAGGAAAGAAAATTACCCCCAAATAGGACCCTTCGGGATGCAGGCGTAGATTTTGTTGATACTTGCCTCCCCCAGATAACAACGATTTCCCAGATTGGAAATTGAAAGTGCTACCCATTTCACCAGATTGCCCCATGATTTCCTGAGTTTCTGGGAGATGGGAATCATAGAATTTACAGTGCAGAAGGAGGCCATTCGGCCTATCGAGTCGGCACTGCCTCTTAGAAAGAGCACCCTACCCAAGCCCACACCTCCACCCTGTCCCCATAACCCAGTAACCCCACCCAACACTAAGGGCAATTTTGGACACTAAGGGCAATTTAGCATGGCCAATCCACCTAACCTTCACATCTTTGGACTGTGGGAGGAAACCGGAGCACCCGGAGGAAACCCAACACACACGGGGAGAACGTGCAGACTCCGCACAGACAGTGACCCAACCCGGGAATCGAACCTGGGACCCTGGAGCTGTGAAGCAATTGTGCTAACCACTATGCTACCATGAGGTGGGTCAATGCCTGCAATATGACCCATCACAGCCACATTCTTGAGGTAGCAGGGGCCATAACTCTAACCCTGCTTCACTTTTTCAGGAGAGTACATTAGACAACTCATTGTAAAATCCTTCTGCAGGTGCTAGATCCAGATAGGATATAGGCCCGTGCAAATGCTGTCTTGGGCCACATTAATGGTACAGGAATTAACTACAAGACTCATGAATCTGGACAGGATTAGCAGACTTTGGGAGTAGGCAGCGTCAGCAGGATATAGGAACAGGAATGGGCCATTCAGCTTCTTGTGCCTGTTCTGTCATTATATCACAATTGCTCTAAATCTTAACTCCATCCACCACATGGTTTCCAAGTCCTTCGGTACCCTTCCCCATTTACAAAAACTGTATATTTTCAACTAACCCAGCCTCCTCAATAATCTTTGGGCAAGGGAAGTGTGTCCCACCAATGCCCGTGAAAGACCGAACTGTTATTTAAATGTTATTTGCCCTTTGTTTTAGAATTTCTACTAGGGAAAATGTTTTTTCTCCATCTCCCTATTGATGTGACCATCAATTCACAAGACACGTGATTGGAAGTGAACAGTGGTTTTAATAGTCTTACAACTGAGCCTGCCTGCGATGAGATGAACTGGCAGCAGGCTCACAACTGCAGATCTTTATACTTCCGGTTAGTGGGAGGAGTCATGGGCGGAGCCAAGGGTGGAGCCCAGTACAAACTCCTCATCTCTCCCTATGGGCAGAGCCGCGCAACTGCTCGTATACCGAGCTTACAAAGACACAACACATATAATTTAACACAGTGTGAATTACTAGGATTATGATTCACCGCACCTATCAAATCTTTTTATCATCTTAAAGACCTCAATTAGAATCACCCCAAAATCTTCTACACGCAAGGCTACACAGGCCTGTGCAACTGGTGCTCATAATTTAATGTTTGCTCTAATATCATTCTGGTGAGTCCTCCAAGGGTAATTTATCCTTCCCGAAGTTCGGTTAACTGAATGGAGCCCTCCTAATGCAGTCTAACCAAAACTTTTTATGACTATTAAAGTGTGCTTTAAGTACCACCTGAGAAAATGAAGAATCCAGCTGCCTTCTTCATTGAGCTAATTTGATATATTCCAGGACAGATTGGTCAACATCTACGTCTGAATGGAATTTTCTTTTACTAATTACGCACCTATCTCTGCAAAAAGGCCACATCAATCGTGCTTGGTGAAGGAGTCCATGACTACCTTACAGATAACCCCAACAAATTAAGTTATCGTATATAGAGAATACCTGCTGACCTTGCCAAGGAGCAGTTAATTATATAATGTGCTGTCTGAAGACAAGAAACCTCAGACAAATCCCCGTGGAAAGGGGAATCGCTTCTCTTGTGAAATTTAATTGAAAAAGGCCCTTTTATATTCCCAGAGTAAAACTAGTATCTTTTTCCAGAATGGAAAGATAGAATAAAGAAAAAGTGAAGTAAATTCAATGGAATTTGAAGAGCTTTGAACAGAAGCCTAAGATACATTGATGAGCGAGTGCTGAGTGGGTATGCCAAATCACTTAGTGTTTTTGTCTCAAAATAGGTGGTAGAATCCTGCCAAGATGAAAGTGCTGCATGCTGAAAGGTAATAAATTATCCATAGTTAAGTAAGCTAATGCACTTTTATGACTTTTGGCTTTTCCTCATCTTCAGGTAGTCTACAATATGGTTTTAAAAATTCATTTTAGTAGCGAGGGTGTGTGAGCCTGCTATGTGGATAATGTTAATATTTTTTTAATAGAAAACGAGGTAGGTACGGTAATAAAGTGCTAAGTGATGATGAAAGGAAGAAATAATGGATGAAAAGGATGAGCTAGAAACAACTTACTCACACCTGAATTAACACGTAACCTGGGGTACTCCATTTTATCCACTCGCATGTCAGTGCAACAGTTAAGTCTAAAATAAATTCCCATGAAGATTTTGAAAATTTCTTTCCCTCCCTTTGAGCATTTACCACAGCATCGCTCGATCAATTGTGCTGACCAAGAAATTTAAAAGAATTCAAGAAGTTGCACACACACACAAGAATGCTGTTACGGAAACCTTGCATTTAAACTATAATCCCAAACCCAACCTTTTAGCGATTGGCAACACTGATGCCATTGACAAACATGCATCCAGCATTGTCAAGAGCCACGTGTGGTCAGGATTATTATGCAACTGGCTCCAGTTTTAGCAGATAAAGCCCCAGAAATACTCAAATAATGCTTTCCTGGACCATTTCTAATCAACAACGGCCCAAATTACACTATTTTCTAACAAAAACAAACAGGGTATTTGGGGCTGCATACACTAACCAAAATTAATACAGACAAGTGAATGTTCTAATTAACACTTTAAAAGGTTCTTTCTATTATTTTACTTACATTTTTCAACAATTTAGAATGGTATTCTCCGTCTGGATAATGTAAACTCTGAACAAAACTTCTTACTTCATGATCGACACCAGTCATACTCTGCAGCAAGGTCTTTTTGTTAAAAAGAAAAAGTTTAACAGTAAACATGCAAGTCAACATTAATGTACAACTAAAATCGACACTAAACCAATGCAAATGCATTACGATTGTACAGAATATAAGAATTGGCTCTACTGACTCCAAATGATGAAACCAAAAGGTTATTCACTAAAACGCGAAAGCAAACTGATCCATCAGTTTTTGATCAGACCCTATGAACAGAACTTGTAAGAAACTGCGAAGTGGAGAACTGACCATTCTATGCAAGAAATGGCTGGAAACACGTGGATGGAAATAAATTTACAAAGTGGGTGGGTCCTGAGACTGAAATGAGAAACTGGGGCTGCTATCATTGGTGATATCGTTATAGATGGACTATACAGTTTCTGGAAAAAGCTTCCCGGATTTAGTATTATTGTAAGTCGGCAAAAAATTAAAATAAGAAAATTCAGACATGAAAAACTCAGAATATCTTCTCCAAATACAGGACTGCCACCATGAGTGCACAATAGAGGCAAGTGAACTGCAATTGATGGAAAGCTAATTTCGAAATCTAAATTTGAAAACCTAGGCAGTTCAGTAATAATAATACCACCTTCTAGAAAGAGAAAGCAACTGATTATTGTGTTAGTCTTTTCTAGCATTCGTAATTCTACCACCAGTGAGATACCAATGGACATGCACAGGCCTTTAAATGTAAATTACCCAATTCAAGTTTCTAGGGTTCATTTGAGTCGAAAAATACTTCCATCCATTCTACCATTTCTGAAAACATTTCCCCCCCCCCCCCCGATGTGTCGGGATTCTCCGTTTCTGAGACGAATGTTGACGCCAATGCAGAATCCGTGGACTTTTACGACAGAAAAACCAGCACGGCACCTGGACCTATTCTGCTACTGTTGAGGGGCAAGCACCAGAGCTGCGTGGAACACAATCCATTCCAATGAAAAACGATGCAGGATTTGCCAGGTCCATGATTGATACTCGGGAGGCTGACAAGCTCCAGCCGCACATACACTCCCCACAAACACTTATCCCAGCCAAAAGGATGGCACTGGTTGTGCTGGAACATGCCCATACAGCTGATGGGTCGGCTGGAGCCAGAGGGCACCTGGGGGTTGCCCTGGGGAACACCTATACGACCAGTGGCACTAAGTTCAAAGTGGGCTGTTAGCGGTGTGTGCAGCTGCAGCAATGGTGATCCATGCCCGTCCACCCTGACCCCACCTCCTGGCCGCTCCCCCACAACTCACCCCGGCCCTGGCAGAACCTCCTGGCCAGGGGCACAAGTGTCAGCAAACTATGGCAATGTTGGACACCTTCCATACCCCCTCTTCCTCAGCAACCGCCATGCCAGTTTCACAATTTTTAAAAGCACAAGTGAACCACGCCGTTGGAAACTCGGCCCATCGGAGGCGAATAATCGCAGAGGCCCTGGAGAATACCGGGGTCAGGCCAACTAATGATATGCAAACGGTGTCTACGCCACGTGCAGAGTGAAACGCATTGACACCGTTTTAAAGGAGACAGAGAATCGTGATTTGGCGTCAAATCGGTACCTGCCGTGGTTCTGGCGTCGGAAGCTATTCTCCGCCCAATCTCATTTCCCGATTTTGGGAGAATCTCGCCCCGGTACCAGTCTAGCAAGGATACAAAGTTGCACATGTCAATTATCTGATGACAGAATACGGGTTATATCCCCTTTTACCATACGAAGAAAGTGACACAAGCTGGGTGTCATTGGCACCAAGATGGTTCAAAATTGACATGCCAAGCAAAGGAAGTTCAAAACTAAGTTAATCCTCTCTCCAGCAGATGCAGAAAATTGATCCACTGAGCCAGGTTTGGTGACACAAATTTCCCAGTGGATGACTTCATATTTCACACAGTATTGAAGAAAAAGTGGTACCGTTAACGATACAACTAACGCGTTTGATTTTCCACTTACAGAACAGTAGAGGCCATTATTATTGAGAGTCATTCCCAAGACTGATGTCTAAGACTGTTCGGGTAACTCCACTAGTCACAGCTGCAGTTGCTCAGTTAGAACTATCATCAACAACACACTTCTAGTTATTTGTTTCTTTGCCCACACCATGCTCAAATAGTTGCTGACATTCACCATTTAGGCTTATTCATTAAAAACTGACCATCCAGTGTCTGAGGGTTGCAGAAGCAGTTACTGTCTTCAGAAGAGAGGTGGGGAGAAATGCAAGTTTTATTTATCAAAAATCCTATTAGCTTTGACATGGACAGGGCAGCACGGTGGCGCTGTGGGTTAGCACAACCGCCTCACGGCGCTGAGGTCCCAGGTTCGATCCCGGCTCTGGGTCACTGTCTGTGTGGAGTTTGCACATTCTCCCCGTGTCTGCGTGGGTTTCGCCCCCACAACCCAAAAATGTGCAGAGTAGGTGGATTGGCCACGCTAAATTGCCCCTTAATTGGAAAAAATAATTGGGTAATCTAAATTTTAAAAAAAAAAAAAAAAAAAAAAAAAAAAAAAAAAGCTTTGACATGGACTATTATTCATCTGTCAAAAGTCCAACTACTGATGCACAACGGATAATATTTCAAACAAATATATAGAAAATCATGGGAAACGTGCGCCCAAATTCCAAATACGAGCTCCCAATTAGCAAATTAAGCAGAAATGCAAATTTGGCAAACGTACAAATTTGTAAAATTAACTTTAAAAAAAAAACAACCAACTTACTAGTTACATCCTTAAAAGTTCCCCAAAATTTGGCATGCATAACTAAAGTCGAGCGGGTTATATCTACTATATATACTCCCATGGCTAGAAAACCTTCGTTGCATCACATTTGTCCCAGTCAAAACCATGTACTGCTTTGTGAGCTTACAATGCAGCATCTTCTAGCTGTAATTACTATGCTGCTTTCTTAAAAGGACTCCAGGGGCTAAATTCTCCACCTCGCAGCGCCACAAATAAGAACCGCGATCGGGCGGAGAATCAGGCATCCAGACAAAATCAAGGTCCGTGCTTGGCGCTGAACCGGGCGCCATGCTCCGCTCCCTACGGTTGTGGAGGGTGGAGTTGAAGTGCAACTTAGGGTCACCATGTAGCTTGTTTGATCTGGGTGGGCAGGGAATACTCAACTTCCTGACATGTCTTCTCCTTCTCACCCGCCCCTGCAGAGAATGAATTTCGGAGTACAGCCAGGAATGTTTGCTATCTACCTGGCCACAGGACCCTCAGGAAAGCAACAAGATTGGAGGGGATAAGTTGCACAAGGTATTTTAACTGCCCACCCGCCAGGATGCTGCTGTGCAGGGGAATTGAAATTCCATCCATGGTGCCAGAGTTGAAATCAATATAAAAGGATTGTAATAGCAGTTGCTGGAACCAGTATTAAACAGAAACAGGCTTCCCATTATCCTTGCTGATTGTTCACTCCTGGCATAGCAGCTCTAAATCATTAATATGGAACCTATCCAACTAACAATAAAAATGTCTAAAAGAGATGGTGGTGGGGAAATGAAAAAAAGTACAACAATCAAATTAAAGCTGTCTAGCTTTTCTAATGCAGAGCCAATTCTCCCAGGGAGGGCACAAAGCGTCAGGCAGAATCTGGGTATTTGCTAAAATAAGCATAAATGACCTGCTTTAAGGGCTATTCTTCTGCTATAGCAGATAATAATTTAAAGGAGTTATGTTTTACAAACTGTCTGCTTGCTTTTGCCTAATAAAAACATTCTGAAATTGAACAGTACCTCAATACTGTATGCTTGTTAACCCAGAGATGCACATTGCCTATGCACACTCAGAGTGCTGTCAACTAATCATTAATGGAAGATCTAGGACCTCCCAATTCCAGCAAAGCTGAAGGCCAATATGCAAGAAGAATGAAGTTTAGCTTTCTAATCACTATTTTCTGCAATAGGAGAATTCTATATCAAGCAAAGAAGTAACTTACTGAATTCTGAAACTATAAGGCAGAACGGTAGCACTGAGGTGGGTGCCATGCTAGCACAGTGGTTAGCACAGTAGCTTCACAGCGCCAGGGTCCCAGGTTCGATTCCCAGCTTGGGTCACTGTCTGTGCGGAGTTTGCACATTCTCCTCCTGTCTGTGTGGGATTCCCTGGGTGCTCCGGTTTCCTCCCACAAGTCCTCAAAGACGTACTGTTAAGTAATTTGGACATTCTGATTTCTCCCTCAGTGTACCAGACAGGCAGCGGAATGCAGCGATTAGGGACTTTTCACAGTAACTTCATTGCAGTGTTAATGTAAGCCTACTTGTGACAATAAAGATTATTATCATTAGTATTATAGCAAACAATAGTTAAGAACACAACAAAGAACACAACCCAATGTTTTGAAAAAATTAGGGTTTGTACAGATGGTGTCCTGACCGTCTGTGTTATACCTAGGCAAGAACGACCGATTGACAGTAACCCTTCAATTGTAAATATGCAACAATGGAAACTCACAGCAGATTTATCAGTCAACCAAGAATAATGACAGGCTAATGTTTTGGGTTGTGATGCTTTATCGACATACAGTACACTTCCCGTATTTTCCATTAGATACTTAATGGTCTGCTTTGTTATTTTAATAATGCAATAGAATTGGTGCATCAATGAGTACTTTGGAAAAGGAAAGTTCTAGCAGCAGCCGATACTGGATTACAAATGGCTTTCAATAATCTTTCATCAGCACCACTTCACCTTAAAACCGATCTCAGCGCACCAGCTACAAAACATGCTGCAAGCTATTTCTTACTGTACTGTTTTATACATGGAATCTATAAATACACTGCAAGCAACTGTTACGGTCTTCCTTTTTACAACATAAATGTACCAATCATACACAAGAATTGGGGAAACAATAATCTGGGTTCTCTATTTGAAGATAAGACGATATACAAATAACGTTCACTGGGAGCCAAGTGTAGTGCTTCTGGCACTGTTGTTTGATATTGACTACAAGTCATGGGATTCATACAACGTATCCTGTCAATGTGCATAATGATTGACCATTAAAATACACTCCCTTAAAAGTGCAGGTCATCATTTTACAACATCCCATTTCTCTAACTAAAGCTTACCCTGATAGAGTCAAACTACTTACATGAAAACAAAAGAATATAACATTGTCTGAATGTACTTTAACAGTAAATTTACAAATCTCTGAAACATATTGGTAGTTTGCTTATCGGTCCCAACTTAGTTGTGGTTGTCTTTGCCGGAGGCTACTGTACATTTTCAGAATGCTGGTTAGGGCTGCTTTGTTTGAGTTGCATCTTAGGAATGTGTCCTAGTCGCAATAGGGTTACTTGGTGTTTCTGGTTTCAGTATTGTCCTGATTTGACATCTATTTCATTGCACCATATGCTATTTGATGCTCACACTTGATAGATCTTGATTCTAGGAATATGCTGACAATTACTGATGGATTCCAGGTGCCATCAGTTGGGTGTTGTGCTCAAACCTTCTGCCCAATGTTTAGGTTGGATAATTTGTTACGCGCATGCCAGTTGTGGGCATCTTTCATCTTCCCCTGTGTCTCAAGTAATGCTTCATGTACTCCTGGAGTATTAACACGTGATGATTGGAGAGATTTGTCCTCATTCATCGGTCGAATAGTAATTCCACATTGGTTCTGCAGTGCAAAGGTGTGTGCACATTTGGAATGGGTAGACGTATTTGGTTCAAATTGTGTCGTGCAGTCTGTTGTTTATTTATTTTATTATATTTCACCTTTATTTAGTCAGGTTTTTTTTTCCCTTGCAAGGTTCAATAAATTAACAGAAGACAGTGGTTCGGCGCATTGTGTGCAATGAGGGTACAAGTCACAGTGATGAGTGTGAAAAGGAGCATCAGTCACGAATCTAATGGCAGAACGATAGAGGACATCTAACTTCCCAAGAGAGGTTTTGGAGACCATTTTATAAATTAGGTCACCGTAATCAAAAACAGGCAGGATAGACATCTAAACTAGATAGAATGAGTAAAGCAGGACTTATGGTGGTACAGAAAACCAAGTCTAGACTTAGCTTTGGCTGGCAAAATGTCAATGTGGAAATTAAAAGTCAAAGCATGGTCTCGCCGGCAGCGCGCCACGCCTGGGAAATCTCATTGACAAGCAGCGGAAAGACAGAATAACTTCACCAGCGAACGGCGGGCTGCTGAGAAACACGTGGCCGGGGAACCAGAGAATCCAGCCCATTGTCGGAACAAAGTGAATTCAGATCGAATATCCACTGTCTTCCAATTGAGCGTCGGAAATTTTGTGGATAATTTTTAGCTTTTTACAGGAAATACTATTTTGACAGCTATGCAATTTCCTTTGAGCTCTGTTAAAAGTTAATTTAGTTCTGATTTTCAGAACCTTTAATAACCACTACCTTAGCTGGTAATAGGTTACTGCTTGATTGCAATGGTGGCGCTGCTGAGCTCTTTCTGATTTTTCCCGGTTTTCCTCTTAAACTCCTCCTACAAAGGATTGAATTTGGCGGGAAATTGCTTTAATTTTTGAAGACGTCAAATGGTGAAAAAAATCTTTTTTTGCACACTTTTCTGGCTGCTAGGTGCTGTTCCTGGCTTGGTTATTCTTCCCAGTTCAGTCTGCAGCATTTTAACTTCCCTAAAAGCAGCAATGAAAGATTCTCTCTTGTCTGTAATTTCTAATTGCAGCGACAGCCTCCACACTCTGCTATGTAATTTATGTTCCTGCTTAAACTTTGCAGCAGAAATACTTTCATTATTTAAGCTCTCCCCATATTCAAACAATCTTACAAAGTTGCTGGGTGGCTGGAGTGAGGTGCAATAGCAGAACGATACAGTTTGTGTAGAATCCTTGGAATCCCTGTGCAGAAACAGCTGCAGAATCCTTATCAACATTGAGTCTTGACAGTTGTTTGATTTTCATGCCAGCTCTTTTCTTCTTTTGCGTGTGAAGAGTTGGTTATATATTTTGCAGTCAAATCTTCAAAAATCGTGCTGCGAACAAGTTACATTCTTCTTCTCTTCAAAAGAATTTGCCATGGGCAGATTCATTATCTTAGTAATTGTGAATGGAGCTGGGCACTGGAACCATTAGTGAAAACCCCTGCTCCTGGTCTAAATATGAAATGGAAGTCTTTGATGAACCAGATCAAAATGGTGGCTGAGGGTTCCCAAAGGAACACTTGCAGCAATGTCCTGGGGCTGCAGTATATCAACCGCTTCAATTTCCCATGTGACTCAATATTTTGTTGGCTGCCATCCCACATAGGCCTTATGAGGTGCTCCCTCTCCTCTTTTTCTCCAGACTCTGCATCGACTGGCTTTTCATCCTTCTGGTTTCCATTTCCTCTGCATATCTGGCTGCTCCCTTCCCCTTTGGCATCTCTACTCTCATGCACTCTTTTAATACCATACTTAATTTAAAGTTCCTCTCCCATGTCCTTCAACATCAAAGTAATCTAGTCATCTGTCATGAACTCTCTGCATCAAAAGTCTGTCACAGGCAAAGCGGTCTTTGATGACTTATCCATATCGCCTACCACACATCATTCTATCCTTCAATCGCAGTACTCACATGGAATAAAATCTTCCACAGTTACATCACAAATTTTTAACTTCACCACTTTCAGCCATTCACCTATCACGACACGTCTGCTGTCTTCAACCTAATTAGTTGCTCCCCATCTCAGTTTGAGACATTAATCAACATCTCCTACCTATAATTCCTGCGGTAAAGCCCCCACCTGACTCCTTCAAGTAAAAGGGGCATAAATATGAACCTACTTAGTACATACCTCGCCAAATAAACAATTCTGTCTTTGCCACATTAACCTCCCTAATTTTCCCTCCTTTCCCTTATCTGCATGATTCCCCTGAGCTGCATCTTTCATTCGTTTTCACATATACACTAATGATGCCTAGCCCTACCTCTCATCATTTCACTCAACCCTGATGAATGCTCTACTGCCCATCTGACATAGTCTTGAAAGAAACAAAATTTCCTCCAGTTCAACAAGAGGCAGATCAAAGCCAGTGACCCAAAATTTGCTGTGACAGGGCAACGAACAGAGCATGTTGGCTGTTAGACTTACTTACCCTTGCAATGTTAATGCCCTTGAAATCACTGAATCCCTACAGAGCAGGCGGCCATTCAGCCAATCAAGTGTGCACCAATTCTCCAAGAGAGCACTTGGTCCAGGTCTACTCCCCTACCATATCCCTGTAACCTAACCTGCACATCCCTGTGACACTAAGGGGCAATTTAGCATTACCACCTAACCTGCATAATTTTGGGCAGTTTGAGGAAACTGGAGCACCCGGAGGAAATCCATGCAGACACGGGAAGAAAGTGCAACCTCCACACAATTACCAGAGTCTGGAATTGAACCCGGGTCCCTGGCGCTGTGAGACAGCAGTGCTAACCACTGTGCCATTGTGCCGCAATGTAATTAAAATTGTGAGATGGAAACAAATTTACACCCTCTACGGGAAAGTAACTGTGTATCTCCTTAACAATGGTTAAAATTGAAAATTCTTCCCCATGAATTCGTGCACTCTCCTCAAAAGCTCCATTTCTCCAACTCTACCCTTGTGCTTCATCTCTTCCCTGACCACTCATGTTGCTGCTTCCAGCCACCTCAGCCCTAGCCTCTGAAACGTCTTTCCTGAATCTCTCCATGTTATCACACCTTTCCGAATTTAAAAAATTCAAGACCCATTGCTTTGATCAAATCTCATAATTTCTCCCTTCTTCCTTTGGCATCCATTTTCTTTCTGCTTAATTGTGATGTAACTTAGGACATACTTTTATGTTAAATGTGCTCTGTGAATGCATGTGGTCCTTGTCATCAGGGAACAATTCAGTGCTATAATTATTCCATTAAGCTGGGGCACTAATAGAAACAAATGCTGTCTGCAAACAGAAGCACATGATTAAAGCACACTAGGACCCTCTTCAGTTCAGTTTAGGTAATTTCTTCTCTAATTGGCTCCAAGTAGAGTGAAGGAAAGATGAAAGAATAAAATGCAGACATGTAAGGCTGCCATTTAATGTCACATTTTTTGAATGAAATAGACGATCAAAATATCAGTATTAATTAAGCAATGCCCTCCAATTTTCTTTCTGGTCACACAGTTTTACTAAAATGAAGGTTAAAAAAATGACAAGTCAGGAAAGAATCAGCAATACCTGTTTTTCCAGGCCCTTGCCCAAGGGAATGCTCAGTTCTTAAATGCGAGTGTCAGCTAAACGGGCAGGTCCCAGATTGCCAGATCTTTAACCTTTTAACATTGCACATGCATTTCTGGGACATTCCTGGGGCCACAGAAACTGACCTGTGAATGTAGTAAGCAGAAGTCGAAAGAAAGCATTTCAATGAAGTAGGAGCAGGCAGGCACTCCAGCTTTCCTACCTCAACCTCAGAGTCTCTTGCTTGCTGCACAGCCCAGCATTAACACTTATTGTAGTTTGGCATTGCAGTCTGCCTCCTGCCCTAAAATCCTCACTGAATGGAAGATCTGAGGGAGTCCCGAGTATAGGCTCAAGAACTGCAGTGGGCGCATTTTTCAATGTTTTGCCCATCTTCTTGCCCCAATCAACAACCAGAATATCATTGTGACCACCTTAATTGCAGCAACCCAAAGTTGGCCTACAGCTGCCCCAGACTTTCCCGTCCCTACCGCTGGCAGAGGACAGGCCTTACACAGCAAGGCAGGAAATAACTCACTTTAGGTATGCTGCTGCTGTCAGATGCTGAGTTGGGAAAAATGGATTAGGACTCAACCAGCAGAAGGAAGAATCTATTCATGCCCTCTCAGTAGTTACTCAAACTAAAATAAATAGATTTGTTTTGATTGAGGAAAAGTAAGAGTGACAAAAAGAAACTCATAAAGGTTTGGTGACTAGTGGTGCTGGAGACCATTTACAAATTCTTCCATAACTTGGACTGGTGTGCGATTTAGTCACCAACGAGTTGAAACATTCCCCATTACATTTCTACATAGCTCTCAAACTAGTAACAACTTGCATTTATGTAGCAATTTAATGTAGCAAACATCCCACAGCATTTGACAGAAGCATGATCAAACAAACTTAACACTGAACTGAAGGAGGTGTTAGGCATTGACTTCAGGAAGCAAAATATCATACCTTCTCTGACTGCATCAATGGTGCCACGGTGGAGATGGTTGACAGCTTCAAATTCCTAGGTGTGCACATCACCAACAATCAGTCCTGGTCCACACACGCCAATGCTTCGACCAAGAAAGCACAACAGCGCCTATACCTCCTCAGGAAACTATTGAAATTTGGCATGTCCACATTGACTCTTAGCAACTTTTACAGATGTACCATAGAAAGCATCCTATCTGGCTGCATCACAGCTTGATATGGCAACTGCTCGGCCCAAGACCGAAAGAAACTACAAAGTCGTAAATGCAGCCAGTCCATCACAAAAACTCGTCTCCCCTCTATTGACAATCTACACCTCCCTCTGCCTTGGGAAAGCGGACGGGATAATCAAAGACACCTCCCACCAGGATTATTCTGTCTTCCAGTCTCTTCCATCGGGCAGGAAATACAAAAGTCTGAGACCATGCACTAACAGATTCAAAAACAGCTTCTTCCCCACTGCTACCGGACTCCTGAATGACCCTCTTATGGACTGAACTGATCTCTCCACACATCTTTTTTACTGAGTAGTACTACACTCCGTATGCTTCACCCGATGTCGATTTATATGTATTTACTGTGTATCTATTGTATGTCCTATGTCTTTCATGTGTGGAACAATCTTTTTGGACTGTACGCAGAACAATACTTTTCACTGTACCTCTGTGCATGTGACAATAAACCCACATCTAAATCTGAACTTGAATGGGTAACCATCAGATTTATCAAAGAGATGAGTTTTTAGACCACAGCAGATGTAAATTGCTGAGCAAACCAAATCCTAATGGGAAACTTGGCTTACTGGGAAAACCCTGTTTGTTTGTATTCTGAAAACTAGAAAAATGTACTAGTGTCAGCAGCAACAAATCCAGTAACTTCTTGGGGGATTGTAAAACCCAAAGATTTAATAACAAAAAGAAAAAAAATGAAGCATACAAGATAACAGTTACATAGTTAAAATTAGTCTTACAAAGCATTCCCCCAGAGACTCCCTACTTGGTCAAACCCACAAATACCACTCGGGCAACACTCCCTTGTAGATGGTTAACTATACAAATATACAAACTATATAAATCTATGATGTATGATCCTTCAAACAACCGCGCAACCTCAAACAAACCATTGTTTGCAGCAAACTACACAGCCTTCAGAACAGCGACCACGATACCACACAACCCTGCCATGGCAATCTCTGCAGGACGTGCCAGATCATCGACATGGATATCACCATTACACGTGAGAACACCACCCACCAGGTACGCGGGTGGGTGCATTCTCGTGCGACTTGGCCAACGTTGTCTACCTCATTCGCTGCAGGAAAGGATGTCACGAAGCGTGGTGCATTGGCGAGACCATGCAGACATCGTGCGACAATCACCAGTCAGGAATGGTCCCTTCCAGTCAGGGAACACTTCAGCAGTCAAGGGCATTCAGCCTCTGATCTCCGGGTAAGCGTTCTCCAAGGCGGCCTTCAGAATGCGCGACAACGTAGAATCGCCGAGCAGAAACTTATAGCCAAGTTCCGCACACATGAGTGCGGCCTCAACTGGGACCTGGAATTCATGTCCCATTACATTCACCCCCCCCCATCTGGCCTGGGCTTGCAAAATCCAACCAACTGTCCTGGCTAGAGACAATTCACGCTTCTTTAACCTGGGGTGACCCCTATCTCTGGATCTGTAAAGACATGATTACCTGCAAATGCTCGCATTCTAAGCATTGCCTGGTATCTTTGAATTTGTCTATATATATGTTTCTGGAACATACCTCTTCATTCACCTGAGGAAGGAGCAGTGCTCCGAAAGCTAGTGTTTGAAACAAACCTGTTGGACTTTAACCTGGTGTTGCAAGACTTCTTACTGTACAAATCTAGTAATATCCCAAGGCAAAGCTGCTGACGCTTTAATAAGGCTTACCATACAACTTCTCAATCTCTTCTGCTCTGCTGTTGAAATACAAGACTTCAGAACAAGACTGCTTTTTTTCAGCCTCAAGACTTTCCTGGCTTGCCTGAATGGTTGATTCAAACTGCATCTTCTCCTAGCCTGGAGCTATTTCCAGCAGGCACCCCTCACATGGCCAATTTCCAAGGCTCTCAACATCTCACCTTAGAAATCGTTTTTACCTTTCATCTAAGATTCCATTGTCCTCAGAAGTGCATTGAACAAACTTTTCCAAATTATAAAAAATGTTCATGTTTTCATATGGCTTCCACTTTCAGATCAAATAAAATTCAATAGCCTTCCCTTGTTTACTATGAAACCTTTGCGAGCAGTAAAAGTCTTTTAATACCCTCGGAAATTTAACAGCTGTAAACAGGTATCTGTTCTAAACCAAGCATATTTACTTCAAAGGTCACTTGTCCAGGAACATCTCATTACAAATGCATGCATCTAGCTCTTTTAGTCCTTTTTCCTCAACTCTTCCAGACAAAAGGTCTCCATTAATCTTTTCCCAGTTTAAATAAATAATTTACACAACTTTCCCCAAAAGTATTTTAAAAATGAACATCCATTCACACAAGTGCAGAGACTGAGAGATGTCGGGAGGGTTTGGACTGAACCAACGGAAGGCACTACTGCCAAAGCTGTGGTGAATGAACTTTGGAGTAGGCAATTCCAGAGTTGGAGGAATGCAAAGTTTGAGGATTATAGGGCTGAAGGAAATCACAAGGATAGGATAGGGCAAGGTCTTTGAGAGATTTGAAGACAAAGATGAGAAGTTTAAATTTAAGACATTGGTCCCCAAAGCAGGTCATTAAGCACAGGTAACTAGAAGACTGTCGTCAAGAAAGGGGTGAATAAGTAAATCTGGATGATGCCTACATCAGAACCCAATCCCCTGGATCTTCAGATGATATCATCAAGAAGTGTGCGTATATGAGAGCGTCAAGGATAGATATTTGGGGAACTAAAAGGATAAATCCTTGGGGAACTAAAAGGATAAATCCTTGGGGAACTGTGGTGTTTGGAAGAGAAGGCATCGCTGGAGATCCTCTAACTTTATTGGACAGCAAGAGTGGCACCAAGAGAAGCAGTCTCAATGAAGTGAACATCAGAGCAAAAGATATTGGAGGAGGATTACACCAGATAATATCGGGATGTTGAGAAGGAATAGTGTACCATGATAGCACTCTCAAAATATGTTACTTGCAACTTTAATTAGGGTGGTTTCAATGCTTCTTAAAAAGTGGGAACCTAATCGGGGAGATTAAATCTGGGGCAGGACTTTTTAGGAATGTATCCCCACTGATATTGACTGCCCTGCATTCGGGTGGATGTCCACTTCAGGGAATTGCTGGCCAATAAGATTGGTCAGCATCTCTCTTGTCCCAGCAACACCACCAGGAGCAGTGGCCATGGTTGGGACTACACCTAGTCCCATGAGTCTAAGTGCTGCGAGCCTCGGACAAAAGTAAGTACGACTGGGAGGTCCCAAAAGCTTGAATCCCGAATCCCCATCAGCTACTACTTTCTCCCTCCACTGAATCTCTGAGCTTCACATGACAACAGTGCCTACACTTCAAAACTACTTAATTGGCCATAAAGCACTTTTGATATCCTCTGGCCATGAAAAGCACTATAAATGCTAGTCTCTGTTTTATATTGAGCAACCCATTTCCTGCTCTGTTGATCCCAATTTTCCTGCCTCACCCATGTTACCTGCCCATCTATTTAAACCAGACATAATTTTTCACACTCCTCAAAATACCCGGTGGGCTGGCTGCACGGTGGCACAGTGGGTTAGCCCTGCTACCTCACGCCGCTGAGTCCCAGGTTCGATCCCAGCTCTGGGTCACTGTCCGTGTGGAGTTTGCACATTCTCTCTGTGTTTGCGTGGGTTTCGCCCCCACAACCCAAAGATGTGCAGGCTAGGTGGATTGGCGATGCTAAATTGCCCTTTAATTGGAAAAAATTAATTGGGTACTCTAAATTTTTTTTTAAAAATACTCGGTGGGCAGAAATTTCTGGGTCGCTACAAGTGGGTTTGCAGGCTGGCCCGCCCACACTTGCTCCAATTATTGGCCAATTAAGAGCCGCTACCTACCTGGCTGCAATTTCTGAGGCTGGCAGGA
Organism: Scyliorhinus canicula; assembly: GCF_902713615.1. NCBI lineage: Eukaryota > Metazoa > Chordata > Chondrichthyes > Carcharhiniformes > Scyliorhinidae > Scyliorhinus > Scyliorhinus canicula. Next base: position 79,344,806 of record NC_052153.1, on the reverse strand, counting down.
TATGGTCAGATATCCAAATGGAGAATTCTCAGGTCACCAAGGAAATTCAACATTTGAGGAGAAGAGAGTCAGGTCACTCCACGGCCATCGAACATTTGCAAAGTCAGTGCCTTCACCCATTTCTCCAGCAATTAATTAACATGTAGTATTTGCAATTAGATCCACAAATCTTTTAACATCGCTTATGAGACAAGATCAATCAAGGCAGAACAATTTGTGTTCTTGTTAAACACTTAGCTATCAAAATGACAAGAGAATCCATCATTGTCCTCACGTTGTCCGATTTTTGGAGTGGTGGCGTGTATTATGAGGTTCTCAGAATCACAGACTCTTTATAAATCAGGAGTTCATTCAGCCCATCGAGTATACACTGGCTCTCTGAAGCAGCATTCTACAGAGACCCACTCTCCCATCTTATCCCTGAAATCTTGCATAATTCTCTCTTTTCAGGTAGCAATCAAATTCCTTTTTGAATATCTTGGTTGAACCTGCTTCCACCACCATCTCAGGTAGTAGTTTCATCATCCAACCAGCCTCTGGGTGAAAGAAGTTTTGCTGTACAAATTTTCCCTTGCATATTAGTTATTGATAAGTTTTCCAGGTAAGGTGGAACAGTTGTAATTGTATAATGCTTTTCACAGGCTGTCCCAAAGCATTTCACAGTTAACAGATGAAATATTTTAGAAGTGTACTCACCAAAGCATTTGAGGAAACATAGCAGTCAATTTGTGCACAGTAATATTCCAGAACAGCAATGAGTTGAATGATCAGAAACTAAGGGCCCGATTTAATGGCCGTGTTTCACTTAATCGAGAGCCAAAAATCGAGAACCGTGTCGGGTGCCAATTGGTTTGCAATCTAACCGGTTCGCCTGGTTGGGAAATCAGGATGCCACCATAGCGCGGCGAAAATCTAATAATCACCACTGCCGCCCAATCTCCATATAATTAATGGGAGCGACCCCCTATCTAACAGCCCCCCTCGATCTAACCACCTCCGAGCAAGTGGTCATTCGGGCACCGATTAGTACACCTTTTTATAAACATGAAGCTGGGGGGAGGGCTGCTATGGAGATCAGAGGAGGTGAGTAGCCATCTTCGTTCCTGGGTAATGAGCCTGGGGGCACTGGGATTGCTGCCCCAGTGCTCAGAGGGGGGTGGCGGAATCCCCGGGGGACCAGCCTTGATCGGGTGGGCCGTCATCAGGGGGGGTTGCGGAGCAGGTGGTTGGTCACCCATGGCCTCGGCTGGGATATGGGTGTTGCAGCGCCACGGGTCCACCATGCCACCCCTGAATCGTGTATTCCCTTTTGTGGGGCCACCCCACCAACTAACCACAGAGGCCTCTGGCCGCAGGGCTGATGGTTATTGCTAATTGGGAATTGCATACCACGTTCCATGGCCTTTGATGGCCCTGGCGAGCGTCCACTGGGGCCGGAGGGCTTCAGCACATATGCCCCACCGTTCTACCCTGTTCTGGGTGATGGCCCCAAGACCCACCGTTGTCAGTGGCGTGGATCTCGGTGGAGCAGTGGCCATCGTTGCCACTCCGTAGGGTAGTTCCGGGTTGGCACCCAGTGTCCCCGCCTCCCGGTCAGTGCCAATAGGGCCCTGGGGTTCACCTTGGAATGAAGGGGCAGTTGGGTCGTTCCCGAAATACCCCTACGTCATCTGGCTCTGCCAGCTCTGGCGGCTCTCCAATGTCTGCAGAAGAGTGCCGATGCCCTCAGTGATGCTCCTCAGTGACTGGGACATGCTCAAGAGCTCCCTGGCTATGCCCACCTGAGACCGGGACATGCCCTGCACTGCCTCATCAAGGTCCACCTGGTACTGGATTCTCCAATGACTGGGACATGCCATCGAGGCGCTCAGCCATAGCCGCCACCAATTGACCCACATCTTGGACATCTCCAATCATGCTGCCAACGTCGCGCATCAAACTCTCCACTGCAGTTACCACCTTAGCAGTATTCTGCCACGGTCCCTCGCAATGCCGTCGCCATTTACTGCGCCTGTAGCCTCTGGGACTCCTCCGATCGATTATGGACCTACTGGAGGGTCACTGATATCTCGCTCTGAATATCACGGCTGGACTCTAGCATCTGCACCGGCTCCGGGTAAACCTGGTCCAGAGGCTTAGCATCTGACTGGGACCGAACTGGGTCCTGGGATCCAGCTGACCTCCAACTGCTGTCTCTCCTGGTCATTCTTGCCTCCACCTAATGTACATCAGCAACTGTGTGGTGCTCACCAGAATGTGTCCCAGAAGCCTGTCCACTATTGTTGCCCACCGATATCTGTCTCTCTGCATTTGTGGAGATGACAGCTGTGACACATTGACAGTGGCATCCTCGGAGCTCTCCTCCACTGGGGCTCTCCCCTGCTCTTCAAATAGTGTCTTCATTTCCATCTATTTGAGAGGATTGAATAGGCCTCAGTTTAAGGTCTCACCTAGAAGATATTCAATCAGTAAAGTCCTGCCATTCACAGAGGTTATCATTCCGCAAAACCTTGCAAACTGTAAAATTGCAAACGATTAACATGGCTTTCAATGGGAGTCAGTCAGACAGGTTCCAGTAATGCGAGGGCAGTTTTTGTTTTTGCAGTTACAGTACTGTACAGCAAATTGATTAAGCGAGCATTGTGATGGGTGATGCAGTGTACAAAGACCAGGTAAGCGAATACACAAACAAGGAAGTCATGACTTTATTGTACTGCAGAAGCATCATAAATCTCTGAAATGAGGCTTGAACCTACGACCTTCTGACTCCACTTGTAGGAAAAACTAAAACCAGAGGACACAATCTCAGACTAAAGGGACGATCCTTTAAAACAGATGAGGAATTTCTTTAGCCAGAGGGTGGTGAATCTGTGGAACTCTTTGCCGCAGAAGGTTGTGGAGGCCAATTCACTGAGTGTCTTTAAGACAGATAGATAGGTTCTTTTTGTTTAACAAACAATTTTATTGAGGTATTTCAGGCATATAGAAGAAGTGACATTGTACAGTACATAAAAAAAGTCAAGACACAAATTAAACATAGTGCAAACCACGGCTCTGTTCACGAGAGATAGATAGGTTCTTTATTAATAAGGGGATCAGGGTTATGGTGAGAAGGCAGGAGAATGGAGATGAGAAAATATCAGCCATGATTGAATGCTGGAGCAGACTCGATGGGCCGAGTGGCCTAATTCTGCTCCTACGTCTTATGGAAAACCCAGTCTGGAGCAGAGCGATAGGAGAGTGGCGAACCCAGTGTGGGGAGAGCAGGAGGAATGACGAAGCTAGTATGGAACAGAGCGGGAGAGAGTGGTGAACCCAGTGTGGAGATCTTAAATCGTCAGCTGAAATGAATATCAGAAATGTGACATTGTATAACAAAGCAAGTGAGGTCGTGAGCACCAAGCAAGCTCACGTGTCACATTGAAGGTAAGTGGAAATGGGTGGTCACGAAGGTCAGCCGGCGTGGGTCCTGAAGGATGGCTGGTTGGTAAAACTGGGTCGGCAAAAAGATTTGAAAATCACTGCCTTACTATACACAGGAACAGTCTTTGTAACCACAGCACCCTCTAGTGAAACAATTTACACTTACAAATTCAACAGAGGATCTTTGATTAAAAAGGTCTTCAAGTCTCCAGTTCAAGGTCAGATCAAGTCCAAGATGAGGTGCAATGCCTTCTCTGGTCAGCTTGGATCTTGTATTTCTCTCTTGTGGAGACCTTAAATTGGATTCAATTTGAATTTGAATTGGTTTTTGTAGCAAGCAATGAGATGGATTATGAGTTTACACTGCAGCTCTGTGCATTGACTTTATAACTTTAATAACAATAATTTTTACTTATGTAACCTCACGGGGCCTCACGGTAGCATGGTGGTTAGCATCAATGCTTCACAGCTCCAGGGTCCCAGGTTCGATTCCCAGCTGGGTCACTGTCTGTGTGGAGTCTGCACGTCCTCCCTGTGTGTGCGTGGGTTTCCTCCGGGTGCTCCGGTTTCCTCCCACAGTCCAAAGATGTGCGGGTTAGGTGGATTGGTCATGCTAAATTGCCCGTAGTGTAAGGTTAATGGAGGGGATTGTTGGGTTACGGGTATACGGGTTACGTGGGTTTAAGTAGGGTGATCATTGCTCGGCACAACATCGAGGGCCGAAGGGCCTGTTCTGTGCTGTACTGTTCTATGTAACAAGTCGGCTTGCATTAACACTGCAATGAAGTTACTGTACTAGTCACCACACTCCGGCGCCTGCTCGGGTACACAGAGGGAGAATTCACAATGTCCAATTCACCTAACAAGCACATCTTTTGGGACTTCCGGATCACCTGGAGGAAACACACGCAGGCACGGGGAGAACGTGCAGACTCCGCACAGACAGTGACCCAAGTGGGAATCGAACCCAGGACTCTGGTGCTGGGAAGCAACAGTGCTAACCATTGTGCTACCATGCCATCCTATCAAAAAGATGTTTAAGATTGCCATGTGTTGCATTCCTACTGTCTACTTGCAGATAAAATTGTGTATCCATTTGAATAGGGAGCAGCAACATGTGGCTTGCTGGTCATGAAGAAATATGCTTTGAAAAGATGTTGGTTTTCATTGTCCGAAGGTGGTACCTGGTGCTGTATTGTTCTTTGTTCTTTATTCACTTTGGTAAGTTAGGCCCGGTCTTTTTTTGCAATGCAAGACTTTTTTTCCCCCCAACTCTTTCTTACAATAGTCACGTCTCCAACTGTAAACTCAGCTGCAAAAATTAAAATAAGCAGGATGGGAAATAGTTTGGATTTTCACAATGGAACAAAAAAAAAACAAACCACCTCATACATTGTACATAAATCGGTCCTTCCCCAGGAATCAGACAGACAGACAGACAGTCCATGTTAATCACTTAACCTGCATTTTGACATCTCAACCCAAGCTCCTGGAGGCCATGCTAGGTATCTTAGGGGTGTTTTTTCTACTGGGTAACGCTTTTACAGCACTGAAAACCCCAACGTCACCACTGATGCCAAATCAGGCATTCACTCAGTTGTCCGCTAGTGCCTCAGGCAACAGAAATGTTGCTTACCAGGGACAATATGTTCACCACACCCCCATGGAAAGAAGACATAGAACTTTTTCCAAGTGGCAGGGTTCCTAAGGATGCAGAGTATTGTAGATGACTCAAGTTTGGTCCACCAATCTTGGGAGGGCGGCCTGCAGCACCAAGCAGAACAATGTTCCACAAATCCACTGCCACTTGCTCAGCCATTAATTAGCGGGGTCATATATTATGCTTTCTTTTCCCTTTCCCCAATTCTACTTAGTGCTTCCACAGTGGCTTTTCTTTCAATTATATATTTTCTGCCATTTCTTATCCTGGTCCCTTCCCCTCACTCATTTCCAGCACATCGCAAGTCATGTCTTAAGTTTATTCTGATTATTCAAATAGCCTGGTCCAGCAAAATTGCAGATCAGCCTACTGGTGAACTAGTATTTTTAATTAATTCTCAGAAACGAAGCGGGCTGTCATTTATTGCCCTTCCAAATTTCCCTTGAGAACCATTCAGTCCATATGGTGATGGTACTCTTATCATGCTGTTAAGTAGGAAGTTTCAGGAGTTGATCCAATGATGATGGAGGAACAGTATACATGTCTAAATCAGGATGGACCATAACTTGGAGGGAAAGGTATTTCCATGCACTTACTGCCTTGGCCCTTCTAGGCAGTAACGGTCGCAGACCTGCGACGTACTGATGGAGAAGGGTTGGCGACCTCCTGAAATACATCTTGTGAATAGTATATACTGTAACAATGGAGTATCAGTCGTGGCAGGAGTGACTATTTACGGTGGTCACTGGGGCGCTGATCAAATAGAATGCTTTTTAATACACAATGTCAGGATTCTTGAGTTTTGTTGCAGCTCTACTAAACAGAGCAAGGGAGAACATTCCACCACAGTCCTATACTTCGGTGGCGGAGTGCCTTTGGGTACCAGGAAAGAAGTCATTGTCTGCAAAATACCTAATCTCTAACTGTTCTAGCAACATTTATGTGACTGGCCTGTTGAGTTTTTGGTCAATGGTGATCCCCAAGATGTTAATGGTGGGGGATTCAGTGATGGCAATATCATGGATATCAACAGGAAGTGGTTAGCCTCTTGATGCAGATCAGTGGTGGGGCAACTTGTGGCCTGGGATCACATGCCACCCATCTGGGTTCTGAGTGCGGCTCATGAGACATTTTGTTGACCGCTGCCTATGCGCAGGTTTGCCACATTCCGCTGATTTTAATTTGCAGAATTTTCTTCGCACCGATATGACTGAAGTGATACACACGTAAAGCAAGGGCAAGTGGAGTGAAGTGCATGCTGATGGCACACGGCGTTGACTGAGAGCCGTGTGCTCTCTCTGCATCCAAAGTATATATATTAATTTTGTTTTTACCATTTGTAGTTGGTGACAGTTCTATTAATATATAAATGATTAAGCATTTTCTTAACTCATTATGAAATAGTCAGTCTGTATTAAATGTATTTAGTCTTATTCATGGTATCATGGTTGGTGAACGAGCCTGATTTCAATCTTGCAGTCCACGGAGACGAAGGAGGGCCAGTTGTACAACCCACTCACTAGCCTAGGTTGCCCATCACTGATGCAGATGGTTATTGCCTGGCACCTGTGTGGCACTCATCAGGCGAAGCTTGGATATTGCCCAAGTCCTTTTTTTTATTGCTTTCATGGCGCAAAGCCAGGATTTGTTGCCGATCCCTAATTGCTGTTGAACCGAGTGGCTTGCTCGGCCATTCCACAGGGCAGTTTTGGAGTCAACCACATTGCTGAGAGTCCGGGGTGCAGGCCAGAAAGGACTACAGATTTCCTTCCCTAAAGGACATTAAGGATTGCCTGACGAATTTCAAATGGAAACCAATATAGTGCAATCATCCACCAACAGCACCATTCTGGCCTTATGCTGGAGAAAAGGTTATTATGAAGAGCCTTCGGTAATTGGTACTAAGGAATCTCTGTACTAAAGTCCTGGGGTGAGTTGATTTGCCTCCAATTACCACAACAATCCTCCTTTGTACCAGGTATGATTTCAGCAGCTGAAGAGTTTTCACCATGATCAGTGACTTGAGTTTTACAAGGACATCTTGGTACCACAATAAGTTAACTGCAGCCCAGATGTCAAATGGCCTTTTTATGTATTATAATATATTATTTTATGCTTCAGTCTATTTCTTTTTTAAACCACCAGCAGTGGGGTAGACTGTTGGAACACAAACAATCAAAGGCTCACTCTCTGCTCTACTGACTCCAAAGTTTCTCTGAGGGGATGCCAAGTCTTCTCCATGGGTGAAAGGAAAAACTGAGGGTTGAAGTATCAGTGGAGTCTTTAAAATAAAATTAACTAGAAAAATTCCCACACATTAGACAGATTACAAAATAGTTTCTTGAGTATTATCTGAGAATTGTCGTATGATTAAAAGTCGTTCTACTATGAACAATTCTTTCATTAGCAAGTTTTTTAAATTGTCAAGTGAACGGGATTTAACTCCCAGGAAAGTCTGCACATGGTCATGTCCAATTTGCGAATTAAAAAGTAAGCAAATTAAGAGATATATGAGTAACTAATTTGCAATTACAAAAACGTATATATGTCATAACAAGACACATTCAGCCTGGCCTTCCAGGTTGTTTCAAAAGGCAACTAATAATTTTTCAATTAGTCATTTGGTAGCAGAGAACTTGAGTATTTAGTTGCTGAAAACAAAACACACTGTCTAAGTTTCTCGTCTTGCACTTATCAGGGCATTTGCAAGAAAGTGAAGGGAACAACAATTTATACTGACTAAGAAGAAAGTGCTGATTGGTTGGCAAGTGGACTTTGATTGATAGAGGCGCTGCCATGGACAATGCAGCTTCAGAGTTAACTTCAGAGCCTACTTGCCAACCAACCAGCATTCTCTTCTCATGCAGTATAAATTGTTGTTCCGTTTAATTTCTTGTGAACTGTCCCAATGAGTGCAAGATGAAAAGCTTTGGCAGCGGTCATATCCCCAAGTCATGAAAGAGATCAAAAACCGTTTATATCAACTTTTTTAATCTCTTTCATGACTTATATGAAACTTTACTTTCAACATATTAAATTTATTTTGCTGGACCAAAAACAAAGCTGCTACACGTCATGTGATCTGTAAGTCTGGAAACTTTCGACAGTAATTGAAGAACAAAGCTCAATTATCATCCTTGTGGAATCTCACACCTATCATTGTGTGGATCCATTACAATCAACAACAAAAAAGGGAGCAACAGATGGTCTGTCTCCCTAGCGTGGATTTATAACAAAGAGCGAGCCATAAAAACCTATTATACCTGCAGAAGTGCTAATAAACACCATCTATCTCCCAAGGTGAACAATGGCTTTTGACCAGAAGCATAGAAACTGATTGCTACGCTAAACTGACTCCTCAATAGGCAACCCCACCTGACCTAAGCTCCTTTGGCTTTTGGAAAGTTTTAATGTTACATTCCTGGGCTCCCAAGTCAGTCTGCTGCTAAACGTCGAGCCTGTCAACACCAAAGTAGGACTCCAGGTTGGCAACAAAGCCTGCCTCATGTTTAAATCTCCATTCAGCCTGGTTCTCTGAAGATTCTTGCCTTTGTCTGTAGATCGGACCAAGTCTCTGCACACCAACCTCAACTTGCTGCGCCATCACCAACTTTAAAGGAATTCTGTAAATTCTGCTTTCAGCTAACTGAACCCGTCAGAATTTTAATCTCTTACATGAAGGAACCCTCACTGGACCCTGACTTTCACATTAATTAATATCCTTATCTTTGGGGGGGGTTCCTGTTATTCGTAGTTGTAAAGCTCTTTTCTTTCCCATTTTTTTACGTGTTTAAATGTAGACATGTGTTTTGAATGTATGAATAAAGAACACTTCCGTTTTAATCCGAAAGAGAGTTTGCTGCGAGTCACTTTAAAATACACTTCACAAACAATGGTTTTGGGGAAATGCAACACAGCCTATTTCAAAAATGAAATAGTGATAAAAAAAAAAGGGTGTTCAGTTTGCCTCTCTCTGTCCTTAACACTGCATGTCTCTTTTGTCAGCAATTTTCTCAATTATTTTGCAACTTTAACTCATATTTCTTTGCTTACTGCTGAATCAGGTACAGATCTCCCTTCTGAACTTAACTGATATAACTAATAATAAAGGTGAGAATCGTTTACATTTTAGCTTCTTTAGTTTATAATTATACCCTCTAAATATCTTATTCAGAAAAAAACTCCATGCCTAGAAGGACAATAAACTTAATTAGATTAAAATTTGGATTATACTTACCTTAGTCTTCTCTCTCCTCCCTCTATCCATAACCAGGTTTTGCTTTTTCAATTTCCCTTCCTAACTCATTGTCCAAATTTAGGATAATTTTTCTTGGCATTATCGATAACGAAGCCACTGCCCAATACTAACTGAATATCGTACTATACTATATTCAGTATTTAATTGTGTCACATCACTTCATTGGACTTACACATCCACCACTACATTTGTCTTCCTGGAATCAGAGTGTTTCGGTGGCACAGTAGGGCTGCACAGTGGCGCAGTGGTTAGCACTGCTGCGTCACAGCATCAGCAGCCCGGGTTCAATTCCAGCCTTGGGTGACTGTGTGTGTGGAGTTTACGCTTTCTCTTCGTGTCTGCGTGGGTTTCCTCCCACACCCCAAAGATGTGCAAGTTAGGTGAATTGGCCATGCTAAATTGCCCCATGGGTGTCCAAAAGGTTAGGTGGGGTTACTGAGTTATGGGAATAAGATGGAGGCATGGGCTTAAGTAGGGTGCTCTTTCTAAGGGCCGGTGCAGACTCGATGGGCCGAATGGCATCCTTCTGCACTGTAAATTCCATGATCTGTGAACATTTAGACAAATATTAAAACCAAAATCTTACCTAGCTCAGTTTAATATGTGCTCTCCAAGTCAAATATATACCTTTACTGTCAACATATGCTGCTTCATATCTTCAAACATATACTTATAAGACAATTTCAGCGGCACATTAAAACATTTACATTTTTCTTGCCTTATCCCTCTTACCCCCACTCTATTTTTATTTAGTTTATGAATATAAATGTTCCATTTTCTATGCTTTTTCCACTGAAAAAAACAATCCTTGGGCCGGAATTTACCGGAGCAGAACATTGCAAAGCTTGTCTAGTTATTTAAAATGTTTCCTCCACACACAGCTCAAACAAATTTTGCTCTGTGAATTGCTGTAAGTTCAAACCCATACAAGCAAGGGCAACAGGGCATCTGGGACTTGGTAATCAATGGGACAAACATTATATCCCTAACCAATCAGATTTATATAAACAGAGGAAAGGCGGAGAAGGAGGATTAATTAGAGTGAGTGAATACAATGTCAAATTAGAAAAACAAATAAAGAGAAAGAAAATTGGATTAAGGGAGGGGGAAAAGACAGGAAAGAAAATAAATAAATTTGGCATTTGTGAAATCACTACCTGAAGAAATGAGACTCTACACTTTTAATTGTTTACTTCCTGGGCCAGAGAGGTTGATTGGAAGTAGTTAACAATTAACATGGGGTTAAAATAGTAATTAAACTATCAATTACTGGATTTAACTTTCTATGGCGAGTTTAATGGGAAATTTATACACAACCTCAGCAACGTCATGAAATTCACAGGCAAATTCAGGCAAGATACTACTTTTGCGAAACAGTGAATCAGTGCAAATTGTCCAACAACTTGTGGTGATTCGCAATTCAAGGAGTGCTCATTCCTGGACATACACTGTTCTCTTAATTTGCACGTTAATAATGGTGTCTACTATTCACAGACCATTATTTCTTTCAGAAAATTCTGGTTTCTTGTATCTTCCATTTTTCTGGTTTGCAGCATTCATTTTGGGGTCGAGGGCACATTTTAAAACTTATTTTTTTGTTGACAAAATAAATACAGCTTATTCGTGTGTATTTCATGATTGTGACTTTGCCAAACAGGTAAAAGAATAGTCAAATAAAGTAAATGGACTGGTGGCAGCCGAAACCCAACAGTACCTAGACAAGTACATGGGGCCCTCCGGGGGCAATAAATTAAATTGTGAATTATTGCAAGTTTTGCGTGATTTGTATTCATTAATCTAACTTGCACTTCCTGTACATGTTCTCACATTCAGTACAATTATGAATATGTACTGATTGGAGTAATTAATTCATAGAACAATCAACAGTATAAACAAATGCTGCTTGCACAGAAAGGGAACAACTGTTTCAATACTGCCACCCAGTGGTAAACACTGCAAACATTCCAAAGTGTACAAATAAAATTACACTAAAAAATTAGAGAGAAAAAATGACAATTATAAAATTAACTGTACAATAATAATATTTTCTTCCAATGGGTTGAATTTAAACAACTTAACACACATGCATAATCTCTTCATGGTGACAAAGCAAAAACAGCAAAATGGTGAATTTAGTGAGCAAGGCTTTACTGAGGAATGATTGACATGTCACCATCTGAAACAACGCTTATGAACATTCAGGATTTAAAGTGTTTATTTTCGCTCCTCCACCCACACTAATTTAAAAATTAACCAAACAGTCATAAATACTAGAACTAAGCAGCCTCAGTCCATAAGTAGCAATTAACAAGTCGAGCTTGATTCCGACCTCAGTTGACTGTGTGGAGTTTGCATATTCTCCCATATCTGCGTGTGCCTCCTCCAAAGATGTGCCGGTTAGTTGGATTGGCCATGCTAAATTGTTGCAGAGTGCGGTTGCAGGAATAGGGCAGGGGATTGGGCCAAGGTAGGGTTGTCTTTCGAAGGGTCGGTGCAGCCTTGGTGGGCCAAATGGCCTCCTTCTGCACAGTAGGGAATCTATGAACAATGCATAGCAATCTTGCATGTAATGCTTTAGACCAAAAGGTACAGCTCATCAATGACATGCTGATATTGAAACCAAAAATGATGCTATACTTCTGGCAGAAACAGTCACTTAATTATGAAATTTCCTAGTTTTATAGTGGAAAAGTGAGATTAACAGTTCATCCATTGCCCAGTAGATAGATGTATCGCATAAACCAAACAAGTCTGTGCTGAGCTGCCAGGGAAGCAGTTGGCTACCTACAACTGGCAACAAGTTGTTCCTGATAATATTATAAAATGAGCTCACAGAAAAATATACATATGATGTACTCGACAGTCAAATAGCTTGTTAAGAAATACTGTTTGAGCTTGTCTGCAAAGAATAACTATTTCAGGGAGCATCAGGAATTTTGGAAAAACACAACCATTTGAATGAGTTTCTGAGAGGTATCATGGGGTATCAAAAAATTGTGCAAAATGTTGGAATTTTTCTCCATGTTAAGAACATCTTAGATCATTCCAATTAATTTTTAAAAAAATGTATGGTTTGTTCAGTAATAGTACGTAATATTATGATGGGGCAGAAGAAAACAAAATCACTTTCCAAACTGTACTTAAATCTGGTACAATCTACTGATGCCTGTGGCAACAGTATTTCAAGCACTTAAGACACGCTTGAGTTTTACAATACAAATTACTCATCCAAAAGTAAAAATACCAACATTTGATCAACTAAAATGCTCAAATTATCTTCCTTTTTACCACGCTCTGCTTTTTAAAAAAAGCAATGTCTTAATCTAATGTGCTATGGGATGTGGGGAAGTGGAGCCACACATGTTGGCTGTTGGCTGGATTGCATTGATCTTCACAACAACTTTCTTTATCTAATGAAAATTCTGGCATCTAAACAGTCCAACTTATGATATTGAAAGTTGTCCACCGACAAAATTCTGATTTAAATAACAAATTACGGGTTGAATTCAAACTTGGGGCTCCCAAGAATGAGAGTGCATCATTATACTGCCCTATGCACCTAGCAACTGAAGCAGTTTGCCATTCGGTAATCGCGAGGTCTCAATTGGCCAAATGGAAGTACGAAACTGGTTATATTCCAAAAACTGAATCTTCTGTATGAAGATGAATGTTTCATTTCCACTGCCTCTCACCCAAACAGAGCCCTTGTACGAGATGCTTAAACGACAAAAATAAAACAGAAAAACTATTGTACTATTTCAGCACAAGATATCAAGCAACACAAATTACACATATTCGTATTGCTGCTTCCTGCATTATTGGATGAACATTTAGAAGCAGATGAAACCAAACTGAATGAAGCATATCAGCAGCAACGTTGGTGGTGGGCCTAATTGGTAACTCAGAATTTGCAGTGGTAAATGGAAATTATTCCATTTATTCTGTCTTTTCACATAGGGGCTGGTTTAGCACAGTGGGCTAAATAGCTGCCTTGTAAAGCAGAACAAGGCTAGCAGCGTGGGTTCAATTCCTGTACCGGCCTCCCCGAACAGGCACTGGAATGTGGCGACCAAGGGCTTTTCACAGTGACTTCATTGAAGCCTACTTGTGACAAAAAGCGATTATTATTATTAAGTTGTGTCGGATATCTGACAAAATAATCAGATAGAAGTTGAGTGAGAACAAAATAATAGCAGGCCTGAAAAGATTATTTCACACAATGAATCCAGCAAGTAGAGAATGGAAAATGACTGAATGCTTTTCATCTGAAAATTTCTTTAAATAATAAACCAGAATTAAGACAGAGGCAAAAATAATAGTACTTGAAGTTATTTCATTCTGAAATGATGAGAAACGGATGAATGTGTTAAAATAAAAAGTGCAAATAGAGGTCTTATGTTGTTGGGTTTTGATAGAGATGATTCAACTGGAGGAGTCCAAAACAAGAGGGAATCATAAATATAGGGTGGGATTCTCCTGCTGCGCCAGCCCGGCATCCTGCCTGTGGCGATCAGGCAGCGCGCAGGGTAGAAGAATCCAGCCCCATATAGAATCATTTGTAAAAGGGGTCCCGGTTTAGCTCAGTTGGCTGGACAGCTGGTCTGTGATGTAGTGAGGCCAATCCCCATACCGGCTGAGGTTATTCATGAAGGCCCATTGTCAATTTTGCCCCTCGCCTGAGGTGTGGTAATCCACAGGTTAAATCGCCACCAGTCAGCTCTCCCCCTCAAAAGGAGAAAGGTAGCCCATGATCATCTGGGATTATGGCGACTTTACTTTACCTCAGTAATTTAATATAAAATTCAGGAGAAACGTTTTCGCCCAGAGTGGTTAGAATCTGATATAACAACAGAAAATGCTGAAAATACTCGCGACGTCCAGCAGCATCTCTGGAAAGAAAAGCAGAATTAAAGCTTCAGGTCTGGGACCTTTCACCAGAACTGCTTTTGTATTAATGGTAAGAATTTGGAACTTACTACCACATGGAGTAGTTGAGGCAAGTAGCCATTAATGAATTAAAGAATAAGTTAGGTAAGTCATAGGGAGAGAAAGGAATAGGGTTAGATAAAGTAGGTTCGGCGAGTTCATGTAATAATAACCTTCATGTGTGACAAGTAGGCTTACATTAACACTGCAATGAAGTTACTGTGAAATTCCCCTAGTCGCCACACTCCGGAGAATTCAGAATGTCCAATTCACCGAACAAGCACATCTTTCAGGACTTGTGGGAGGAACCAGAGCACCCGGAAGAAACCCACGGGGAGAAGGTGCAGACTCCACAGACAGTGACCCAAGCCAGGAATCGAACCCGGGTCCCTGGCGCTATGAAGTTAAACTGCTAACCACTGTGCTCCAAGCACTTCCATAGATTAGCTGGGGAAAATGGCCTGTTTCTGTGCTGCAAATTTAAACACTCTGAACATTGTAAATTTCTGTCAAATGCCCCTAGTTTCACAATTTTAAAAGTCAGCATGGTCAAAAATTACTGGCAATGTGTTGAAAACACTGGGCAGTTGTAGCAAAAAGCAAGGAGTGTTAAATGGTACAACCATTTGTTTTTTGCTGTTTTTTTCACAACAGCAACAAATTGAACTAGTTGTCTGGTGGAATAGTAGGTGAGCAATGAGAAGGTGAGCAATGTGAAAACGCACACATCGTGACAGGTTTATTCAATTGCTGGACTCGCCGACTCCAAATTGCCTAAGCAGTGGGGAACATCACCAGAGACTAAACATAGGAGAAGTTAGCTGGCTTCTGGCATCTAAGGAAACAGCCCCTTGTCAGTTTTACTGAACAAAACCCACAGTGATTGTGGTTCAACAAGTTCCATCAATCACTGCACAAAGGTTCTTTCATTGAACTAAACATAGAGCTGCCGACCGCCATGTATACTGTAGATAAAAAAATTAACGCATGATTTTGAAACAGTTTTAACTGTCATTTAAAATGTATTTGTACTCAATCAAACTTAGCCAGTTCCTCTGAATGACGGCTGCATCAGCAACCACTGGGCTGTCTGACTGGGGGGGGGGGGGGGGAATAATGGAAATGTCAACCAACAAGCCCCGCTTCTTGCCGAAAAAACATGTGTGGAATAACCACGGGTGAAATTTAATCCTCTTCCTCGTGGCAATTTTGGTGGCAGAGAGGCATTTAATCGTGTGGGAGTGTTGCAGGTGGGGACACCTCCCCTCAATCTTCCCCGATTAAGTGCAGGGTGGGAAGGCCCCTAGACATACTTATCTCTTTCAGGCCCCCCCCCCAACATTTGGCAATTGAGGCCCGTAAGTGGGCACCCGCCACAACTGTCATTCACCCAACAGTGGCACGGGACGCACTGCGCAGAAAGGCTGAAAGACAAACTCTGTCAGAGTTTCTCAGCCTTCCTTACCTTTGATCTTGAACGATCCTGAATTTGTTAGACAGAATTGGGGAGGGGCGAGTAGGTGAGTGGTGGCGGCATAGAAGTTTTGTCACTGGTTTAGATATCCACAGCCTGAGGAGGTGCGGGATGTGGGCTGGTGGCTGGCCCAGGGGGGGGGGGGATGCTCCCCGACCAGGCTGATCACGAGGAAGGTGCGAGGGTTGAATAGGCCGGTCAAGAGGGCCCATGTGTTCGCACATTTAAGGAGTGGCAGAAGCAGCAGATGGAGTTCAGGTTGATACCTACAGGGAAGGCGGTTGGGCAGCTGAGGAGGGCAAGAAGGGTAGTTTATATGGTGATAAGGCGAACAAGATGCTGGTGCACCAGTTGAAGAAACAGGAGGCAGCGAGGGAGATCAGGAAAGTGAAGGACGGAGGGGGGGGGGGGGGGGGGGGGGGGGGGACACACGGTTTTGGACCCGGTTGGGGTGAATGGGGTGTTTAGAGACACAATAGGCTGTATGACCCGGAACCCCCAGCGGGGGTGAAAGGGATGATGTGGCTTCTGGAGGGGTTGGAGTTCCCGAAGGTGGAAGAGGAGCTGGTGGAAGGACTGGGTGCCCCCATTGGGCTGGTAGAAGTGAGGCTGGAGGCGATGCAGTCGGGTAAGGCCACGGGCCCGGATTGATGCCCAGTGGTGTTTTATAATAAGTTCTCGGGGGTTCTGGGGCCCTTGCTGGTAAGGCCATTTAACGAGGCAAGGGACCAGGAAGGGGGGGGGGGGGGGGGGGGGGGGGGGGGGGGGTCTCCCCCGGCAATGTCGGAGGCCTCAATCTCTCCAATCTTGAAGCGGGATAAGGATCCGGTGCAGTGTGGATCGTACAGTCCAATCTCACTGCTAAATGTTATTGGCCAAGAAGCCATTGTCACATTATCACATTTAATAGCCTCCTGATGTTAGACAGCAGATGCTTCCCCTTGACGAACCTCGTCTGATCTTCCCCTATCACCCCTGGCACACAATCCTAAATTCTTGAGGCAAGATCTTGTGTCAATGGATTCTTGCATCAATAGGGTAGTGAAATGTAGTTTGATGTAGATCACATGAATCCTGCGTATCTTGACCATGTCCATACAGACATCTGCCACCTTACATAACAACATGACAGAAATCTCAGCCTTGGCCTTAACAGAGCCACACTGAACAGCACCAAAGTACTTTCATGCAGAGTGGCAGCAGTAAAGTGTAGCTGGACCATGAGAGGGATGATGGTGAAAGGGAACATAACATGGAAGTGAAGACTCCACTCTTAAGTGCTTCCACTTCTCACCAATTGCACCCCCTATCCCCAAATGGGCCCCCTCCCAAATCCCCACCAGCAGCGCACATGCTGCCTTATCCCCCAATGGCGAGTTTACTCCTGCACAGAGGCAGTGATACAGTCTATGGGAGGCCCCTCACAAAATCTAGAAGGCATCGGCCAAGAATACTCAGCAGTCAGTGCAAGGATCCAAGCTGCCGACCTCCACCTCTGCTCAAGCCACAGGTGTTACCTGTTGCAGGAGTGGTAAGAAAGGAAGAATAAGCCTTTGCATTTGCACAGGACGATCCATATATGTGTATAAGCAAATCATGCCAGGGGAAGGTCATTTGTTCCCTTCCATCCTGCTCCACCATTCAATATGACCACGGCTGATCTCCCATCTCACCACCGTACTTCTGCGCTCTCTCCATACCCTTTGATAACATTAGCGTCTAGAAATGTACCTATTTCCTTCTTAAATATATTCAGTGATTTGGTCTTCACAGCCTTCAGTGGTAGAAAATTCCACAGGCACACCACCCTCTGAGTGAAGCAGTTTTGCCTCACCTCAGTCCTAAATGGCCTACCCCGTATCCTGAGACTGTGACTCTTGTTCTAGATCTTCCAGCCAGAGGAAACAACTTCCCTGCATCAGGTCTGTCCAGCCCTGTCAGAATTTTATAGGCTTCAATGAAGTCGCCTCTCATTCTCCTAAATGCCAGTCAATACAGGCCTAGTCGACCCAACTTCTCCTCATATGACAATCCTGTCATCCCAGGAATCAGTCTGGTGACCTTTGCAGCATTCCCTCTATGGAAAGTATATCCTTTCTTAGATAAAGAGACCAAAACTGTACACAATACTCGGTGTGTGGTCTCACCAAGGCCCGAAAGAGCTGCAGTAAGACATCCTTGCTCCTGTACTCAAATCCTCTTGCAGTGAAGGCCAACCTCATTTGCCTTCTGAACTGCTTGCTATACCTCCATGCTTGCTTTCAGTCATAGGTGCACAAGGCCACCCAGGACCCTTTCTAAGTCAACATTTCCCAATCTATCACCATTAAATAATACTCTGCCATTAATTTTTCCTATTGAAGTGGATAACATCACATTTATCCACGTCATACTGCATCTGCCATGTATTTTCCCACTCACTTAACTTGTCTAAATCGACTTGAAGCTCCTCTTAACATTCTCCTTATCACTCACATTCCCACCAAATTTCATGTCGTCGGCAAACTTGGAAATATTACATTTCCCTGATCCAAATCATTGATATATTGTGAATAGCTGGACCCAAGCACTGATCCTTGCGCTACCCCACTCGTCACTGCCTGCCACTCTGAAAAAGACCCCATTTATTCGTACTGTTTTCTGCCTGCTAACCAATTCTCAATCCATGCCAATAAATGCGCTTTAATTTTACACACTAACCTCTTATGTCCGACTTTATCAAAAGTTTCCTGCAAATCCAAATACACTAGCTCTCCCTTATCTATTCCACTAATTAGATCCTCAAACAACTCCTGTAGGTTTGTGATGGAGTAGGAGGGGTGGGCCGCGCGGCGAGCGGGGTAGGATTGGACGTTGCGAGATGCGACCATCATGAAGAGCGCTAAAGCTTTAGTCTCCGCTAGGTCGAGCGTGGCCCCTTCCAGCAGTCGTTGTCGGATGGGGTCCGACGCAATCCCCGTCATGAATGCGTCACGCATTAGGAGATTGGAATGTTCAGTGGCCGTGGCGGCCTGACAGTCACAGTCCCGTACGAGTGGGATAAGAGCCCGCCAGAAGTCTTCGATCGACTCACCAGATAGTTGTACGCAAGTGGCGAGATCGTGTCTAGCAAAGAGTGTGTTCGTCTTCTGAACGTAGTTCTCTTTAAGGAGAGCCATAGCCTCTGCGTAATTCGGGGCGTCCTGGATTAGCGGGAACACGCTGGAGCTCAACCTGGAGTAAAGCACTTGGATCTTCTGAGCTTCCGTCGGCGCGGGGGTCGCAGTGTTGATATCGGCCTCAAAGCAAGCCAGCCAGTGATTAAAGTCCTTTCTGGCTTCTGGCGAGTGCGGATCCAGCTGCAGGCGATCGGGTTTGATCCTGATGTCCATAATGTGGAAAATCTGACTGTAATAAATTGATGCACTATCAATTGCACGAAAGACTCAGATTGGTGCAACTGTGGCTTTATTACAGTCAGATGCGTGGCCTCCTGCTGCAGCTGGCAGAATGGCTGATCAGGAGTCATGCCTATTTATACGGCTCCTTGTGGGCGGAGCTAGCCGGCAGGGGCTACCGGCAAACTGTAGTGTAGGTCCTACTGTACATCCCCTAATACAGGTGCACACAGTTAACACAGTGGATCACCACAGTTTGTCAAACATGATTTCACTTTCATCAGTGTTGACTTTGTCTAGTCCCGTTGATATTTTCTACGTGTTCTGTGGTCGCAGCCTTTATAATAGACTGACATTTTCTCTACTACTGATTAGAACGTGTTGTGTTGTTAATTTTTTTTGTTGGTTAGTTACATCACATGGATATTATTTCCATCACTTTCCCATTTTGCCCATTCTCGTAATTTAACTTGTCAGTTGATGAATGGGATGACATGAATTGACAAAGCCCAATTAGGGGGCCAGGGCATATTCAAACGTGGTGGGTGTTTGCATCAGTGGATCAGGTGAGGAGCAGGTAAAGGGTTGCGCTGCATGTATTTGTGATATCGGTCCATTGGTACATCAATGGTGTTTTTTGTATTAATACAGGCATCCTTAGCATTCATGTGAGAAGTTGGGTGCACACTGCTCTTATCACCTTTCCTCCCGTCTCCCCCAAATAATCCACGGGCAATCTGTGCTCTTCATTTTATTCCTCCTATAAGAGCAACCCTCTATATGGCACAATGTTCTGCAGGATGCAAGTAAACGATGACCATTCTGGAGAGCATACTGAGACACACTGTTCAGATCCGTCTCGGTGGCTGAAAGATCTTCAGCATTCCACAGCTACTTTGATCATAATCTGGTGGTAATATGGCTTTCATTGTCGCAATACTGTCTTAATTCTTAGGGTTTTTGAAGGGTGTCATCAACCAAGTTTGAAGTAGAATCTGTCTCCTGGAATCCACCTCTCAAGTGTGTATACATGTCTGAAGAGAAGGAGGAGCTTGGACTGCCACAGGCCAAAAGCATCATAGCAGCTCCCCGGAAGTCTGGCACACAGAAATATCTTCAAGGTTGCACATCAGCTTCACATCAATGGAGTAAATAATGTTGCAGTTAAGGAATATCCCTTGATAGCAATTTGGGCACATGCAGACTATGTATGCATAATTAATAACACCCGACACCTATGGGAAACCAGCCAGAGTCACAAACCCAAGCACCACTCTTGTTGACTGGCTTTAGAAGAAAAGCTGCCATAATGGTATGTCTCTGGCAGAGCCATGAAAAGGCTCAATGATTTAAAAATGTCAATGTCAGTAGTAACTTTGATAGCCAAGGATGGTGCAGGTCACCAGATCCAGCAGGAAACAGGGGCAAAATTCTCCGACCCCCCGCCAGGTCGGAGAATCGCCGGTGGGCCGCGCGAATCGCGCCATGCCGCCCCGATGCTGGGAAGCGATTCTCCGCAGGGCGGAGTGGTCGGCGTGGCGCCGGCCGGGGTATGCGCCGACTGTCCAGCCTGCGCCGGCGCGCCAATTCTCCGGCCCGTATGGGCTGAATGGCCGTCAACAAAAAGCCGAGTGCCGCCGGCGCCGTTCTAACATACTCTGATGTTAGAGTGACGTCAGCGCGCATGCGCAGATTGGCCTTCGCCAAGGGCAGCACGGTAGCATTGTGGATAGCACAATTGCTTCACAGCTCCAGGGTCCCAGGTTCTATTCCGGTTTGAGTCACTGTCTGTGCAGAGTCTGCACATCCTCCGCGTGTGCGCGTGAGTTTCCTCCGGGTGCTCCGGTTTCCTCCCACAGTCCAAAGATGTGCAGGTTAGGTGGATTGGCCATGCTAAATTGCCCTTAGTGTCCAAAATTGCCCTTAGTGTTGGGTGGGATTACTGGGTTATGGGGATAGGGTGGAGGTGTTGACCTTGGGTAGGGTGCTCTTTCCAAGAGCCGGTGCGGACTCGATGGGCCGAGTGGCCTCCGTCTGCACTGTAAATTCTATGAAAATTCTATGAAAAACCCGTACATGCGCGGTTGCCATCTTCCACTCCGCTGCCCCGCAAGACATGGCGGCTTGATCTTGCTGGGCGGCGGATGGAAAAGAGTGCATCGTTTAGAGACGCCGGCCCGACGATTGGTGGGCACCGATCGCGGGCCTGACATCTGCTGAGCACTCCCGTGGTGCTCGATCCTCCCTCCGCCCCCCACAGGCCCCACACTCACCGGTCGCGCGCTGTTCACGCCGGCAGCGACCAGGTGTGGTTGGCGCCGGAGTGAACCGGTCGGGTTCGGCATGCCGCTCGGCCCATCCGGGCCGGAGAATCGGCGGTCGCCATGAGAAACGGCGAGCGGCGATTCTCCGAGCGGCCTGTCGAAAAACGCGACACGCCATTTTTGGGGGGGTGGGAGAATCGCGGGTGAGTGCCAGGACGGCGTAGCGTGATTCGCCCGGCCCTCCTGCGATTCTCCCACCCGGCGTGGGGTGCGGAGAATCGAGCCCATTGTTCAGAGATATCGTGACCACTCAGTTTAAGCCTATCACCCGGTGTTGTGCCTCCTGTATTGTGCACCCATTTGCTACTGTACAGCTGCAGATCTCGGAAGAACAGCAAATTGTTGCTGGTCTCCGAACAGCAGCAAGCTGGTACTGGATCCCTGAACGGTAGGCTAGAGCTTGGCATATTGGTCCTTGACTGAGCTACAATCTAAAGCATTCATAATACCACTCATCTAGATAGGATTGCGAAAACGTTTAAAATATAGAAAGCAATTACTCAGGAAAAGTACCTGATGTGCACAAGCTTTTCCCACAAGCAGGTAAGAAAGCAACTGTGAATACCTACTGATTATCGGCAATATTTCCATTAGTTTGATTCATCCCTTTCAATTGCTTAACAAATTTCAGGATGCATCCTTAAATTTGAAAGGGAGTTGAAATATTATTGAGAAAGTATAATATGTTAATAGACAATCTGCCTCTCCTGAGGGACATGTACACAAGTTGCCTACGCACTCAAGTTCATCTCAGAAGTTGATAGGTTGGAGACAGTTCTCCGACTCGCTGATATTTTTGCCAGTTTTGACCAGTCAACCGCACACAAATACATGCTCTCTTCCAGATTAAAAATCTCATTGTTATAGTCAGCCTAGGCAACCATCCCTTATATTAGTGCTTTGGTTGCTCCATCAGGCATGTGCACTTAGTTCATTAATTTCCACAATAATATTCTGGATGGTTACGAGAAAACTTTCTTTGAGCTTCTTCACAGTAACATTAGTCAGATATGTTCTGCCCTGGATCGTCACATGGATTCAAGCTTCCACACAATCTCTCAGGTACCCAGCCACGCCACCATAGCACCCCTCCTGCTTTACCGGCTGCGTTAAGATGTCACCAACATTAGGATCACCTCGATCTGGCTTCCCACTAGCCGACTTTAATTCTAATTTGTGCAGCTATCTTTTTAATTGAGAGCCCTTTCTCTTCTCTGCTTTAACTTCACCAAATAGGACTTTGTCCAGATTCTTATTCTTTGTTCCTTAGACTCAACTATCTCCCTTGGACATTCTTTAGTTCCCACTCCCTAGTTTCTGGGACTTTCTATTTCAGTTTCTGGAACTTGGCTTGCTGTCCCTCTATATAGTCTTGCCTGTTCTCAGTGCCCGTGAAATGCTCCTTGCCTCTGGGTTACCTGGTTCCACGTGCTTCTGCTTTTCAATGGGGGCCTCTAGTTGCTGAGCAACAGCTTCGTATTTTTAAACCTTGCAATTGCTTTTATGTCGTAAATCCCTAATTACAATGTAGGCAACATTTAAAGTAAAACGAAAACATACAGTCTACCTTTTTCATGTGAAGCTAAACTGGGGTCAGAACATAAGAACTAGGAGCAGGAGTAGGTCATCTGGCCGCTCGAGCCTGCTCCGCCATTCAATGAGATCATGACTGATCTTTTGTGGACTCAGCTCCACTTTCCGGCCCGAACATTATAATCCTTAATTCCTTTATTCTTCAAAAAACTATCTGTCTCTATCTTTAAAAACATTTAATGTAGGCGCCTTTACTGCTTCACTGGGCAAGGAATTCCATAGATTCACAACCCTTTGTGTGAAGAGGTTCCTCCTAAACTCAGTCCTAGATCTACTTCAGGGCAGCACGGTAGCATTGTGGATAGCACAATGGCTTCACAGCTCCAGGGTCCCAGGTTCGATTCCGGCTTGGGTCACTGTCTGTGCGGAGTCTGCACATCCTCCCCGTGTGTGCGTGGGTTTCCTCCGGGTGCTCCGGTTTCCTCCCACAGTCCAAAGATGTGCAGGTTAGGTGGATTGGCCATCATAAATTGCCCTTAGTGTCCAAAATTGCCCTTAGTCTTGGGTGTGGTTACTGGGTTATTGGGATAGGGTGGAGGTGTTGAACTTGGGTACGGTGCTCTTTCCAAGAGCCGGTGCAAACTCGATGGGCCGAATGGCCTCCTGCACTATAAATTCTACGATCTATGATCTACTTCTCCTTATTTTGAGGCTGTGCCCCCTAGTTCTGCTTTCACCCGCCAGTGGAAACAACCTGCCCGCATCTATCCTATCTATTCCCTTCATAATTTTATATGTTTCTATAAGATCCTCCCTCATCCTTCTAAATTCCAACGAGTACAGTCCCAGTCTACTCAACCTCTCCTCGTAATCCAACCCCTTCAGATCTGGGATTAACCTAGTGAATCTCCTCTGCACACCCTCCAGCGCCAGTACGTCCTTTCTCAAGTTAGGAGACCAAAACTGAACACAATACTCCAGGTGTGGCCTCACTAACACCTTATACAATTGCAGCATAACCTCCCTAGTCTTAAACTCCATCCCTCGAGCAATGAAGGACAAAATTCCATTTGCCTTCTTAATCACCTGTTGCACCTGTAAACTAACTTTTTGCGACTCATGCACTAGCACACCCAGGTCCCTCTGCACAGCAGTATGTTTTAATATTTTATCATTTAAATAATCTCTTTGCTGTTATTCCTACCAAAATGGATAACCTCACATTTGTCAACATTGTATTCCATCTGCCAGACCCCAGCCCATTCACATAACCTATCCAAATCCCTCTGCAGACTTCCAGTATCCTCTGCACTTTTTGCTTGACCACTCATCTTAGTTTTGTCTGCAAACTTGGACACATTGCCCTTGGTCCCCAACTCCAAATCATCTATGTAAATTGTGAACAATTGTGGGCCCAACACTGATCCCTGAGGGACACCACTAGCTACTGATTGCCAACCAGAGAAACACCCATTAATCCCCACTCCTTGCTTTCTATTAATTAACCAATCCTCTATCCATGCTACTACTTTACCCTTAATGCCATCAGCGCCGGCCCTAGGGTTGCTGGCGCCCCGGGCAAGCTGAACTTCGGCGCCCTTGGGGGGGGCAGGGCCATGGGGGCGGGGCCGAGGAGGGGCGGGGCCGAGGAGGGGCGGGGGCGGGGCGGACCCGAGGTGGGGGGGGGGGGGGGGGGGACCCGAGGAGGGGGCGGGGGGCGGACCTGAGGAGGGAGCGGCGGGGGCGGACCCGAGGAGGGGGGGCGGCGGACCCGAGGAGGGGGCGGGGGGGGCGGACCCGAGGAGGGGGCGGGGGGGGCGGACCCGAGGAGGGGGCGGGGGGGGGGGGCGGACCCGAGGAGGGGGCGGGGGGGCGGAGCCGAGGAGGGGGCGGACCCGAGGAGGGGGCGGACTCGAAGGGGGGGCGGGGGGGGGGGACTCGAAGGGGGGGCGGACTCGAAGGGGGGGCGGGGGGGGACTCGAAGGGGGGGCGGGGGGAGGGGACTCGAAGGGGGGGGCGGACTCGAAGGGGGGCGGGGAGGGACTCGAAGGGGGGCGGGGGGGGGACTCGAAGGGGGGACGGACCCGAGGGGGGGCGGACCCGAGGGGGGGGGCGGACCCGAGGGGGGGACAGGGGGGCGGACCCGAGGGGGGGGCGGGGGGGGGGCGGACCCGAAGGGGGGCGGACCGGAATGGAGGCCTGGGGGGGCGGACCCGAGGAGGGGGCGGACCCGAGGAGGGGGCGGGGGGAGCGGACCGAGCGGGGCCGCCCTGGGGGAGGGCGGCCACCGCGCATGCGCTGGTTGGCACCGGCCCAACTGCGCATGCGCGGGACCCGAGTCTGGCGCCCCCTAGCACATGGCGCCCCGGGCGACAGCCCGAGTTGCCGGTGCCTTGAGCCGGCCCTGAATGCCATGCATCTTTATCTTATGCAGCAACATTTTGTGTGGCACCTTGTCAAAGGCTTTCTGGAAATCCAGATATACCACATCCATTGGCTCCCTGTTGTCTACTGCCCTGGCAATGTCCTCAAAAATTCCACTAAATTAGTTAGGCATGACCTGCCCTTTATGAACCCATGCTGTGTCTGCCCAATGGGACAATTTCTATCCAGATGCCTTGCTATTTCTTCCTTGATGATAAATTCCAGCATCTTCCCTAGTACCGAAGTTAAGCTCACTGGCCTATAATTATCCGATCTCTGCCTACCACCTTTTTTAAACAGTGGTGTCACGTTTGCTAATTTCCAATTCGCCGGGACCACCCCAGAGTCTAGTGAATTTTGGTAAATTATCATTAGTTCATTTGCAATTTCCCTAGCCACCGCTTTTAGCACTCTGGGATGCATTCCATCAGGGCCAGGAGACTTGCCTACCTTTAGCCCCATTAGCTTGCCCATCACTACCTCCTTAGTGATAACAATCCTCTCAAGGTCCTCACCTGTCATAGCCTAATTTCTATCAGTCACTGGCATGTTATTTGTGACTTCCACTGTGAAGACCGACTCAAAAAACCTGTTCAGTTCCTCAGCCATTTCCTCATCTCCCATTATTAAAACTCCCTTCTCATCCTCTAAAGGACCAATATTTACCTTAGCCACTCTTTTTTGTTTAGTATATTTGTAGAAACTTTTACTATTTTTTTTATATTCTGAGCAAGTTTACTCTCATAATATATCTTACTCTTCTTTATAGCTTTTTTAGTAGCTTTCTGTTGGCCCCTAAAGATTTCTCAGTCCTCTGTATGCTTTCTCATGCTCAGGTATGCTTTTTCCTTCAATTTGATACTCTCCCTTATTTCCTTAGATATCCACGGTCGATTTTCCCTCTTTCTACCATCCTTCCTTTTTGTTGGTATAAACCTTTGCTGAGCACTGTGAAAAATCGTTTGGAAGGTTCTCCACTGTTCCTCAACTGTTCCACCATAAAGTCTTTGCTCCCAGTCTACCTTAGCTAGTTCTTCTCTCATCCCATTGTAATCTCCTTTGTTTAAGCACAAAACACGAGTATTTGATTTTACATTCTCACCTGCCATCTGTATTTTAAATTCCACCATATTGTGATTGCTCCTTCCGAGAGGATCCCTAACTATGAGATCATGAATCAATGCTGTCTCATTACACAGGACAAGATCTAGGACCACTTGTTCCCTCGTAGGTTCCATTACATACTGTTCTAGGAAACTATTGCGGATACATTCTATAAACTCCTCCTCAAGGCTGCCTTGACCGACCTGGTTAAACCAATCGACATGTTGATTAAAATCCCCCATGATAACTGCTGTACCATTTCTACATGCATCCGTTATTTCTTTGTTTATTACCTGCCCCACCATAATGTTACTATTTGGTGGCCTATAGACTACTCCTATCAGTGACTTTTTCGCCTTACTATTCCCGATTTCCACCCAAATGGATTCAACCTTATCCTCCATAGCACCGATGTCATTCCTTACTATTGCCCGGATGTCATCCTTAAATAACAGAGCTACACAACCTCCCTTACCATCCACTCTGTCCTTCCGAATAGTTTGATATCCTTGGATATTTAACTCTGAGTTGTGACCATCCTTTAACCATGTTTCAGTAATGGCCACTAAATCATAGTCATTCACGATGATTTACGCCATCAACTCATTTATCTTATTCCAAATACTACGACCATTCAGGGAAAGCACACTTATGTTGGCTTTTTTACCTCTGTTTTGAATCTTAACACCTCGATCAGTAACCTCTCCTAAGTTATATTTCCTCTTAACTTTTCTCCTAATTTGCCTTGTCGTTGAACCCATATCTTCATGTAACAACTTGCCACGTCGCTTACCATTAATGTTTTTACTTCCAGTTTGATTGTAACACTTTCTTAGAACACACATGCAAAAATACAAATGAAGCTTAAACTTATATTTTATTCACACAATACAAATATAAATTTCTTAAAATATCTCTATTTCCTAACAGGAAAAATCAGGGGTCTCAGTGCAAATGTTAGGGTTTCATGGCAGAAATCCTGGGTCGCTCAAGTGATCAGAGCCTCAACCAGAGTTCCAAAGGAAAACTCAAAGGCAAATGCCTACGACGGTCTCCCATCACCCTCCAACTACCCTCCCCTTCTCCCAAGCCCACCCTAATGCCCAGGAAATCTGCCAATGCCGACTGGGACAAATGGAGTGAGAGCAGGAAGGCTGATGGTGAGCTGAACAGCAGAGTTTAAAGTTCATTGAACAGCCGCTGGCAGTAAATTGCTGCTCAAGTTCCAGCAGAACACCAATAGGGCTGGGAAAGCAAAGCACTCACAATGGACAAAAAGATAGAGTGCACAAGAATTATCAAGAATTAAAGGAAGATGCAGAGGATAAGAATTAAAGGACCCTTTAAAAGTTACGTGGGCAATAACAAAATTCTTTAAATGTTGTGACCCAGAAAGGAGCATGAGCTGGTGCAGAAACTGACAAATCTGGACACATAAGATCTTTGACTATCAAATTAAATCATCACTATGAGATCTTTGCAACTAAATCTAATAATTTTTAACATCGTCCAGACAATGTGATGGAAGAACTGTACTACAATACTTATTTAATTATGTTTTCCTTGTTCATTAAACCTTCAACCTACATGATAAAAAAAACACAAGTTTAAAATTTATAGCCCTCTACCACAAAATGTCTTGTAGTCAAGTAATAAATGTGCTGCCACATCCTGCCATCCTTCTGTGTCTTAAAGCATGAACGTCCAGAGATCATTTATAAACATGAGGTCATTTCCGAAAGTGGGTCTGCGCCATTTTTACCTTTGTTCCACATGCCATGCAGCATTTCGTTCTCCGATTTGCAAATTACATTTTGCTGGATAGCTTCACAAAACGTTGTATAGACCTCCACTTTTTAAACTCCATTTTTTTAAAAAAACTACGTTTTTTTCAGCAATGTCACCATTGCTATGATTCCACCAGATACAAAACAATTACTATTTCAGAAACTCAGGTTACATTTGATGACGGATTTAAAGAAACAGAACTGCAGACAGTAGTGGAAGAATAGCAAGAGTTAGAGAAAAACAGTCAAATTGCAACCATTTGTACCAGGAGATTGACAGACTTAGAGCTTCAGCATAGTGAACTGCTCTCCAACTGCTATACAGTGTATGCACTGAGCTTTACAGAAATGAAGTAGGTGGAATTTGGAACTGGACATTAAACATGGTGAAATATATTTTCTTTGGATTTTAATTTTCCCTTCACAGCAGCAGCTTATCTTAAAATAATCACAAGGTTTCAAGTAAGTGTTGCTCTGTAGTTCTAAGCATTCTAAGCAACCAATACTAGTAGAAACACTAAGATGGGAAAAATAATAACTACCATAGCTACTATGGCATCGTATATAGATAGTCTCTCCTCTGGCCTCATATTATGTTCTTGGAGGGACTCAGTCTCCCTCCATATCTTTATCCAATTTTCCACCTTTTCTCTATCACTATATTTTCTCTGTCTACAATTCAAAAGTTACATTTGCAAGAGATCACCAAAGATGGTTATACTCAGGGGCATGCCATACCAAGGATTAAAGTTAAATCCATCCCCAGGTCTCATCACACCAATAGTTCTTTGGTTTGCATGTCCACATTGAAATATTCAGAACTCAAGGCAGATGTGGAGAAAAGGTTCAGGTTGGCATAGACACTTTTTTTCACACTAAACATGTGAGTGCATTGTTATTGGCAACATATCTTTAGGATTTTGCATGCAGCCAGAAGGGTTTATAAATTGCAAAGTTCCCACCAAGCCATGGGGATGCAGTTGCTATCATCAGAAATAGAATTAGTAAATTGATGTGGAATTATTTTTACTGATTTGCTGTATTTTTTTCATTTTTCACAAAAATATGGTCACTAAAAGGCCTTTAATTGCATCTGTGGTAACTCTTAGTTGTTTCATTATGAGCGGATTAGTATATGGATATAACAGAGATGCCAACTTTGATAAAGATAATAAACCACCTATTTAATTTACATAGCTGTTTTTAATTGATTGTCTTTTGGTTAATGAAACATAGAATCATAGAATTTACAGTGCAGAACGAGGCCATTCGGCCCATCGAGTCTGCACCGACCCTTACAAAGAGCACCCTATTTAAGCCCACGTCTCTACCCTATCCCCGTAACCCCCATTTAACCTTTTTTGGACACTAAGGGCAATTTTTGCATGGCGAATCCATCCAACCTGCACATCTTTGGGCTGTGGGGGGGAAACTAGAGGACCCGGAGGAAACCCACGCACACACAGGGAGAACGTGCAGACTCCGCACAGACAGTGACCCAAGCCGGGAATCGAACCTGGGACCCTGGAGCTGTGATGCAGCTGTGCTAACCACTATGCTACCGTGCTGCCCACTGAACCAATCAACATACCGAACAAATGCACTGGCCCTTTTAGGGCAGTTATTGTTTTTTATAGTCCCATGTTAAAACTTATTAAAAAGTTGTTGTTCTTCATTTTAATCTCCACAATCCCAGTGTGTGTATGTAGCCTGATGCCAATTACTGCACAAAAACAAAACTGAGTGTAGTACACACAGAAAAGACAGCAAACTGTAATGTAATAACTAATGCAGTCATTACATCATCAACTTGAGTGAAAATATTACATTTCAGATATATTTTAAAATCTCAAATTTCATGCTGGGGGCAATAAAAGCAGATTCTGAATTTTGCGCCGTTTAATAACATTTTACCAGTCTGTCGTACAGGAAGCGCAATAGAACTAATTCATGTTCTGCACCACTAATCTTTTGATATGATTACATAAAGCACCACAGATTCAAACAACATTTTATAACCTTGTCACACAGAAAAAATAACAGGGTCTTTTATCAATATCAAATTGAGTTTTACAGTCATCACAGGATCCAAAGCTTGTGATCAGCAGAGAACATTATTTATAACACATATTTGAATAAAAACAAATTATTGGCTATATATATATATATTATATATAAACTAAATATAAATATACATATATATATATAATATATATAAAAAATAAACTTTATACAGGATTTACTTGGTTTCACAATCTCTGTCAGTTCACTTAGAACCTCAAACTATCACATGTATTCAACCTAAAGAAAAGTAATAAAGTATCAAATGATACCATTGACATCCGCCCTGCATTATATCCACTACTATATGAGAAACAGATTAGTCAGATTACTTTGAAATTTATATAGACATTTGACCACCCATTAATGGGAACCTGGTGATTAAAGCGAATCTGAACACTAATATTTACCGGTAGTAGTCTCCGATCCACAGTGTAATTACTGTATTAACCATCTCTTCAGAGTCTGGTCTGTGTGTTGTGGCTATGGCATATACTCCAGCATCAAATCCGGCTAACAGTTTAAGAATATTACCTTTCGGTCACATATATTTCAAAAATTATGATATGCATTGCAATATTCTCCATCAAAGTGATAAGAACATTTCTCTGTACCCATACTGCTTATGTTTTTTGTTAGTAAAGAGTACTTGGGCATGGAAACGTATGAACAGAAAAGGAGGGGTAAAGAAAACAGTCTCTGACTGGAATCTGACGGCTAAAATAATACCCAACAATTTTTCTGCTCAAGATTTGATTGCTGCAATAGCATATCAAAGATTGGTTCCTTAAATTTATAGACAAATACAGGAATATAGACTAATAAATAAATAGTTGTATAAAATCAAATCAGTATTACTTTCTTTTTAAATTTTTAGTGTACTCAATTCATTTTTTCCAATTAAGGGGCAAGTTAGAGTGGCCAATTCACCAAAAAAAATCAGTATTATTTTAATCATGGTCATAATGAACATTAAATAACACGGTGACTTCATACAATTTTTGACCACTTCATAAATTACAAATATATATTTTTCAAATCACCTCATATTAATTTCACAAAAGTAAAAGGTTTTAGGTCAGAATAAAATAGTGTTTGTGGACGATCAATTTAAAATTAGCATTAAGTGGCAACGTTAGCAAAATCACTCCAGCTATTCTTTCATCTTTGGAAACAGCAATCAACAAAGATACAAAGAAACCAACAGAAAGATGAACAAGTATTTTTTTTTCCAATTAAGGGGCAATTTAGCATGGGCAATCCACCTAAGCTAGACATCTTTGGGTTGTGGGGGTGAGACTCACGCAGACACGGGGCAAATTTGCAATCGCCACATGGACAGTGACCTGGGGCCGGGTTCGAACCCGGGTCCTCGGTGGCGTGAGACAGTAGTGCTAACCATCTGCACCACGGTGCTGCCTGAAAGATGAGCAATTACAAGTGGGGTCAGGAAAAACATAATCCAAACACCACCCGTGGAAAATTCAGAATTGAGGTACTACACATTACAACATAATGCTTGCGATAAAGACCACACAAGAAGTCATCCAATACCTCAAAACAAATTTTCAGGTATGTTGCCTTTATTAATATCAGAATGTTCCATGTTGCTCCACAAGTGCCAATTCACTTTTTTTTTTTTAAATAAAAAGTCTCCTTCCTCAATTTTATTTGAAGTTTGGGTGTGAGCTGCAGAAGCCAAATTACATTCGATAATCCTCAGATCTGCATATTAATTACAATTGCTACACAAGCTGACCAATCCCTAAATGATGTAGGATGGTATCTGCACTTGAATACAAAGGCAGCAGCTACTACATCATAAATTTTATGTTGGCTGAGGACAAATGGGCTTTTAAGCACATTCGCTGACTATCTACCTTTGGCCCAGACTTTGCAGTAAAAATAGGGGCTATCAACACACATATTTCAAAAGTGTAAATCCACAATCACATTTGGGTGCTAAAACACAGAAATCAGGAAGTTATTGTCCAGGGTTCCCTTTTCTTCCAGAGTTTTGTTTTCATGCTATCCAGATAGCCAAGAGGCTCGGCATTGAAACACAAGGAACAGCATGAAGCTGAAGAACATCTTTGATGGATAAACACTGCTGTGGAAATTATAATAAAGACAAATTCTTCGAGGTCCAATTTAAGGAACTTTATTTACACAAATATTTGCGGAGAGAAGAGTGGTCTGGCTGCATAGCCATTCCACAGCACTCTGAGTTATATACTTGAAAACCATTATATTTATAGTGTGAAATATACAACTTTGAAGAGATAAACCTTGAGAACACATGCAAGTGGAAATACGGATGTTTTGCCTTTGATTTAAAAACAATTCGAGGATGCATTTTGTTGTCCTTCAGAAGAACAACTTCTCATAATAAGGCTGAGTCCAAAATATTAAGCAGTATTTTGTTTACGTTACCTAACCTACTTATTTTCGTTCAAAAGCAGTGTTAAACTATAGTCAAGTATTTCCCAGCATGCTTCTAAGTGGGCAATTCATTAATTTCCCTTCCACAGATACTGAACAAAACAGAAAATGTTAGTCCTTATCCATGCTAGTACAAGTACGTTTCTTAATAACTGGCAACAACCTTCCTGAAATTAACTTTTCTTCAGATTAGAATTACCACTGGAGGTATACAAAAATAAAAACATGAAATAACATTTTCTTTAAACGTTTTTTCCTGTCACATTTGCTTTACACTCTTTATCCCAACTTCCCTTCTCTCTCGCTCTCAGAGAAGCACAGCCAGCTACGGGTCGCAGACGACCAAGTGGGCATACCGTGGACTAAGGTCTGCCCCAGCAAGTGCTCAGCAGAATTTTGTTTGTAAAGTACCTCTGTCTGTATCTTACTCAATTACCGTATAACTGTAACTAACTCAATTACTGTATAACTGTAACTAACACACCCTGTATGACGAGCTTCATATATCGAGAAGATACATTTTATGAAAAATCACTAAAACTAGAGTTGCTGTAAATTTTTCTAGATAGATTTTGATTTTGTCTTGTGTAGCGTATGATATGAAATGTCAAAACTTCAGTAAAAATATGTTTTTATAAATCAGCGGGTGCTACAACATATAAATTTTTTAAAATTCTTTTCATTATAGAAAATATTATGGCAAATGTAACAAATTACTGATTGTCTACATTATAGAGCCACTTCCAGTATGGGTTTTAAATTTTAATAGGAGACGGCATACTTTTGCAGAGTGACAGAGTGCAGTGTAACCGTACATAGTAATTACATGCATCAGGTTAATTTTAAACCAAATATGGGGTAGAATTTCTAGATAGGGTTCCGACCATGACTGGTTTCGACCAGATCATGTTTTTGACCAATACACGTTTTCGGCCATTGTGTTTTCTACCATGACGCATTTCTGACCATGACGTGTTTTCAAGCATGACACACTTTCATCCATGATATGTTTTCAACCCCTGACGTGTTTTCTACCACAACGTGTTTCTGACATGACGTGTTGTCAACATTGACGCGCTTCCGAACATGACGTATTTTCGACCATGATGTATTTCTGACAATAACTTGTTTCCGACTGCGACACGGTTCCGACCACAACGGGGTTCCGACCATGACGCGCTTTGACCATGTCTTTTTTTCTACCATGACACCTTTCCGACCACGACAAGTTTCGAGTTTCCGACCACAACGCCTTTCCGACCATGACAAGTTTGCGACCATGACAGGTTTCCGACCGTCACAGGTTTCGAGTTTGCAACCGTGACACGTTTGCGACCATGTGTTTACGGCTGCGACGCGCTTCCGGCCGTGACGCACTTCCGGCCGTGACTCATTTCGAGTTTATGACCATGGCGCGTTTCCGGCCACGATGTGTTTCCGGCCATGATACATTATCTATAGTCACACGTTTCTGACCATTACGTTTCCGCCAATGAGATGTTTTGTGCCATGACACGTTTTCTACCGTGACACCATTTCTTTTTTTTTAAATAATTTTTATTGAAATTTTTACAAAATATAAACATCTCAACTCTATTAACAAAACAACCGCGGTAGCACCCCAAGAACAATACCCACCCAACTTAAAAAGCAACTACAATTAAAAGAAAAAAACAAAAGAACACCCAAACAACAAAAGGGAAAGAGATAACACCCGTCACATCCCACAAACCCATGTACACAGTTCTCCCTCCCACCGATCCAAACCCCCGCCCCCCCCCCCCCCCCCCCCCCCCCACCCGGGTTGCTGCCGGCCTATTTCCCTACCGTTCCTCCAGGAAAGGCTGCCACCGCCTAAAGAACCCTTGTACTGATCCCCACAGGGCAAATTTCACCTTCTCCAATTTAATGAACCCCGCCATATCATTGATCCAGGCCTCCATACTTGGGGGCCTCGCATCCTTCCATTGGAGCAAGGTCCTCTGCCGGGCTACTAGGGACGCAAAGGCCAGAACACCGGCCTCTTTCGCCTCCTGCACTCCCGGCTCCACTGCAACCCCAAAAATTGCGAGTCCCCAGCCTGGCTTGACCCTGGATCCCACCACCCTCAACACCGTCCTTGCTACCCCCTTCCAAAACTCCCCCAGCGCTGGGCACGCCCAAAACATATGGGCGTGGTTCGCTGGGCTCCCCGAGCACCTAGCACACCTGTCCTCGCCCCCGAAAAACCTACTCATCCTCGTCCCAGTCATGTGGGCCCTATGCAGCACCTTGAACTGTATGAGGCTAAGCCGCGCACAGGAAGAGGAGGAATTCTCTCTCTCTAGGGCATCCCCCCATGTCCCCTCATCAATCTCCTCACCCAGCTCCTCTTCCCATTTACCCTTCAGTTCCTCCACCGAGGCCTCGTCTACCTCCTGCATTACCCGGTATATGTCCGAAATCCTCCCTCCTCCAACCCACACCCCCGAGAGCAACCGATCCCGCACCCCTCGTGGGGGCAGCAAGGGGAACCCCTCCACCTGCTGCCTGGCAAACGCCCTCACCTGCATGTACCTAAACATGTTCCCCGGGGGAGCCCAAACTTCCCCTCTAACTCCCCCAAGCTCGCGAACCTCCCCTCCACAAACAGGTCCCTCAACCTCCTAACCCCTGCCCTGTGCCAGCCCAGAAATCCGCCATCAATGCTCCCTGGAACAAACCGATGGTTCCCCCGTATCGGGGCCTCCATCGAGCCCCCCACTTCTCCCCTATGTCGTCTCCATTGCCCCCAAATTTTGAGGGTAGCCGCCACCACTGGGCTCGTGATATACCTCGTTGGAGGGAGCGGCAGCGGCGCCGTTACCAGCGCCTCCAGGCTCGTGCCCACACAGGACGCCACCTCCATCCTCTTCCATGCTGCCCCTTCCCCGTCCATTACCCACTTACGCACCATCGCTGCGTTGGCAGCCCAATAGTACCCACAGAGGTTGGGCAACGGCAGCCACCCCCTATCCCTGCCCCATTCCAGGAACACCCTTCTCACCCTCGGAGTCCCATGCGCCCACACAAATCCCGTAATACTCCTGTTGACCCACCTAAAAAAGGCCTTCGGGATAAGGATGGGGAGGCACTGGAACAGGAACAAAAACCTCGGGAGCACCGTCATCTTAATGGACTGCACCCTCCCCGCCAGTGACAGCGGTAACATATCCCACCTCTTAAACTCCTCCTCCATCTGCTCCACCAACCTTGTGAGGTTGAGCTTGTGCAGGGCCCCCCAACTCCCAGCCACCTGGACCCCATGGTACCTGAAGCTCTTCCCTGCCTGCTTCAGTGGGAGCCTACCAATCCCCTCCTCTGATCCCCCGGATGCACCACAAACAACTCACTCTTGCCCAGGTTCAACTTATACCCAGAGAAACCCCCGAGTTCACTAAGAATCCTCATCACCTCCGGCATCCCCCCCACCGGGTCCGCCACATACAGCAACAGGTCGTCCGCATACAGCGACACTCGATGCTCCTCCCCACCCCGCACCAGGCCCCTCCAGTTCCCTGACTCCCTCAATGCTATGGCCAGGGGCTCAATCGCCAACGCGAAGAGCAAGGGGGACAGGGGACACCCCTGTCTCGTCCCCCGGTACAGCCGAAAGTACTCCGACCTCCTCCTATTTGTGGCTACACTCGCCATCGGGGCCTCGTAGAGCAGCCTCACCCACCGGATAAACCCCTCCCCAAACCTCTCCAGCACCTCCCACAAATACTCCCACTCAACCCTATCAAAGGCCTTCTCCGCATCCAATGCCACCACTATCTCCGCCTCCCCTTCCATGGCCGGCATCATAATGACATTGAGGAGCCTTCGCATGTTCGCATTCAACTGCCTTCCCTTCACAAACCCCGTCTGGTCCTCATGAATGACCTCGGGCATACAATCCTCTATTCTAGTGGCCAGGATCTTTGCCAGCAGCTTAGCATCGGCGTTTAGCAGCGAAATCGGCCTATATGACCCGCACTGCAGAGGGTCCTTGTCCCGCTTCAGGATCAAGGAAATCAGCGCCCATGACATAGTTGGGGGCAAAGCCCCCCCCCCCCCTCCCTTGCCTCGTTAAAGGTCCGGACCAACAGGGGGCCCAACAGGTCCAAATACCTTTTATAAAATTCCGCTGGAAACCCGTCCGGCCCCGGCGCCTTCCCAGACTGCATGCTCCCTATCCCTTTGACCACCTCCTCCAGTTCGATCGGCGCCCCCAGTCCTTCCACCTGCTCCTCCTCCACCCTCGGGAATCGCAGCTTGTCCAAGAAGCGTCCCATTCCACCCCCTCCACCGGGGGTTCCGACCGGTACAGTTCCCCATAGAAGTCTCTGAAGACCCCATTAAAATCTACTCCCCTCCGCACCACCTTCCCTGCCTTATCCGTCACTCCTCCAATCTCCCTGGCCGCGTCCCGCTTTCGGAGCTGGTGTGCCAGCATCCTGCTCGCCTTCTCCCCATACTTATACACCGCCCCCTGTGCTTTCCTCCACTGAGCTTCCGCCTTTCTGGTAGTCAATAGGTTGAATCTGACCTGAAGGCTAAACCTCTCCCCCAGCAATCCCTCCTCTGGAGCCTCCGCATATCTCCTATCCACCCGCACCATCTCCCCTATCAGTCTCTCCCTCTCCCTCTGCTCCCCCCTCTCCCTATGGGTTCGGATGGCAATCAATTCTCCCCTCATCACCGCCTTCAATGCCTCCCAGACCGTCCCCACTCGGACCTCTCCGTTGTCATTGGCCTCAAGGTACCTCTCGATACACCCCCGAACCCTCTCAGCCACCTCCTCATCTGCCAGCAGCGTGATACCATTTCTGACCATGACCCCGTTTCTGACCGTGACAAGTTTCTGCAACTGACACGTTTGCGACCGTGACACGTTTGCGACCATGACGCATTTGCGACCGTGAAGTATTTTCGACAATGCTGTCGTTTCTGACCATGATGTCTTTTCTGCCATGATGCGTTTTCTACCGAGACGTGTTTCCGACTGTGACATGTTTACAACCATGATGCGTTTCCGACCGTGACGCACTTCAAAACGCGACGAGTCTCCAACCGGGACGCGTCTCCGACCAGGACATGTTTCTGATCACAACGCGCTTTGACCCAAGACTTGTTTCTGGACACAGTGCCTTTCGGGTTTCCGGCCATGCCGCATGGGGGCACGGTAGCACAGTGGTTAGCACAGTTGTTTCACAGCTCCAGGGTCCCAGGTTCGATTCCCGGCTTGGGTCACTGTGCGGAGTTTGCACTTTCTCCCCGTGTCGGCGTGCAGCTTAGGTGGATTGGCCATGCTAAATTGTCCTTAGTGTCCAAAAAGGTTAGGTTGGGTTATAGGGATAGGGTGACGCAGTAGGTTTACGTAGGATGCTCTTTCCAAGGGTCGGTGAGACTCGATGGGCCGAATGGCCTACTAATGCATTATAAATTCTATGACCTCGATAACCTTTATGACGCATTTCCAAACATGACGCGTTTTCTGTCATGAGACATTTCCGACCGTGACGCGTTTCCGACCGTGACGCGTTTCCGACCGTGGCGCATTTCTACGTTAAGCGTTTCCGACCACGCCGCGTTTCCGACCACGCCGCGTTTCCGACCACGCCGCGTTTCCGACCGCGCCGCGTTTCCGACCGCGCCGCATTTCCGACCGCGCCGCGTTTCCGACCGCGCCGCGTTTCCGACCGCGCCGCGTTTCCGACCGCGCCGCGTTTCCGACCGCGCCGCATTTCCGACCGCGCCGCATTTCCGACCGCGCCGCATTTCCGACCGCGCCGCATTTCCGACCACACCGCGTTTCCGACCACGCCGCGTTTCCGACCACGCCGCATTTCCGACCACGCCGCATTTCCGACCACGCCGCATTTCCGACCACGCCGCATTTCCGACCACGCCGCATTTCCGACCACGCCGCATTTCCGACCACGCCGCATTTCCGACCACGCCACATTTCCGACCACGCCACATTTCCGACCACGCCACATTTCCGACCACGCCACATTTCCGACCATGACTTGTTTTATGCCTTGAGGCGTTGTCTATCGTGCAATGTTTTCTACCATCACATGTTACGCATTTTGACCATGCCGCATTTATGACTTCGAGGAGCTTTCTACCACGACACGTTACCGATCATAACAGGTCTCTGACCATTTCCGACCATGACAGGTTTCCGACCATGACACGTTTTCTACCTAATTATTTTGGATAGAATTAGTAGTCACATGGAAAAATGTTGGGGAATGCGCCGATTAGTGAGTGGGAGAAACTGAAGGAGATCAATATTAGGGAAATGGTGTTGAGGAAATTGATGGAATTGAAGGCTGATAAATCCCCAGGGCATGATAATCTACATCCCAAAGTATTTAAGGAAGTGGTTCTAGAAATAGTAGATGCATTGGTGGTCATTTCCCAGATTTCTATAGACTCTGGAACAGTTCCTGCAGGTTGGAAGGTAACTAATGTAACTCCACTATTTAAAAAATAGAGAGAGAAAACAGGGAATTATAGACCAGTAAGCCTGACACAGGTAGTAGGGGAAATTCTACAATCCGTTAGCAAAGATTTTATACCAGAGCACTT
Source organism: Scyliorhinus canicula (assembly GCF_902713615.1). Classification (NCBI taxonomy): domain Eukaryota; kingdom Metazoa; phylum Chordata; class Chondrichthyes; order Carcharhiniformes; family Scyliorhinidae; genus Scyliorhinus; species Scyliorhinus canicula. The sequence goes on along the minus strand of NC_052153.1, from coordinate 79,305,413 downwards.
AGAAAACAGTGGCAGGATCATACAGAGTCAGCATGGATTTATGAAGGGGAAATCATGCTAGACAAATCTACTGGAATTCTTTGAGGATGTAACTAGTAGATTTCACGAGGGGGAGCCAGTGGATGTGATATATTTGGACTTTCAGAAGACTTTTGACAAAGTCCGCATAAGAGATTAGCATGTAAAATTAAAGCGCATGGGATTAGGGGTAGTGTATTGTGATGGGTAGAAAATGGCTTGGCAGACAGGAAACAAAGAGTAGGAATTAACGGATCTTTTTCAAATTGGCAGGCAGTGACTAGTGGGGGGCCACAGGGATAGGTGCTAGAACGCCAGCTATTCACAATATTTATAAATAATTTAGATGAGGGAACAAAATGTCATATCTCCAAATTTGCAGATGACACCAAATTGGGTGGGAGGTGGAGTTGTGAGAAGGATGCAAAGATCCTTCGGTGTGATTTGGATAAGTTGAGTGAGTTGGCAAATGAATAGTAGATGAAGTATAATTTGGATAAAGGCGAGGTTATCCACTTTGGTAGCAGAAATTAAAAGGCAGACAATTATCTGAATGGTCATAAATTAGGAGATGGGAACGTACAACAAGACCTGGGTGTCCTCGTACACCAGTCATTGAAGGTAAGCATGCAGATCCAACAGGCGGTAAAGATGACAAATGGTATGCTGGCCTTCACAGCGAGAGGATTAGAGTACAGGAGCAGGGATGTCTTACTGAAATTATATAGGGCCTTGGTGAGGCCACACCTGGAACACGGTGTGCCGTTTTGGTCTCCTTATCAGAGGAAGGATATTCTTGTTCTAGAGGGAGTGCAGCAAAGGTTTACCAGACTGATTCCTGAGATGGCAGGACATACGCATGAGGAGAGATTGTGTCAGTTAGGATTGTATTCTCTGGAGTTAAGAATGAGGGGGAATCTCATAGAAACCTAAAAAGTTCTCACAGGACTAGACAGGTAGATGCAGGAAGGATGTTCCTGATCGTGGGTGTGTCCAGAACCAAGGGTCACAGTCTGAGGATATGGGGTAGACCATTTAGGACAGAGATGAGGAGAAATTGCTTCATCCAGAGATTGATGAGCCTGTGGAATTTGTTACCACAGGAAGTAGTTGAGGCCAAATATATTAATGATGTGGATGAGAATTTAGGACGCATGGTTAGTAACTGGACAATGAAGAAGGTTATCTTGGATTGCAATGGGATCTTAATCAATTGGGCCAGTGGGCCGATGAATGGCAGATGGAGTTTAATTTAGATAAATGTGAGGGATACATTTTGGCAGATCGAATTGGGGCAGGACCTACTCAGTTGATGGTAGGGCGTTGGGGAGAGTTATAGAACAAATACAACCAGCAGTACAGATTCATAGCTCCTTGAAAGTGGAGTCACAGGTGGACAGTGTGGTGAAGAAAGCATTCGGCATACTTGGTTTCATTGGTCAGAACATTGAATACAGGAGGTGGGATGCCTTGCTGAAGTTGTACAAGACATTAGTACGGCCGCACCTGGAATACTGTGTACAGTTCTGGTCACCCTATTATAGAAAGGATATTATTAAACTAGAAAGAGTGCAGAAAAGATTTATAAGGATGCTACCGGGACTTGATGGCTTGAGTTATAAGGAGAGGCTGGATAGACTGGGACTTTTTTCCCTGGAGTGTAGTAGGCTTAGGGGTGATCATATAGAGGTGTATAAAATACTGAGGGGCATAGATAAGGTAGATAGTCAACATCTTTTCCCAAAGGTAGAGGAGTCTAAAATTAGAGGGCATAGGTTTACGGTGAGAGGGGAGAGATAAAAAAGGATCCAGAAGGTCAATTTTTTCACAGAGGGTGGTGAATATCTGGAACGAGCAGCCAAAGGCAGTTGTAGAGGCGGGTACAATTTTGTCTTTTAAAAAGCATTTGGACAGTTATATGGGAAAGATAGGTATAGAGGGTATGGGCCAAATGCAGACAATTGGGACTAGCTTAGTGGTAAATACTGGGCGGCATGGACAAGTTGGGCCTAAGGGCCTGTTTTCATGCCGTAAACTCGATAACTCTATAAAACATTGTATGTTTTCAAGAAGGAGTTAAATATAGCACTTCGGGCAAAAGGAATCAAAGGATATGGGAGGAAAGAGGGATTAGCCTATTGAGTTGGATGATCAGTCATGATCGTAATGAATGGCGGAGCAGGCTCAAAGAGCCGAATGGCCTCCTCCTGCTCCTATTTCTGACCATGGCATGTTTTCTACCATGGCTCGTTACGTGTTGCCGACCATGACACGTTTCTGACCATGACATAGTTCAAAAAGAAATAGTAAATTATGAAAACTGCTTTGAAAAACAACTGACTAAGAACAAAATGCTCAACTCATTGAGAAAATCACTTTAGCCTCAAAATGAAATTGTCATTCATTTCCCACTGAAGTTATAATGCAAGATCAGCATAAAATACTGAGGAAATTTTAAACCACAATCTGCAGAAGTTAAAAGAGACAGATAATCTTACCCATATCCATTCATTGGCCTTCAGTTCCACAGCATTCTCAGGTTCTGCACTGTAGAGACACCACAGGCATTGTAACAGGTTCTGGTGGCTCTCCTCTGTATTAACAAACAGTAATCAGTTTAAATATAAAGTAGACTGAAGTATGTAAATCACTTACCGCCAAGTATCTGCATTAGACTTTAATGGTACACTGAAACTTCCTTAGAGTTCACTTTAACAGTATGAATTAGAGCATGTTACCATAAATCATAAGCAGCTGTGTAGAGACAGAAATTCCAGTTTACTTGAACAATTACATATTTGTTGCAGAGAAAAATACTAGATTATAGGTTTACTATTATACATTTTGAGCACTAAATACTGGCTAGACTAATGTCTTCATGTAATTATGTAAAAAAAATACATATCATCAACATAACTATGAATCAGTAATAAAAATGCACATCCACATCAGTTACAGGTTTAAAATCCAAATAATGAATAGATGTAAACAGGTTTGTTCTCTCACATGGAAATGACATCCACTAAATCTCCAACTTTTAAAAGTTTCTCTCTTTCACCACTAATGCCTAAATGAATGATTTCAATTCATGTGACAGCACAAGAACACTGAGTGAATAACATTGGGCACAATTCCCCCAATCGGCAACTAATTGCTCCTGCCAGCGGGAAAACCAGATTGATTCCCATTTGCGCTGGGAGCAACCCTCTCGTGCCATGCAACGGCACTTAGAAGATATGTTACCCTCAATTGGGTTTTCAGTGCCATTCCCACCACACCTCATCCCCCTGCACCCCCAGTTCTCCCCTTCAGCATCCCCTCATTCCCTCCATCCACCCCTTCTGGCCCATCCCTTGGCAGTGCCCACCTGGTAGCTTACAGTCCGGGGGTGGCAAGGGGGTGAGTACCCTCCCTGCAAATTCCTCAAGAGTGGCATGGGCGAGAGGGGGAGGGGGCGGGAGGGGGGTGCTTCATGGAAAATGGGCATCAGGGGAGCTTGTGCTGGGTGGAAATGGCTCAGGTCAGGGGTCTTTCATGGGATAAGGGTTGTGTGGCTGCTCTTACATTCTGCAGCCTTTAAGATCTTTTAACAGTCAGTCAGTATCTAGAAATTAGATATTCTCTCACAATAAAGTGGAAGTGTTCCCACCTGGATCCCTAAAATCTTTAAAAGCTCCTTTAGTATGCCAGGGTGCTGCCCCACACCTGTTACAGAAAGAAAGGGATTAATTTAAACAGTCCTGATTTCTCCACTCACTATCCATCCATAAACAGAAAGGTGCTGTATTTTCCCCAATCTTTCAGTGATCTAATCCTCTATTTTGTTTTGATAAACATTTTATTGGAGGCATTTTCAAATACACACATAACAAAGCAGAAAAAAAACCACCAAAAAAACCACAGCAACAGCAAACAGGCGAAACACCCTTACACATGCCCCCAACCATCTTCCCCCCCACCCCCACCACTCTACCCACTGCCACCCAGGCGCCTGCCCCCTTTTTTAACTTTTTAACCCAACTCGAACAGAAACCATCCCCACCCCTCTTGCCCTCTATTTCCTCCTCAGACAGGAGTTTGTCCTGCAGCACCAGGGGTGGCAGAGTCAGAGACAAAGGCACCTCCTTCCTCACAAAGACCCTAACCTGCAGATACCTGAGCCCATTCCACTTCAGCAACTGAAATGTCCCCTTCAGCTCCTCTAGGTCGGCAAACCTGCCCCCAACAAATAAATCCCAAAGTATTCCATTCCCACCAGCAACCCCCAGAACCTGGCATCGAACCCCGGCGGGGAAAACCTATTATTGTAGCACTGGTTCCACACCTTCAATGCTGATACCACCACTGGGCACGTGGGGTACCTGGCTGGTAAGAACGGAAAGGGTGCCAGCAATAGTGCCTTCAAACTGGTCTCTTTCCACGAGGCTGCCCCACACCAACCGTACCTCTACTGCCCATTTCTTAACCATTGCAATGTTTGATGCCTAATAATAGTTTTGCAAGTACAGCAATGGTAACCTTCCTAAAAAAGGACTTGGGCACAAAGATCAGGAGGTTCTAAAACGCAAACAAAAATATCAGCAACAGCTGAACAGTCATCTTTATTGTCTAGATCCGACCAACCAACAACAATGGCAGCAGATCCCACCTCTTAAAGTCCATCGCCTTTATTCCCTCCACCTACTGCGCCAAATTCAACTTGTGTAGCTGGGCTCAACTCCGTGCCACTTCTATCCCAAGGTAACGAAAACTCACCCTGACCAACCGAAGCAGCAACCCCCAAACCCCTCCTCTGAACCCGGGCATTAAGTGGGCATATCTCATTTTTCTCTATGTTGAGCTTGTACCCCGAAAAGAGACCAAACTCCCCCAAAATCCCCATGATCCTGCCAAAGCTCCCAACTGGGTCCAAAATATACAGCAGATCATCCGCATAAAAAGAAACTCAGTGCACCCGCTCACACTCAAAAACCCCTCCACCCTCTCGAGACCCTCAGCGCCACTGCTAAGGGCTCAATCGCCAGGGCAAAGAGCAGTGGGGAGAGTGGACAGTCCCGCCACGTCCCCCAGTGTAACACAAAGTACTCCAGACTGACCCCATTAGTCCAAACACTCGCCTCAGGCAATAGTCGAACCCAGTCCACGAATCCGTGCCCAAACCCAAATCGTCCCAGCACCTCGAATAAATACACCCACTCCACCCGATTGAAAGTTTTCTCTGCGTCCATCGGCACAAACACTTCCATTTCTCGGCCCTCCAAGAGTATCATAATTACATTCAGTAACCGCCCCTTCACAAATCCCGTCTGGTCCTCGTCTATCACCCCCGTACACACAATTGCCCCACCGCCTTTCCCATGGACATAAGTCCAAACTCCATCTAGATCTTGTCTTTCCCTCAACAAATCAACCCTCAGAATGGCCTCCACCAACCTCAACCTCTCAGCCCACCAGACCCTCTCCCTGTGCGCTAGAGATTCAGATAAACCCCCTCCTTAACCACTGCCTTCAGCACCTCCCACAACGTGGAGGTGGAGACCTCCCATGTCTTATTCTGCTCCACGTAGTTCTGGATAGCCACCCTTACCTTTTTTCGCAAATCTTATCCATTAACCCCACATCCAGCATCCCTGGAGGCCATTGGGGACTCCCCTTTGCCATCCAAAAATCTACCCAATCCAGTGCGTGGTCAGACACCATGATCGCCAAATATTCTAATAGGGCCTTGTCCAGACAAAGAAGTCAATCTGGGAGTACATCTGGTGGACGTGCAAGAAAGATGTAAATTCCTTCGCCCTCGGCCTCACAAACCGCAACAGATCTGCCCCTCTCATGCGTTCCATAAACCCCAACAGCTCTTTTGCCATGGTCAACACCTTCAGGAAAGTGGAACGCAACCAGTCTCCCCCCCCCTTACAAGATTCCACGCAAGTTAGAAATCCAGCCAGAAAATGTTTAGTGAAGGTTCTTTCAGTTGGCTTTTTCTGGTAGAATTCCTGGTCTTGATCCTAGGAACTCGTTTGCAGGTTGAGACTGTTGAGGATGCAGCAAAGTATTCTTGTATCCTGGAAATTAGTTCACTCTGTAGGCAAAATACAGGGTCCTTTCTGGAGGTCAGACTTTGGAGATAGATAGAAATCAAAGGCAGGCTGCTAACCTGGCGTCCGGTTTTCTTCGGAGGTTAAACCGCAATGGAAGACAAAATCCAGAATATCTGAGTAATTAAAGGATATCAAACAGCTCAAGTCTCTGTGACAGGTCAGGCTATTCAGCTAATGAGCTCCCCTGTTAAAATTCATTGTGTTTTGAGAACATAGAACATACAGTGCAGGCCATTCGGCCCATCGGGTCTGCGCCAACCCACTTAAGCCCTCACTTCCACCCTAGCCCCGTAACCCAATAACCCCTCCTAATCTTTTTTGTCACAAAGGGCAATTTATCATGGCTAATCCACCTAACCTGCACGTCTTTGGACTGTGAGAGAAACCCACGCACACACGGGGAGAACGTGCAGACTCCGCACAGACAGTGACCCTGCAGGGAGTCGAACCTGGGATCCTAGCACTATGGAGCCATAGTGCTATCCACTTGTGCTACCGTGCTGCTAAGTTAACTGTAGAAACATTATCACAACTTTGGAGATGAGGAGTCACGAATAGCTCTGCCTTTGTCCATTGCTGGCTGCTGCAGCTCTATCTTCTGCTAATCCACTGTATTGGCTTGGCTGGAATGTTTATGCAATGCAAGGAATGATGTGTTCCAGGGATTTGATGTGTTACCCTTTGTGCTTAAATTGCTCAGAAACTCCCAGAACTACCATCATATGGTCAGCGGAGGCCGTTTTATCAGTTCAGCCACATGTCCACTAAAAGAAATAATAATTTTATAAAGTAGTTAATTGTATTACAATACAACATTTCTGGGTATAGGGTACTGAGGAAAGATAAGGAAGGAAGAAAATAGGAGTAGGGGTATTGAAGAAGAGAATAAATTAGAGCTGGAAGGAGACTGTCCTTGTGGGATTAACTAGTTTGAGTTCAGAAACAGGAGAGGGACCATTATGTTAATTGGTATATTCTACAGAATATATTCCATATTCTACAAATAGTGCGAAAAAGATAGATGAGCAGATTTTCAAAGATATTAAGAACTATAGAATTATGATAATTACATTTTTTTTCATTTATTCATGGGTGTGAGCACCCCTGAGAAGACCAGTATTTTTTTTGCTCATCCTTAATTGTCCTTGTGAAGGTAGTGATGAGCCTCCTTTTGGAACCGCTGCAGTCCATGTGGTGTAGGTATACCCAATGCTGTTAGGAAGGGAGTTCCCATGTTTTTGATCCAGCAACAGCGAAGAAATGGGGATACAATTCCAAGTCAGAATAGTGTGTAACCTGGAGGAAAACTTGCAGGTGGTGCTCTTCCCATATTGCCTTGTCCAAGGTCATAGATTTGTAATGTCTGTCAAAGGAGGCTCTGGGGAGTTATGTTAAGGGTAGAAAGGGAAGGCATTTCTGAAGTGTATTCAGGAGAATTTTCTTGATAAGCATGTTTCCTGCCCAATGAGGAAGGAGGAATTGCTGGATCAGGTCCTGTGGGATGGCATAGATCAAGTGGCGAATTTAAATGTCAGGGAACACCTCAGGAATAGTGATCAGGGCAGCACGGTGGCGCAGTGGATAGCACTGCTGCCTCATGGCGCCGAGGTCCCAGGTTCGATCCCGGCTCTGGGTTACTGTCCGTGTGGAGTTTACACATTCTCCCATGTTTGCGTGGGTTTCGTCCCCACAACCCAAAGATATGTAGGGTAGGTGGATTGGTCTCACTAAATTGCCCCTTAATTGTAAAAATTGAATTGAGTACTCTAATTTTTAAAAAAGGAATAGTGATCAGTGTAGCATAAGGTTAGTCATGGAGAAGAACAAGAACCAATCAGAATCAAAATACTTAACTAGAGAAATTGGTGGGGTCGGGTGTGTCAGCATGGAGGGTCCCCTGGCAGGTCCACGTTGCACTGTGCAGGGCTCAGCCTGGGTGTTTAGAATAGTTAATCTGAAGTTAGACTATTTCTTTCCTTCCACTTCTTTCAGAGTAACTCTAGTGAAGGACTGGCAGAACCATCCAAAAGTAGTGATTGAAATCACGTCGAATGGTTCCAGGCCCAGCAATTGTCCAGCTAACGTTAGCCTTTGTGGACATTTGCCGAGCAAACCCTTACATGGGAACTTCCAAGAGGGACTCCCCAGTGCATATTTGGGCTACGCCCCAAATCACACACTTGGAAGACAGGACATTGTGGCCCATGATTCCACTAAATCATGTTTTGAAGGCCAATCAGCTACAGGTGACTTATTAAACAACATCAACAATCATTACAACCAACAGATATGAAATCATCAGGAAGATCATGATGGATGTCAAACAAACACCCTCTGGGTCAGGTAATTTAACACAATTGTTGTCAACTATATTTAATTTGCATATTCTAGTTCAAATTATCTTTAAATTAGATGAGTTTTCTGATCAAAAGCAAGCAGCTTCCTCCCACAGTTCATCTAAGAATTACTAGAAGTGCATTTATGGTGCATCAACCCCCAAAGAACATGGCAAACCTGATATTAGCATGCCAAAATACTCTGTTCAAAGGGGTACTACAGCAGTAAGCTAGTCATCTTGTCTCCATGCATACACATTGACTTTAACAAAGGCACAATTACCATTTTAAGTATGGTGTTTAAAATTGCTATTTATAATTAAGCAAAGACAAGCGAAACCAAAAATTCATTATTTTTAATATAACTTCTCAATCATAATGCATGATTTGGCATGAAAAATTCAGTCTCCTTCTGAACTTGATGCTTCCAGTTCACAAAGGTGTCTGAAGGTTAAATTAATTTTGTCTGAAAATCTTCATAAACTTACCATGTGCTACGACAAATGGATTCCAACAAAGTCTGCCCAATAATTGGCCAATCAGTGGAAATAATTTTAATACTGAAGTAACATTCTGTAATAAGAGGAGAAATGCACTGGTCAGGATTTATACAAAACAGACATAGGTCATTGGAAAGAATTATACTTTATTAATATACTGCTGCAATATCATGAAACTGCTCACAGTTGAATCATATTTACCCAGTTTTTAAAAATTATTGCTGGTGCTTCTGCACGATCAGGTGATGGACACTGGACTCATATGACACATGTTTGCTGGTATAGTATTTCCAAATTGAAAGTATCCTTAATATACTTCTCACAATGTAGCTATTAAGTGCAAACAATCTTTGTTAAGCATAACTACAACCAGAATGCACCTTTAAACACCAAAATAAGGTACAATTGGTAAATATCAAAGTTTTATAACAGATCATACAAATTAGCAATTTTATTCAACTTGAAAGTTACAAAATCAGTTTAAAGAATATTTTCTTATATCTGTGCTGCTGTGCTATACACATAGGTACCTGTAGAGCGTGACATGCACCAGCTCATCCAAGTTGCATTGCTGGCTACAATCTGCCCAATGACAGCGAGCTCTATTTTTCCATGCAGGTATCTATATGTAATGCTTTCCTCACCCACTTTTTATATTTTAATGTCAGCAGTGTATTATGCCACCCTGGGCAAGTGCGTGGTCAATTCCAGCCCCACGTGCCCTGGAGTCACAACACAAGTTAATAACCAATAATGCTTATGAAAATACATGAGATCTTTGGTCCTTGGCTGTCCAATAATTACAGTCACCAGGTTTGTATAACCAGAACAAATATAGAATATGCAATAAAACTAGTTAATGTCGAACGAATATCTGACTTCCCCTTTAACCGCCTCACCCTCTACGCACACACACAAGACAGAAACACAGAGAGGAAGGAAACGGGTAAAAAATAACAATTAGGTAAAAAGATAAGCGTCCTTGCTTCAGATGATGAGTTGTTCAGTGCACTCTCTTCACAGTAGGAGTCTGGTTTAAAATCTCTGGCCCACAGCATGTAATGATCTTCTTTGCAGCTCAGCAGTATGTCTTATTCAGCGTTTCCAGGAGAGGCTGCTGGCTTCACACCAGCCTGATTTTAGAGTTATCAGATTCTGAATTCTGCTTGCAAAGCCATTTCTTCAGAGATGTGGTTATCAGATTCACACAGTGGCCTTTTGGTGAGAATCAACCAGATATTCCTGGTGCAAGTTGGTTAGATTCCTCCATTGAGCTTGCAGAATCAAACGTGAAACGAACTCCAGTCTTGTGACACTGAGAAACATGTCAGGGGACCAGAAACAATCGCCACTGATCACGACACATATTTGAGCCAATTCATTGGCCACCAGCCAATGCAATCGAACCAAGTCACACTGATGCCTTCCCGATTTTTCCTGCTTGATTTAAAAATACAGGCCATTTCTTCTGCTCAAGTTAAAGATACAGGCTGCATTAAAGTCACAGGTCCATTATGCATCCATGGATCAAAATGTAACAGCAAAATAAAAGAAAAGGAGGTAAGAGAATAAACAGGAAACAAACAGGACGGACCCCTACAGGTGACACAGCAGGAACATTGTCCTAATATTAAAACTCAAATTGAAGAAGCTCTCAACAGTCGATTGGATTACATGAAAACTTTTTGAAATCTGTTGTCAAACCAGCTGGAATTTTATTGGAGGCTTATGGAAAACCAAAATATTTTTGACGCTGGGAATTTGAAATAAAACTGAACATACTCAGCAGGTCAAGCAGCAGCTGCAGGAAGAGTATAAAAGGTAGGCCAAGTTTTTTTTAAATGGTATGTTGGACCCATATGCTGAAGTCCCACCTCCACTTCGGACAGATCCAATTTTTGCCATTGGGGAAGGGGACTCGGAGCGAGCAGATCCTATTCTGGCTGTTGCAAGGGCCTTAATCTGTAATGTGAGAATCACAAATTGATGGAGTAGACATAGTCACTCTTGAAGAATGAATAAAGTCTGTATAACTGTCACGATCTGAAGTTTTATAAATTCTCTGCACTTTAAACTTTTTTTTTTAAATTAAGGGGACATTTAGCACGGCCAATCCACCTACCCTGCACATCTTTGGGTTGTGGGGATGGGACCCATGCAGACATGGGGAGAATGTGCAAAATTCACACGGACAGTGACCCGGGGCCAGGATCGAACCTGGACCCTCGGCGCCATAAGGCAGCAGTGCGAACCTCTGCACCACCGTGTCGCCCTTCCTGCATTTCAAACTATTTAAAAAGCAGGCTGCGACTCGCACAGAGAGCGAGAGAAAACCCTGCTTTGATTAAGAAACCAATTGTTGCAGGTTAAGAATGTTTCAACGCAGTTTTGTGCAGTTTCAATAGAATTGTTTGCTGACATCTCCCCAGAAGCTATTGTCATTATGAATGCATGACTGAGTTTCCAAAGCTACAATTATCTCAGCAGGTTTCGGAGTTCAGTTTGAATGACAGTTTGAAGAAGGTATGAAAGGATAAACTGCCTTTGGTGTGGGACCTGAATAGAAGTTTGTTTGTTTTTATAAGAGATTAACCACTCAAAGGGATTTAAAATCTTTGAATGGGTCTTCTGAATCTGTTTTTTTCTCCACTATCAAGTGTCTATGATTAAGAGCTTCTGAAACTTCCTAACCAGTCCACCTCGGCACTTGCCCATCCCCATGGCACCTGCACTCTGCTTCCAGGATCAGCTAGCCTGGCTCCATCCTGTTCCTGCACATCAGCCCCGGAGTGACAATCGCGGAATTTGAGGTATTTTTTAAACCAAGGTGGGTCCTGTAAGTTGGGCGATTCTCAACTTAAGCTATTATTCTCGGCAGCATAAATCTGATCCCTAATGTTTCAGTTAATGATCTTTCATCAGAACTGGAAAAATTTAGAGAGGTAACAGGTTATAAGCCAGAAAAGAGAACTAAAGGGAAGGACCGTGTTAGGGTGGAAAACAGGAGCGATTCTGGCGACTGTTCGGGGAGGATGGTACAGGAATTGAACCGTGCTACTGGCCTGCCTTGGTCTGCTTTCGAAGCCAGCAATTTAGCCCTGTGCTAAACCAGCCCCATTCTTTTTTTGTAACTATGGAAAGTTGTCTCAGACGCACTTTGACTTGAAATTACAAATATAACTCAAGTAAGCTTAATATATATCTCCGGAAAAACAGAATGTAGAAATACTCAGCAGGTCAGCCAGTATCTGTGGTGTAAGAAACAAAGTTTACGGTTCTTTCACAACTGGAAAGGTTAGAGTTTTAACAGGTTTTAAATAAGTATTGAGGCGGGGTGGATGCAAGTTCAAGGAACAGCACTTCATCTTTTGATTAGGCACCTTATAGCCTTGGAGTTCAACAATCATAACCTCTATCCCTATTTATTTTCAGATGACAGCTGTTGATAATGATCCTGCTTTTCCCAAGTACATCACTAATACACCAATCTTTTGTATGTTTGCTTGGTCCATTAACAACCCTTTGCCTTGAACCATCATTCCTTTTATCATTTAATCTCTCCTGCCTTCCACCCTCTCAATAGAGTTTAGCTTTTTTTCATTCCCCCTCCACCCCGCCTCAATACTTATTTAAAACCTGTTAAAACTCTAACCTTTCCAGTTGTGAAAGAACCTTAAACTTTGTTTCTTACACCACAGATACTGGCTGACTTGTTGAGTGTTTCCAACATTCTGTTTTTCCTGAGATATATATTAAGCTTACTCGAGTTATATTTGTAATTTCAAGTCAAAGTGCATCTGAGACAACTTTCCATATTTACAAAAGCAGTGGCACCATAAAGTGAGCCCGATTCGTGTGTGTCCTAGAAATGGCTCACTCTAAGAATACACATGATGTGGAAATGCCAGCGTTGGACTGGGGTGAGCAGAGTAAGAAGACTGACAACACCAGGTTAAAGTCCAACAGGTTTGTTTCGAATCACTAGCTGTCGGAGCACTGCTCCTTCCTCATTCACCTGAGTAAGGAGCAGTGCTCCAAAAGCTAGTGATTTGAAACAAACCTGTTGGACTTTAACCTGGTGTTGTCAGCAGACTTCTTACTAAGAAAACACAGTCAGAGCTATACCTTTCTGTTGGGACTCCTAAGGAAAATGTTGTGAATATTGAATATTTAAGTTTTTCTTTCCCAACCAATTATATTAAGTTTGTAATAATTTTTACTGTCTCACCTCCATACTTCAATCATTATGGGCTCCATGCTAAAGGCCTGTAATAGCCACGTTGCAACTTGCAGGTCCCCTGATCATTTTAGAAATATATCACCAAAAACGAATGGATCTCACACTCTGGCTGCATTCTATCAATTGGACATATCAAAAGTAATCGCAAAGGGCTACACAGTTGGTCATATTTCATCGATTGGCTCTCCTTCACGTATACATCCAAACTAAGTAAGCAGAATGGTGCTCAATTTCCCCCCCCTGAAAATCTATCGTTGAAGAATTACTCCACCTTCATGCTAATCACAGTTACATACACATCAAATAACTGAACCAACTATACAAATCTGGTATAAATTATGAAGATCTAACTTATTTTTAACAGTTCACAGTCTAAGGACTATTATAAAGAGTTTCTTTATAAGGAGAATAGATTGGATAGGCTGGAGTTGTTTTCCTTGGAATGGAGGAGGCTGAAGGGAAAAATAATTGAGGTGTATAAAATTGTAAGAAACCTGGGTAAAGTGGCTAAGAAGGACCTATTTCCTTTGGCAAAGAAGTCAATAACCAGGGGGATATAAATTTAAAGTAATTGGCAGAAGGATTAGAGGCAAGTTGAGGAATTTGTTTCACTGAAAGGAGGTCTGGAAAACACTGTCTGAAAGGGTGATAGAAGCAGAAACCCTCAAGCGCTGTAACCTATGTACCATGGGCTGGAAAGTGGGTGCACAAGTTTGGTTTTAAACAACTTTTCTAATTTCTGCCTTACTGGCATTGCATTGTAGCATCAGGCTTGGATTAAGTTGTGTTAAAAGCAAATTACTAAGGATACTGGAATCTGAAGCCAAAAGAGAAAATGCTGGAAAATCTCAGCAGGTCTGGCAGCATCTGTAGGGAGAGAAAAGAGCGAACGCTTCAAGTCCAGATGACCCTTTGTCAAATCTATGAAACGTTAGCCCTTTTCTTTCCCTACAGATGCTGCTAGACCTGCTGAGATTTTCCAGCATTTTCTCTTTTGGATTTAGTTGTGTTACACTCCTCATGGGGAAACTAAAAACAAAAATAACCAAATTTACTGAATGACACCCCAAGTGAAGAAATTGCCAGCAAGATTTCACTTTTTGTAACCTTTACTTTAACAAGAATCAGAATGAGCGTGAATTAAAAATGAATTAGCAGGCAAATAGTACTTCAAATGAAAAGGTAAATTTCACTTCAAATAGTCAATACAAATCGCAGGCATGTGTTACTACACCGAGTCATAGAATCACAGTATAGGAGAAGCCCTTCTGCCACCACCAATGTAGTGTTCTTGGTCCAATCATCTTCAGCTGCTTCATCAATGACCTTCCTTCCATAATAAGGTCAGAAATGAGGATGTTTACGGGCGGCACGGTGGCGCAGTCGTTAGCACTGCTGCACCAACAAAACTACACTAAATCTCCCATTTTCCAGCACTTGGCCCATAGCCCTGAATGTTATCTACAGGGTTCTAGAATCTGCTCTTCATTCATGCAGGGTAGGTCAGGAATATTATCCGACAACAGCTTTCACCTCGGTTTCAAGTGTACATGCATTGTCAGCATGGCACATTTCCATGAACACTCGCTTCTTCAGATCATGACATCTTCAGTATCTTATCCTCCTTTGTGTATCCTGCTTCAAGGTTAAGGATCCCAAGGACACATGGACCAGTTTATCTTATTGCTCAATTAAAATTACAATTGCTCCCTTTACAATTCATAGAAACTTTTAACATACTTTTAAATTACAGATTTCCATGCATTTTTAAATAATTACATATTTTCCTTATTGTTACTGCCACATAATGCCACATAAGTTTTATTGTTACTGCCACAAGTTGCCACATAAGTTTTCCCAAAATGGCTTAGCAATTTTTCATCCTAATTAACTGTTCCCATTTCCTTAAATTTCCTTTGCCCAATATTTACGTTTCTCGTTTGTTCTTTAAAGCACACCAGTGCAAAAGATAAAGCTGAAGCATTTGCTACAAACTTCAGCCAGAAGTACTGAGTGGATTATTCATCTTCGCCTCCTCCCGAGGTCCCCAGCAGCATAGATGCCTCTGCAGTCAATTTATTCACTCCACGTGATATCAAAAAATGGTTAAAGGCACTGGATAAAGGAAAGGCTATGGGCCCTGACAATATTCTGGCAATAGTACCGAAAGCCTGTGCTCCAGAACTTGTCATGCTCTTGGCCAAGCTGTTCCAGTACAGCTACAACACTGGTATTTACCTGGCAAAGGGAAAATTTACCCAGGTATGTCCTGTACACAAAAAGCAGGGCAAATCCAACCCGGCCAATTACTGCTCCATCAGTCTGCTCTCAATCATCAGTAAAGTGATGGAATGAGTCATTAATTGTCCAAGCAAGCATCACTTGCTGAGCAATAACCTGCTCAGTTAATGCTCAGTTTGGGTTCAGCTAGTGCAACTCAGCTCCTGACCTCATTACAACCTTGGTTCAAACATGGACAAAAGAGCTGAACTCCAGAGGTGAGGTAAGAGTGATTGCCCTTGATATCAGGGGTGCATGTAACAGTCTATGGCAGCAAGGAGAAAAACTGGATTCAATGGGAATTAGGGGGAAAGCTCTCTGCTGGTTGCACTCATATCCAGCAGAAAGAAAGATGGTAGTCATTGTTGGAGGTCAATTATCCCAGCTCCAAGACATCACTGCAGGAGCTCCATCATGTAGTGTTCTAGGTCTAATCATCTTTAGCTGCTTAATCAATGACCTTCCTTCCATAAGGTCAGAAATGGGGATGTTCGTGGGCGGCACAGTGGTTAGCTCTGCTGCCTACGGCACTGAGGACCTGGATTCGATCCTGGCCCTAGATCATTGTCTGTGTGGAGTTTGCACATTCTCCACATTCCAGGTGGGTTTCACCCCCACAACCTAAAGATGTGCAGTGTAGGTGGACTGGCCACACTAAATTGCCTGTTAATTGGAAATAAATAATTTGGTACTCTAAATTTTTTCTTTTTTGGTATCGAACTAGGAGTGGTTGACACCTGCCTAGCCGCCGCAGGCCTAGCAGACACAATGAGGCTGCATGGTCACCCTGAACATTTTTTGCCATGGATTCCTTTCAGGCACCGAGCGGCAACCTTTCTGTGATCTCTCAGACTTCTGCGCAGAGCTGCATCCGTGCCGTAACAGAGGCCCTGTATGCCTAGCGGCACAATTTATTCACCTGAATATGGACCGAGCCCACCAGGATGCGAGGGCAGTGGGATTCGCCATCGTCGCTGGGATGCCCCAGGTCCAGGGGATGATTGGCGGGATGCATGTCCCCCTATGAGCATCGCCGCATGAGGGAGTTCCCATCACAAACCGAAAGGGATTGCACTCTCTCAATATGCAATTGGTGCGTGACAACCAGCTGCGCATCACGCGCATCTGAGCCCAATACCCAGGCAGTGTGCACGGCGCCCTCATCCTGGCACAACGACGGTTCCTGACAGCTCCGAGGAGCTCCCTCGGGTGAGGGGTTGGCTCCTGGGCAACAGTGGTTCTCCACTGCAGTTGGGACTGATGATGCCAAACCAGAGACGACAGACCAACTCGGAGAACCACTACGACACCCATGCAGCATAATCGAGCGGTGCATCAGCAACCTGGAAGATGCAGTTCAGGTGCTGTACCATTCTGGTGGGGCCCTCGATTCAGCCCTAGGAGGCTCTCCCACATCATGGTGGCCTGCTATGTCCTCCACAGCATCACGCAGCAGAGTGATGACATGCTGGAGGAGGAGGATGAACACCACACAAGAAGGATGTGGGAGGGGAGACAGGCATGGGGCCCAGGCAGCCACAGGAGACTGCACAACATGTGCGTCAAGGCCGCCGCGCAGAGGAAAATCTAATCGGCTCCAAGTTCACCAACTAGGGGGCCTGGTCACCGGCAGCACGAACATTCCATCCCAACGCCCCCGCAACTGCACCACGTCTTGTGCTTCCCACCTGCTTCACCACAGGGTGCTGGCCCTGGGTTGGCAGTATCAGTGGGTGTGGTCCATGGGACGGACGAAGATCACGACCCGCTCCGCAATGAGCTCTGGTGCTCAACATCATTTGATGAGGTCGGACTCCATGGTAGCACTTTCCACCATCCCTCCACGTGGTCCCTGCATGCGTGCTGGTCACTCCATCTTGCAGTCGGTGTCTCTCTCTCTCTCGGTGTGTCTCTCTCTCAAACCCCTTCCCCCAGCCCACACATCCTGCAGACAGAGGCAGTTTGGAATGTCAGTGAACAGCTGTTTATTGTGATATATACAAGCATTATGCCGTAACCCCTATCGCTAACCTATGTGCTTCACCCGTGCTAATTTAACTGGTGTTTAACTTTCCGACTTTACGTTTCCCAACACTCCTTCTAGTGGGTAAGTCAGAAGTGAAGCGGCCTGCCGTTTATCTCGTCCTACGGCCAGGGTCCCCTTTGCCGGCCGTCCTCTGGCGTGACCGGGCCCGTCCAGTCTTCCGGGTGTCACGGGTGACAAGGTGCCACCCTGTTCTGCCCATCAAGAGGTGAGGTGGATTCAGAGGTGCTGCCATAGTTCAGCACCTCCCCTGCGAGGGTCATCGGCACAGGCCCCATCACCTCCTCATTCGTCGGGGTGCCCGATCGCCCCCGGGCTACTCCTTGGGATGGGGGGCATGGCTAGAGTGAGCTCCGGGGCTCCCCAGCCACCTGGCACTGCCAATCCTGGAGGCCTGCTCCCATTTCGATCACAGTATCCATGCTCATGGCCATGGAGCACAGGGGCAGGGCCATGTCTCTCTAGGATTGGCTCAGGTCAGCCAGTGCCAGGCCAATGCTCTCGACGGTCGCAGCCATGACCCACTGTGACTGGGCCAAGCTCTAGGCCACTGCTGCAATTTCCTTGTGGCCCTGGTACATGGCTGCCTGTAACATGGCCAGCCTGTCCTGTGCCTCAGCCACCGACCGCACTGCAGGAGGGGGTTGGTGTTGTCCAAGGGTCCGCCTTGGATGTCTTGACCCATGGCTGATATCTTTGCACCAGACCCCACCCGTGCGGTGTCAGCCTGGGTGGCATGCATGGTCGGCACCGCCTCTTGCCCCTGCACGTGGTTGGACTCCTCCACCTGTAGCTGCAGGCTCTGGATGGTTGCTGATACCCGCTCCTGTAGTCCCCAGCTCTGCGCCTGCATCTCCAACAATGATGGGAAGGTTCTTTCCAGAAGTGCAAGACCAGTCAGGACGGGAGCTAGTCCTTGGCGTCAGACCACCCTCCGACCGTTTTCCCCCTCTGGGGTTCCTACCTCCACCTGATGCACCGCTGCAAGTGTGTGGTGTGCACCAGATTGTGTCCCAGGAGCCTCTTCACTATAATACTCAACCAAGATGAGTGTCTCTGGGATGGTGGTGGGTGCCAGTGACAGCCGTGACGAGAAGTCAGTGTTGTCCCCGGGCATGTGCTCCAGGTTGTTACCGGTGTTATGGTGGGGACACGGATCATCAACAGGTCCTGTCTCATTACCAGGTGAGCCGCAGGGTTGCTGCTGGGGCAGGGGACCCCAGTTGGATCCGCCTCATCGTCAGGTGATTCTGCAAGACAGAAGACAAGACTCATGGTTAGATTATGGGTCGGCGTGGTGTGGGAGGGGAGGGGTGACACACATACCATAGGAACACCGCAATTCATTGGGGGCTCACTTGCATCTCCGATGCGGATCTCGACTCAGCACCTGCCTGCTCTCCAAACCCGCCAACCAGGTCCAATGCCCTCTGCTCTACAAAGGTGAGCGGGCGTAGGTCTAGTGGGACCGCTCCCGTCTTCGCTCTCTCCCTGCAGTTGTGGGCCGCCTTCTCTGGGGGCATGAATATTTCACGGTGTGAGACAAGTCGGACATGGGCAGCATAGGAGGTCTGCAGCCAATGTGTACAGGGAAACCGGCCATGGTAGTCAGTATGGGTGTTGGCCTGTGGTGCAAGGTAGGTGCAACCGGAATGCTGGCGGGTGGGGGAAGAGAACTACAAATGTGTGGAACAGGGTTGTGGTGACTCACCCTGCCTGGCCTGAGGAGTTGCCCATTCTCATCCAGCGCTGCCTACCAGTCTGCCTGGTGGGGGCCACATTTGGGGGACGGGGGAAATTGGGATGGGGCACGGTGGTGGTGGTGACTCACCCTGGCTGCCCTGAGGAGGTTGTGCAGCTTCTCACTATACGGTTGCCTAGTCCTGATGGTAGGGCCCACGGCCTCTGCCACCTGTGCCCAGGCCCAGTTGACATCAGCGGTTAGCAGCCTCCTTCCCATCCCATGGAACAGGGTTTCCATAGGGGCTGGTTTAGCTCACCAGGCTAAATCGCTGGCTTTTAAAGCAGACCAAGCAGGCCAGCAGCACGGTTCGATTCCCGTACCAGCCTCCCCGGACAGGAGCCGGAATGTGGCGGCTAGAGGCTTTTCACAGTAACTTCATTGAAGCCTACTCGTGACAATAAGCAATTTTCATTTCATTTCATTTTCATCCACGACTTCCAGCAGTGTCTCCAGCTCTGCATCAGCAAACCTCGGTGCCACTCTTCGGGGTTGCATATTCTTGGCTGGAATGGGAGTGTGTGGGGAGTGGAGTGCTTATATGCAGCTGCAGCTTATCAGGCTCTCAAGTGCCAATCCCAACCCTAGCAATCATACATCGGCATGCACTGGAATCTCACTACTTCCATGTGGTACCGGTGGTGGCCCATGTCCTGGATGGCTCCGGGGCCAGCGCTGCCATCGAGATCGTACAACACCCGCAATTCAGTCCCAGCATCAGGACTTAGTCTCTAAAACAGAGAATCTCACCAAGAATCAGAGGAAAAGAGGGAGAAATAAGGTAGAGAAGAGAGCATAATAAGCTAGAGAAAAGAGAGAAAAAGGAAGGAAGACAGAAAGAAAAGGAGAGACAAAGAACACGAGAGAGAAAAAAAGTTTTTTGCCTTCATGTTTGGTGTAAAGCAATGAATTGAAATTAAAATTCTCAACAGATTACCTACAAAAATACTACGGTCTTATATCTAATGTATTAAGAGTAGAATGTTTCTCTTAAACCATTATGTCTTAATTTCAAAATGAACATTTAGGTCTCAGATGAAAGAAATTTTGGATGTATTTATTGTTATCTGCTTTAAAATTTTTATGATATCACCAAGTCTTTGCCCGTAATCAACACAGCAATCTGAGGGCAAGGTACAAACTTGCAAGTAGAAAATACCACCAATTACCCAATTGAAAACCTTATTGAAATTCTTATTTCAAAGAGGAAATTAGGCTGTTTGATTCGCCAACAAGTCTCATGTGACATCTCTACCAATCCAGAGAAAGCTTCCTTTCATAATAAATCAAAATTACAGGAAATGCATTCCTGTTAACATTTAAGTATGGCCTGGTTCCCAATTGGTTGCACTGAGGTCCAGCAAAACAAATAGAACAGTCTCTCTGCTACTATTAACTTACTATTTCTCCCAATCTGTGTAACAGATTGTCTCTGGCTATGCCTTCAATAATTCTTTTGTTCCGTGAGTTGCTTACCATATGCTGTATGGCTCCATAAATCTGCTTCAGGAACGCCTGTAATTTAGGCAGGTGTCGGCAGACATCTTGCTGCGATTCAAAAGTGGTGGTGTTGCCCCACTCAACAGCCTTATTCAACCAGTACTCAAAGCTGGAAGCTGAAATGGAAGTATCTTCAGCCATACCAAAAGCCACAAAACTCAAAATCAAGTTTTAATGGTCATTTAAAAGAAAAGGAATCTTCCGCGAACACCGAGCATCTGCAAAAGAATGAAGCAAATCATTAATAACTTTTCAATAAGGCTTCTGAACAATCTTTTGAAATCCCGAGTACAAATACGACGAGTTTTTTTGTGCCAAAATGGCAGCAACTGAGTTTGAATAAGTAAATTACTTTAACATCCACTGCCCAGCTGGTGCTCAAATTTTTACCCATCTGAATTCGTCATCACCATAGAATCATAGAATTTACAGTGCAGAAGGAGGCCATTCGGCCCATCGAGTCGGCACCGGCTCTTGGAAAGAGCACCCCCTACCCAAGCCCACACCTCCACCCCATCCCCATAACCCAGCAACCCCACCCAACACTAAGGGCAATTTTGGACACTAAGGGCAATTTTTAGCACGGCCCATCCACCTAACCTGCACATCTTTGGACTGTGGGACGAAACCGGAGCACCCGGAGGAAACCCACGCACACACGGGGAGAACGTGCAGACTCCGCACAGACAGTGACCCAAGGCGGGAATCGAACCTGGGACCCTGGAGCTGTGAAGCAATTGTTCTAATCACTATGCTACCGTGCTGCCCCGTGCTACCAACATTTTATTGCAACAGTAATAAAATACTGCCCTGCACAAAGTAACAATTACCACAAATCTTGATACAATAGGGGCTGGTTTAGCACAGTGGGCTAAACAGCTGGCTTGTAATGCAGAACAATGCCAGCAGCGCGGGTTCAATTCCCGTACCGGCCTCCCTGAACTGGCACTGGAATGTGGTGACTACGGGCTTTTCACAGTAACTTCATTGAAGCGTACTTGTGACAATAAGCGGTTATTATTATGTATATACACAAACATTTCAACTCTGTGTTGAGGCACAAAGTATTAACTTTTTCTAAAAAGTCATTCATGAAATAGCTGTCTTCATTTACATTGGTGGAGACACATCCCAGACATAAGCAGCAAGGGAGGGGAGAAATTATAGTCAAGGAAAATAATCTGGCTTTCACAAGCCTGTGTAGAGAAAAGAATGTGATACTAAACTGTAACAAAATTAGGATGCAGATGAGAACATAACCCCACACAAACATTGCTTAGAGCAGTTCCTATTGTTACTTTAATACCAGTTTTGCAGCCAATTATGAAAGTACTTTGTTGAAACAAAAGGAAAATTGTCCAGTCACAGATTGGAGAGAGTAGAGGCATATGAACTCAGTGTTGTGGTCATGGAGATGGAACACTGATGTAGTTCCATGTCAGGATACTGTGTGGTTTGGAGGAGAATTTACAGGGGTGGTGTTCCCATGAATCCATTGTCCTTCTAGAGGGTAGAGTTTGAAAGTTTGGAAGGACGTGGGATACAATGATACTAGAGAGCACAACTGAGCTATCCGATGGAAACCTACTAAAAAATATATACTGTCTAGTGCAAGGTGTAAAAACTATTGTTCATATGAATTTCTATCCCAAAATCCCCGGTAATGCGGTCCACAAAACCCCAGCAAAACATTTCTATTTGTGCTGATACTTTTCACCCACTAGTTCCCCCTTTTTATTTCAAAGGATTGGAAATATGACTTCTGTTGCTCCCTCATAATTAATTCCTAATTCAGAGCATCAAGAGCGATTAGTATTCACAGCCTGGGAAATATTTAAATTGACAAGATTTAAATTGGAACTTCAACACTCCTGGCACGTCAATTATCTGAACCAATGACATTTAATAGTGCAAGATTTTCCAAACAGTTAGCTCTACCTTCTACAGAATGAAGCAAGATGATGCAAGGGGGGGGGTTAGATTTCTGAGATATTGGGACAAGTTCTGAGGAAGATGGGACTTGTACAGGCTGGTCAGATTGCAGCTGAACAGAGCTGAGATGAATTTCCAACACGGTGATTTGCTAGTGCAAAGGGTTCAAAATAACCTGGCAGGAGTGTGGGAACTCGAACCAGAAGGTAATATTAGAAGACACCATGGTGCAAAGAGAATGATTTTTTGTTGAACATTTTTTGTTGTCGCATCAAAACTAAAGAATTAGAGATGGCACACATCCAGTTCGTATAACTTAGTGCAAGGGGCTTATTTACAAGGTGCTGCTCAGACAGGGTACAATGTGAACTTCACAAAAGCCCGCGAAATGCTAAATGATGAAATTGTGTAACATGTGACATTACACCTGCCAATGGTGTTACTCTGATACATAGCAAGTAAGAAAGGGTTGAAAGATGGAACATGCCAATATATAATGTAGGTGATAATGATAATAATAATAAGCAGATACCAGAGTATGTCTACAGTCTGTTCAAGAAGGAAGTCGATGCCTAGAATCTGAGGTAGAAGGATCCATATCAGAATAAATTGGGAAAGATAGAAAGCACTCAGTAGGAAATAGTAAGGTATTAAGTGGGGTCAGAGTAAGAGGACATGTAATAAAGTCTAAATTAGTGTTACTGTGCATGTATTAGAATGCACAGAATATGGATTCACCTGAGGAAGGAGCTATGCTCCAAAAGCTAGTGATTCAAAACAAACCTGTTGGACTTTAACCTGGTGTTGCAAGACTTCTTACTGTAAAGTAATTAATGGGAGGGGGGGTGGGTGTGGAATTTCATCGGGGCGAGAATTATTCCAATTTATCCGTGCCAGATTCAAAGACTGATGGGCAAGACAGCAAATGAAAGATGGGTTGCTTTTAAGGACAAGATAGTTCAGGTACAGTCGAGGTACATTCCCATGAGGATAGTTCA